>NC_053168.1:33442913-33755413 GCF_016835505.1 Polypterus senegalus | reverse complement strand
ATCTTTTAACAACAATGATGCCTTCACACCTATGCAAGTTAGCCATGCAATTGGCATGGACAAACCACCATACCATGACAGACACTGACTTTGAACATGAAGAAGATAAGAGCTTGGATGAACCTTTTCCTCTTTAGCCCAAGAACACAACAGTCTCCCCCCAAAAAACTATTTAGATTTTTGACACAACACAATTCCACTGTGCTACTTTCCATCTCAGATGAGAAGATGCCAGGGAAGTTAACGTTGCTTCTGGACAGTGTTGAGGTATGTCTTCTGCTTTGCACAATAAAGCCTTAATTTGCATCTGTGTATGCAGCTGTCAATGGTGTTGACTGACAATGGTTTACAGAGATATTCCCAAGCCAATTTCATGATCTCAAAAACCATAATGCATCTGTAATGAAGACTGACATCTGAGGGATAAAATGTTATGCGTATTCAGAAATGGTTTTCACCCTTCAACCACCTAAAACGTTACCAAATTGTCTTTGGGAAACTTTGTTCTCAAAGTGCTACATTATTCCCTGATGCATCTGTTCACAATCTGGTAAGCCTCAACTCATCTATTCTCTCCTTATATAGTATAACATAATTGACTCACCAGTTCAATATCACCCATTTCACATCACCCTGGTATTTCAACTTGTAACATTGTTACTAGTCCTAAACTGCCCAATAATTTCAGAAAAAAACTTGTATCTTCAGAAGGAAATGCAGTTGATTAGGTAAAACATGAAATACCTCGTCTCATACCTTTTTTGTTTGTATATAAGTCAAAGTAAAGATACAAATCAATCCTCTTAAAATTAGTATTTTCCATACTGATCCAACTTTTTAGTATTGGGGTTAAAATATAAAAAGTTAATCGGCAAATGTTACTGTAATCTGACATTAAGTTCAGATTTCCATGTAAATATTTGTAGGTTTCTATTTTTTTTATTGAAAATGCTTGCAAATTTTCTTTGGTTTTAACAAACCTAATAGAATGCATTTTTTGTAAATAAATTTATAAATGTACCACCATTATCAACTTGTTTAAAGCATAAAAAAATCTGGTATTATACCATCCAAACTATGTATGATTTTACTTTGTAACAGCGGTACTAGATATTGTTGAGTAAGCTACTGCGGATGTATCATCTGACATCAAGCCATCCAAGACTTTTGAGATCATATACAACTAAGTAGGGGGTCAAAAATAAGCAAATAGATAAAAAAATAAATGCAGTGCTCACAATTGACAAGTTGACTTTGTTAGCTGGTTGAAGAGCGCTGGATATTTGCAGTTCAAAGTGGTTGTTTTCAAATGTGCCTTTTTGTGTTTGACCTCGAGTCACAACCAAAAACCATTTTTGAAGGCAAGTATTAAATTAAATTTAATAAATATATGTCAGGGCAGAGTACAGTATTACTTTCCTTGAAGCACATAAAGTCTTTACTAACTTGCTAAAATGCAGCATTTTATTGCACTTCAAGTCTTGACTTGATACAAGCAGCTTTTGCCTTTTACAGAATTCACTGCACCATACAAGCAAGGATGCAGAGCTCTCTTTTTGCTACATCGTAAAGACATCCCATCACTGCTGCTGAAGTCATTATGGTGGTCCGAAGGACTCCATGGTGATAAGGCTGCTGGTGAGGATGATATCTGACTTCAGATGTTGAAAGGACTGAACATTTGTGATATGCCAAGAACAGCCTCAGAGTAGTGTTGCTACTGCTCTGGATTAAAAGGAGCTACATGAGATGTCAAAAGGATGCTCTCCTGAGAGGAGACCCACGACAAGCTGAAGGGATTCCTCTCTTAGCTGGCTTGGGAAAACCTAGGAGTTCCTCAGAGAGAACTGGAATTTTTAGCTGGGCATAGGAAAGTCTGGACTGACCTGGTGCTATGACCCTAATTAGGAGAAGCAATTTCAGATGAGCAGCTTATCGCACTCTCAAAGCATGCATGATTCAGGCATTTCCAAAATCATTTCTTCATAAGATAAAACTTTTAAATACTGAATTTCTTTAGATACAGAATATACAGTATACAATAGTAAGTATTACAATTTAAAATCATGCTAAAAGTTTCTGAAACACATAAATACTCACAACTGGATCTTTGACAATATCTAGTAGAGTAATTATATTGGGCCCCCCTCGAAGATTTTCTAGAATCTTGATTTCTCTCTTAATTTTCTTCTTTTTCACTGGCTGGAAAGAATGACAGGTCAATAAATTAAAATCTACACATACAAGAATTGATGCCATCATGGTTAAAACCATAAAAATTGAACCTTAATATTTAACAGATTTTTGAAATGCATTATAATGTATTCAAATAAAACCTGTAAATTAGACACTATTGTTAAGGTTTACAAGTGCTGATAAAAATGATTTTACTACACTGCATTGGGCCACAGTACATTTGTTGTTTTATTATTTTTTGTTTACAACAGAAAAATACTCTGTCAAAGAAAAAACAAATCTTATTCTTCTTAGTAAAGCTGCTCACACAATCTCCATGCAACCTTTTTCCAAGTCCAACCACAAATTCTCAAATGAACGGAGATTTGACCTGATCCAGCCACTCCAGGACTGTAACATTTTTGTATTAAGTCATTCCTGTGTATCTTTGGCTTTAGGCTTGGTTTAGTGTGCTGCTGTAAAACAAAACCAATCTTCTGCAAAGGTGCAAGTTTCCTGCATGCTGCATCAGGTGCTTATCTAGATTTTCCATGCATTTTGGTACACTCATTTTATCCATCACCAGCATGAGCCCACCAGGGCCTGCTTGTAGAGATGCATCCCCACAGCTTGATACTGCCACCATCATGCTTCACTGTGGGGTGGTGCATTTTTGATAATGTTTAAAGTTTGGCTCACAAGCATTTAGACAGATGGCGAAAAAGCTCATTTTTGGTCACAGGCCATAGAACCTTCTTTTAACTGATGTCAATCTCCCATGCATCTTCAAGCAAAATGTCACGTACGTTTTTTCCTCTTTTCCACTCTCCCATAAAGCTGCAACTGGTGTGACACCTATAGAAGAGCGAATGTATGCAGGGTCTCCAATCTCAGGTGCTGTAACATGCAATGCTTGCACACAGTTATCAAGGGCCTCTTAATGGCCTCTGTTAATTTGCGAAATCACTCAGGTTTTGTAGACTGCCTACTCTAGAAAGACTTACAGCTCTCCTATACTCTTTCCATTTCTTAATTACTTCTTTAACTGAACTCCAAAGGACATGACTTAGAATATTTCCTTGTATCAATCTACTGATTTCTGCCACAATACTGACTTCACTACAAATTGGTCCTTCCAGGATCAGGTGCATGTACACTACAATCAATTGAAAACCCTTGACTATAGACAATTGAGTGCCACTGAACTAATTACATAATTCTAAAACCAGTTGGCTACACCAGTGAGGATGTAGGTAATATTTATGTAATTATTTTGTGTTTAATAACATCTGTTTTAAAAAACAAATTATATTTACTTTGATTCAATGTTGTGTAACAATAAAATATGCAAACTACCATGGGTCTAAACACTTAACAGGCACTGTAGTTAGACAAAATGAAGGACTTGTTAAAATAGGTTTAGAACAGATTCGTTTACCTTAAGTATTTTGACAACTACTTTTTCATTATTTGTGATGTTAATGGCTTCAAACACTTCACTGTATTTGCCTCTGCCCAGTTTCCTCACCAGCTGATAGTCATCTTGATTTCTGCAAATATATGCTTTAATTAAGTAACTTACATTTATGATAAAACATAGTTATGTATACAATCAAGCACAAGACTCATTGTACATTGCAAAGTAAAAAAAAAAAAATCAGCAAAACAAACAAAAATCTGAATGTTTCATTGTTCCAGTTACATCTGGAGAAGTTTTACACACGTTAATATTTTATTCAGTACAAATTTTACTATGAAACACACAACAAAAAAAAAATAATTTGACAATAAGTGAAAACAAGATTAAGTACTATAAAATAAAAATGACCAATTACATTATTAGTAATTTAACAATTAACAACTGGCTAGAGACAGCCGAAAATGTCAGTTTGGCAGTAATAAACCTTTTGCATAGGATAAATTGGCTAACAAATGTTTAAAAATCAAAACCATAGTTGAGGATGGAAAAAGCGAAACTATTGTTTAATTACATCAGATACTTGGGGATAAACACCACTTCCACATAAGTGAACCAGAAAACAACATTATTAAAAAGCCACAAGGCAGCTGAATACTGCTAAAAAAGAAAGGCTTTGCCTCCATGTATGAGTATCTAGGCAGTTCAAGGAGTTTAAATGTATTAAGGACAGCAATTCTTCTTCCTTAGCTATTCCCATATTTGTATGGGGCCACTATTCTTGACTAGACTTCAAGTACTAATCAAATATATGATTTATACGGCCAGGTACCCGTCTGATGCCAACCCTTCCCATTTACTCAGGCTTTGAACCGGCATATTGTAAAATTTCCACCTCTTCAGTAGCTGCTGTGGGATATAAAGGAAATGCTAAATTCAGAAATTACTAAAGTAGTAGCAAGGATTAAAAACACTGAAACAAAATGAATTGCCTAGGAACTCACAAATTTTAAGAAAAGCTAAGAAAGCTACTAATTTTACAATAGTATAGTTAAAATGATATTTCAATTTATGATACTGCAAACATCAAGTGTATAAATTTACATTTATCAGCTTAGCTGACAAACATTGAAAGGTGTGACGTTTCACAAGCAGGGCTTGCCCAGAAATCTATACTACAGAACTCCCTTCCTTAGGGATCAGTGCAAAGTCCAAATACCATTTTCTAAGAAAAAGAAAAAAGCTCCCCAAAAACTCTCTTCTGCGCATAGCCAGGAAGATGGCAAAATACACAACATAGCTAACACAAAAGTAAAGGTCTTGAAAGTTAAACATGAGAATGTTTAGGACTGACTGAATTACACATCCCCCTATTTTCCAACTGTATATGTCACATGACTATTTTGGTCAAATCATGATCCAGTGATCATACCTGCTGTAAAGGTATGGCTTGTTCAGAGAGGTCAAGATAGGTAATAACCCTGAGACTGCGGACACCGCTGGCACTTTTAAGTCAGAAGTGTGGAACATTTTGGTTATCCACTGAAGTATAGGGATGGCAGTTGTGTCATAGACAAAACACTTACAACTGGTCATAATTGTTTCAAAAATCTTCCTCAGGCAGCAGGCAACAGTTTAAATAAGGAAGTACCAATCAGAAGACATCATCCCTACACTGATCTCAACGGCACACGAAAGAAATCCCAACAACAGGTAAGTCTTCCCATCATCTTCAAAATGAAACTACAAACAAACTCTGTCAATTAACAAGGCAATCAGGATTTTCAAGGCACAGGATACATGCCCTTTTTCAACTGTAGGAAACAATTGATTCAAGCATTTTCTTAGCGTGCTGGTGTTCAGTCAAAACATGCTTCCCAAACTTCATAATGAGATAAAGGCTATACTGCTAGAGGATTTGAGCAATGCAAAATTCACTGCTTTAACTACAGATGGGTGGACCTCTCGCGCAACAGAAATCTTAATTACAGCACACTACATTACCAACAAATGGGTAATTGCAAACCGCATTTTCCAAACACACACACCTTCAATGGAAGTTATACAAGTGACCACTTATCAAAAATACAACAGGAAGATTTAGCAGAGTGTAAAATTGACAGACCAAACGCCACCATTTACGTGACAACGGACACCAAGAACACTGCAAATGTAGCTGAAGCATAAGGACTATGAGCAGACGTTAGATGCTTTGTTCATATTGTTAACCTGGTATCACATTAGGAGGTAGGCATTAACCAGATATCCCAGCAGAGTGAGAAAAGCAGTTGATTTTCCCCTCGTAACACTACTGCTGCAGCAGTTCTAAAGGAAAAACAAGATGACATGCTTGAGCAGTACCTTGAACAGCAGGATACTGTTTTCACAGCAGTTGCAGACAGAAGTGTTTAGGAGGAACATTAAGAACATTGTTTCTGTTTGATGAAGATGTAAAAACTAGCCGAGGATATGATTCAAGCTCTCAAACCACTGACAACAGTGACAACTCTGATGACACTGAACAACTGCCAACAATTTTAACGATAATGCCACTAAAACACACAATCCTAGCATCCATGAAGCAGAGTGACTAAGATTCATCAGTTGTGAGAGATGTCAAAATATCCTGGATGACTGTCCCCCACCGGCATTTGTTAAATAGTTTTAATCTTTACAGAATTTAATAAAACCAGTTTAATTTAATCAATACAGTTTTTACTTTTAAGCCCCAAATACCCATCTTAGTAATGAAATGAAGCAAAAAGCACTATACAAATCAGTTTAAAATTAATTTTATTTTAGCATTTAACTAGAAATAAATGGACAATAAAAGCTTTAACTACCAGAAATATCTGTTTTTGTAGTTTATTAATGTAATTGTCCTGGATTTGTATGTTTGTCAGATACTTTCATTGTAATAATAACGAATAGTAACATTATGTTGCAACTGTTTTGTGGATGTGACTTTGTTAGGCCAGGCATCATGGGATGAAGAAAGCTGAGCAATCAAAAATGGCACTAAGCAGGAGTGGTGATCGACCATCCAAAACAGCACCAATCACTGAACTGTTTGGAAACTTCTTTCCAGTGGAACAGACACCATCATAAAAGTTTTAGCCTCAAGTGATGGAAGAGGAGGTACGGCGTTACAAGGCTGTGCAGAGCCTTCCAGTGGAGTCAAATCCACATGCACAGCAAAAGGACGATTACTGGTTTCCCCATTTAGCTAAGTCTGCTAAACACCAAACTGGAGTACCAACAACGTCAGTCCCCAGTGAGAGGGTTCTCTCTAGTGCAGGGGACAATGTCGTAGCAAAGAGATCTAAGAACATAGACACGGAGGTCTCGAAGAAAAACTTAAAACTTAAGTGAAACATTTTCACAAAAATGTGCGTTTAACTGAAGGTACCAGCTAGGTCTGTGCCATATCACATTTTCCACGATAACACAGGCATACATTTTTACATGTTGAAAAAGTGTCACCTCACAATATTAAAGAAATATGTTCCTTACACAACGATGCCAAACGGCCAAACATATCTGAGATGAACAGCAGTATGTGAGCCTCCAATGATGACTTAGTACCTAAAAAGGGAGCTACTTCTATAGTGTGGAAGTGATTTGGCTACAAAATGTCAGACTTCCAACAAAGCACAATACTTTGTAAAACAGGCAAGTAATGAGAAGTCAAGCAAAAAAACACCTTATATTGACTAAATAGATTATAATATGAAAGCTTTCGAGGCCCCTTCAGGCAAGATGTAGTATGCAACAAAACCTACCGCTAAAGGTGGAAACATAATGAACCTGATTCACCACTGAAGCAAAAACACAGTGTCCAATACAACCAAGCATTCAAGGAGATACTAACAGCTGGTGATGTGCGGCCAAAATGTAAACAAATGTCTCAACCATACATCGCTGGAGCATTCACTAGTTGCACTCCATATGACAGGGAAGAGCAAATGGTGGATGGAAATGACTGATGTGGCTACATACTACTTGGTCAACGATATGAGGCCAATCTAAACAGTGGACAAGGATGGTTTTAAGCTAAACTAATCTTGAATTATAAAATAAATTTAACACATCTTCTAATTAAGAGAACATAAAAAATGTTAATACAAGGGGTGTTCAATAATTTATCTACCTCAGTAGTAAACAATTTTCAAAAAATGTTTTGTTTTATTTTTCAATATGGCCCCGATAGCTCAATACACTTCATCCACTTTCCCTGCAATGACTTTAACCCCTTTAAAAGAAAGAAAAAAAAGAATCTTCTGTTTGACCTTCAAACCAGGATGTCACAGCTGCCTTGACATCTTCATCACTTGAAAACTGCTGTCCATGGAGCGATTTCATCAAAACTCAGAACAGGAAATAATCCGAGGGAGCCAGGTGAGAACTGTGGGGTGGATGGTTCAGCTGCTGGAACTCTCATTCTCGGATGGCATATGAAATGGCACGGTATCGTGAAGAAGCAGCACACATGCTGTGACGACTTGTGCTTCTACTGCATTAAATCCACTTTGGATGCAGGATCTCTGTGATAGACCGAAGTCTCATCTCCAGTCGCCAAACAACGAAAAAAATTCACTTGGTCTTAATGGATAACCTCCATCTTCTAACAACACTGGGTGGCCTTCTGACATGGCGTCAGCATTCTGAGAACCCATCTTGCACTGACCTTGGACATGCCCAAATTTACATGAATCATTTTTCAAACTGTACCTGCCAGGATACCCATATCTTCAGCTAATCCAGAAACCTTAATTCATTCATTTGACAAAATTAAATCCAATTTTCTTACACATTTCTGTTTAAATTATTTGCATAGGCCGTCCTGTGTGAGGGTCATCTTCAATGGACTCTCTACCCCACTTAAACGGCTTGCTCCAAAAGTTTTCTTTTAAGGATGATGGGGCAGAGTTGGAATGTTAGACTCACACAGAGCCACAACTGTGCATGAGTAACCTTGACACGTGACAACGGGCCCAGACCTATCTCAAAATGCTTGCTACATTCTTTCATACTCAGGTAAATAAATTATTGAACACTCCGGTACAAAACCTGGCTCACACAGTTAATAAGGACAATAAGGAGGGCTAGTTAACTCTTAAAAGTGTTTACTTGTACACTTCCAACACTGACATTCTAACCAGCCTCATTTCATTGTATATCCATTTTAAGTTTACAGTACACAAGAAATTAGAGGCAATGCAACAACAGTTCCAGCACTGATATTCCACCTCATTTAATGATAATCCCAAAAAAAAAAAAGCAACTGCTATTCGAGTTTTGACAGCATTTTTATTATATGTTTATAAGCAGTGGGCGTTTACATTTTGACTGAACGTTTGTTTGGATTGCTGCTGTTTCCTTAAATGTGCTCTTAAAATTTAAGTTTGATTTTATTAGGCGACAATATTGTGCAGACTCCTGAAGAGTTACAAGGTTAAGAAGTAACTTTAGTTATTATAATTGTTAAACTAAAATGTTAAGATATTGTTATATTTAAGATTTCCCAGGAAAACGCTACTTAGGCTACTTTCATGCTTGCATTTGACTTAGGCCGTGTCACACTGTATATAATGCTATGTCACCACTATTGCATGATAATGCTGTAGCTGTTAGCACCTTGAGGCAAAAGATTCACACTTCGAATTAGGTAGTTTGTTATCAATGGCAGAAACTTATTAGAACAAGATGGAAAATGCCCTTCATTTTGTTTGCACTAATAAAATCTACTGCCTACAAGCTGCAATCACTAGTAATAGTTTGCTAAGTGTTTTTTTTTTTCCTATAGAGTCATAAATGAAATTAATCGTAAATTTCTGATAGATAGAAATAGATAGAGATAGATAGATAGAGCCTAAAAGTGCAACAATGTTGTGTGATGTTTTAGGTCACTTTTTTGTCACACTTTAAATCAGGCTTATTTTAAAAAATACATATATAGATATTTGGTATCATTCTTTTCAGAATTTATCGAACTTTAATGTGATGTTGTTAGATTTTCAGATTCTTATTCAATTTTTAAATTCTAAACTAAAAAATTTCAAGAACTCACATCCCACGAGACAAGAATTTGTACCAAGAGATTTAACCACACCCGGGGCCAGAAATAAAGACAGAATAAATGACAAAGACAGATGCTGTACAGGCTTTTAAATGTTCGAAGCGCTGCATGAGATGCAGATCATGCGGCACGTGGGCAGCAAGCCAGCAGTTGATCGAGCAAAAAGGAGTTTTTTTCCTATTTGTTTCCCATTGTACCACTGTTTAAGTGGAGGATATCGGAGGAGCAACCGCATCTACATGGGGTGTGTGTTCAGCCCCCCTCTTCATAATGCGAGCAGCAGACACGTGAAGGGGCTAGAACGTAGCGCAGAAAAGGGTGGTTGGCGAGCGAAGCGAGCACAGGGGTAACCCCCTAGTATTGCAATATAATTTTGAGGCTGCATTGCTCATCCCTAGCACCAGCCACTGTTTATTTCTGAATAGGTGTTTAATTTTTAATTTATGCTTATCTTAGAACTGTTATTTATGATTACATAGTTAATTTATGTGAAGTTAATCTACCATGTTTTTTTAGTGTTTCAAATCTTTGCGATTTAATGAAACCCAGAATTTTCTTCTTTTCTTTTTAATTATATTCTGTATGCTTACTGTGATTTGCTTTAATATTTTGCTCTGTATTGTTTATTAACATTACAGTTTACCAATAAGCATTAAGTAAAATTGAATGTACAGCTGGAAGTATCAATGTAGCTGACAAAGGCAATAAGGGAAAACAAAAAAATAAAACTTACCCCCACTCAACTACATGTGATTCGTAGTCCCAGTACTCTCTAGGTCTTTGTGTGTTTACATCTGGGTAAACTCTAGCTCGACTTGGAACTGGTCCTGACATATTCCGAATGATTATCTTCTGAAATCACCTATTTAAAAAACAGACACAGTTTTACCAACAGCTTATTTAAAAACAGGAATTCCCAATACAAATTTTAGCAAGGAATATAATGTATAGAATGTTCATGAACAGGGGAGGGAGAAAGGATATGATAAAAAGATAAAGAAGATTCTGGCTACATTTTCAACACTATTATCTCACTAACAATGTACCATCTCTTTAAAAATAAATGCATTCATGAAATACATTGAAATCTACTAAGATTTTGCTAGGAATGGAAAGGGTGGTTTAAAACTTGGTAACAATCTGGTTAATTAGCATATTACAGTCATAAATATCAAAATCGAATTTATTTTTCAACCAGAAAACCTGTATTTATGGTGCAAGTTTACTAATGTTACTTATGTCAAAGGGCTTTTTTTTTAACAAATTCTTTGAACGCAGTACAATGATAAACATCCCAATAATAAATGAGAATAGACATAAATATCCATGTAGTTAAAATACCCATTTGTAATCATTTATCTATACCATTTCATATAGAAATGAAAAAAACAAAACCCACACACACTTTAACAATGATGTACATTTTCCCCTCAATAAACCCAAAAGACCACTCCTTCCTCATTGCACAGAAATTAGTGACAATGGCTTGAAGCCACTAATTATTATGACCTACATTAGGCATTAGTAAGAGCTGAGCATATTGAAAATATGGTCTGATTAAAGTGATAAATGTACTGCAAAAAAGATACTTTGTAATGGTGTGCCCAGAGAAAAGTAATTACAAAATAAAAACTCATTCACTATGGACAGGAGAAGGTTCACAGCTCCGCATGTGCAGACTTTCCATGAGATAGGACATGGGAGCAGTGCAAACGGCACTTTCACAATCTACAATGCAGGTGCGACAGCTAAAATAAGATGTGCATCTTTAAAGCTAAACACAAAAATGATAGGAAAATTGAATATATATAAAAAAGGTAGCATGATTTCAAATAAAGACAGCTTATAAGGCTTTCATGTTTTTAGCATATTACTAGTTGTGCTGTAGGACAAAGTGCAAACTGCCTAAAACCTGCTAGGCTTTAAGTGGCACACAAGACAGGTTATGTTAGCAAATTTTACAGGGAGGCAGACATTCAGGCATACCAAACCCCCATTTGTATTCCAAAGCAAGTCACTGAACTGCAGAACAAACCAATCTCAGCCCTGTATTTCTCCTGATAAAGGTTTAAATCAGAGTTAAAATGACAATTGCAGAGGTTCCTTTCAGGCCATCCAAGTCCAAACAAAAAGCTATAATTCAATGAGTGATACCAGTGATCGTCAAAATAACGCATATATGAGCAGGCACTGATTTTGTACCAAGAAGTGACTCATCCAAATGTGAGAGGTTATACCTTCCCTCAAAAAAGAAAAGAAAGCTGCACTTATTTCTTGAAGGGAAAGCTGCGAGAATTCTGAGAAATGACCTGTTGCACTTTCTGAAACCTACTCTCTGAAACCAAAGAGCCGATGAGGCGCTACCTTTTGGGGGACGTTAAAGCTGACCATTTCTTGTTTGTGTGGCCTTTAAAGAGGAGATCCACTCTGCCATGTCATGCCGTGTAACAGTAACAGAGTTCAGTTGAGAAGGGAGGACACAGCAAAATGATAAACTGACAGCTGACCATGAATAAAGGACCACATTGCAAAAAGAAGGAATGCACCCCCAACTAAAAGATGAATCCTCCACATGAACATGGAGAAACAACTCCTCACAACAATGAAGACCATCCTTAAACACTTGGTACTGAAAAACTGTTTGTGCGCCAAGATAAAGTAGAACTCTAAATAGACAGTAAAAGCCAGCCTCTGCGTTACATGCTTGCCGGTTTCATATGTCTTCTTATATGTCTATACATAAAATCTCTCTCTCTCTCTATAGATTATACACCTGCAGAGCAGCTTTCATTATTGTGAAAGTACTGCATCAGAATTAAAACCGGGTTTTGCGTTATCAACAGATTTACACATTTCCAGCATCCATAAACATAATTTGAATACTAAGTTGCACTTCTCTGCACGTGTGCATTTTTCTGTTTGTCGGGGTGTTACTCTGTGGACAGAATAACTCAAATATGAATAAAATTTAGCAAAGTTTCTTACAATGAAAAATTCTAGAAGAGAATTGATATAAAAACCTATATACTCAGTCTGCGATATACTGTATACAAAAAACTGCGGCAAAAAAAAAAAAGGGACGTGTGTGTTTCCCGGCTGAAGGACAGGGACTATGCAGAATCCCCTAAAACAGATTTGGGGTGGAAGAAAATGTTTCCATGAAAATTGTGTGCATTCAAGCATTATGTCCCTCCTTTATGATCAACATCTTATTACTTTTTGGCAACACTGAGCATTCAAATTTAACTTTTCAAGTATTAATCATTTCTGTCAAGGCAGTGCCTTGTTAAAGGATTACATTTCTTGTGCTATTTTTTTTAGTCTTGGCTGACATTATGCAAAACATTTCAGGGACACCATGTTAAATACTACTATTTATTTTTATATACAGTGGTGTGAAAAAGTAATTGCCCCCTGAACCTAATAACTGGTTGGGCCACCCTTAGCAGCAATAACTGCAATCAAGCGCTTGCGTATAACTTGCAATGAGTCTTTTACAGCGCTCTGGAGGAATTGTGGCCCACTCATCTTTGCAGAATTGTTGTAATTCAGCTTTATTTGAGGGTTTTCTAGCATGAACCGCCTTTTTAAGGTCATGCCATAGCATCTCAATTGGATTCAGGTCAGGACTTTGACTAGGCCACTCCAAGGTCTTCATTTTGTTTTTCTTCAGCCATTCAGAGGTGGATTTGCTGGTGTGTTTTGGGTCATTGTCCTGTTGCAGCACCCAAGATCGCTTCAGCTTGAGTTGACGAACAGATGGCCGGACATTCTCCTTCAGGACTTTTTGGTAGACAGTAGAATTCATGGTTCCATCTATCACAGCAAGCCTTCCAGGTCCTGAAGCAGCAAAACAACCCCAGACCATCACACTACCACCACCATATTTTACTGTTGGTATGATGTTCTTTTTCTGAAATGCTGTGTTCCTTTTACGCCAGATGTAACAGGACATTTTCCTTCCAAAAAGTTCAACTTTTGTATCATCAGTCCACAAGGTATTCTCCCAAAAGTCTTGGCAATCATTGAGATGTTTCTTAGCAAAATTGAGACGAGCCCTAATGTTCTTTTTGCTTAACAGTGGTTTGCATCTTGGAAATCTGCCATGAAGGCCGTTTTTGCCCAGTCTCTTTCTTATGGTGGAGTCGTGAACACTGACCTTAATTGAGGCAAGTGAGGCCTGCAGTTCTTTAGACGTTGTCCTGGGGTCTTTTGTGACCTTTCAGATGAGTCGTCTCTGCGCTCTTGGGGTAATTTTGGTCGGCTGGCCACTCCTGGGAAGGTTCACCACTGTTTCATGTTTTTGCCATTTGTGGATAATGGCTCTCACTGTGGTTTGCTGGAGTTCCAAAGCTTTAAAAATGGCTTTATAACCTTTACCAGACTGATAGATCTCAATTGCTTCTGTTCTCATTTGTTCCTGAATTTCTTTGGATCTTGGCATGATGTCTTGCTTTTGAGGTGATTTTGGTCTACTTCTCTGTGTCAGGCAGCTCCTATTTAAGTGATTTCTTGATTGAAACAGGCGTGGCAGTAATCAGGCCTGGGGGTGGCTACGGAAATTAAACTTGTTTATTTTTTAACAAGGGGCAATTACTTTTTCACACAGGGCCATGTAGGTTTGAATTTTTTTTTTCTCCCTAAATAAAAACCATCATTTAAAAACTGCATTTTGTGTTTACTTGTGTTATATTTGACTAATGGTTAAATGTGTTTGATGATCAGAAACATTTTGTGTGACAAACATGCAAAAGAATAAGAAATCAGGAAGGGGGCAAATAGTTTTTCACACCACTGTGTGTGTGTATGTGTGTGTGTATATATATATATATATATAAGTAACAAAGGCGCTATATAGGCACCTGACCCGGCACAGAGGCACGTATAAAAAACACAAATACTTTATTTTTCTTCGGCTGTGGGACACGTCTTCCCCGTGCCACACAGCCCAAACACAGTCCCCAAAACACCAGCACAAAACGGTTCTCTCCCTTTCTTTACCACCACTCCTCCTCAAGCTTCGTCTCCTTCCTCCCAACTCTGGCTCTTCGAGTGGTGGTGGCTGGGCCCTTTTATAGCCCACCAGGAAGCGTTCCAGGTGATTAACCACCTGGTCCTAATTGCACTTCTGGGTGGGGCTGAAGACTCGTCCAGCCGGGCTGTGGGAAGCAGACAGTTTACGATGGTCTACTTTAATGACAAATTACGAGAATAAAGTCAATATGTTGTCACACTATTACACAGTACCCAGGTACATTACACTGTACTGAAAACAAATAAAACAAATACTAGGCTTGCAGTATTATCCAGTAGTATAGAAACAGTATTTACACATCTGATCTTTTAAAACTAAAGTTATCGCCAGGCGACGGACGTGACTCCTTTTTTTCGGCAAAAGTTCTTCTGTTCATCATGTTCAACTTTACTTTTAGTTCAGTTTCAGAATGCTCTCTGTCCATTTTCACCGCGGCATACTATGCTACCGCCCACTATTTGGTGGTGTAGCAGTGAAAAAGAGCCCTAGTGCAACAAATCTGTGTTTAGCAGTGTAGCAGTGAAAAAGGTCCCCACTTGAACAGTTTCCCAAGGCCACATTCAACGCCGCTTAGGCAATTTAAACCGGTGTTGCGGTATAAGAAAAATCCATATCATAAAAAAAATAAACGGTTTTCGGTATGAACCGGTATACCGCCCAGCACTAATGCAGTCTATATCTTTTTTTTTAAAAACACACACCTTTTGCAAGCCTGTAACCAAATGTTACAATATTACTGGACAGAAGGTGTTACACAGTTTTATGCTGGGTTTGGGGTCTAAGGTGAAGGCACCTTATTCAGGTACATCATAATAAATATTTTGTATTAAGGAGAAAGTTATTTCAAGAACAAAATTGTCCATTTTGATCAACCATTGTAAGGACCTGCAGTCTGGTACAAAGTAGTTGCCATATCAAATTATGATGCAGCTAGTCCATGTGAGCTCCAGTATGCATCTACACTTGTACAACTGAAGTAAAATATGATTTAACACTGATAACACAAGATTTAAGGCATGGTCAAATATAAAACACAATTCCTATGCACACACACTAGGGGGCTCTGCCCCATGCTCGTTTTGCTCGCCAACCCCTGTGTTTGGTTTATCGGATATACAATTTTAAAAGCTTTTATTTTTTTCTTTGGAACGGTTTAAATTTCAGTATTTGCACTTTTACTTTGAAGCTTCATTAAAAACAATATTTGGAATTACCTTTTCTTCAAGATCACTTTGCTTTTTGATTCCGTTTTTGGAGATACGTTGTGACAACGCAACATATAACTGCCCGTGAGTGAATATTGTTTCTTTTTCTCTAATAATCCGACTTTTTCTAAAGTTTGTGCCTGCGATTTAATTGTCATAGCAAAAGCTATTCTCACGGGAAACTGTAAACATTTTAGAACAAATGGCATATCAAGATCCCTTTTGGTGTCTAATGTTATTCGCGGAATATATACATTATCTTTCTTGTCACCTGTTAAAATTTGCATCGATTCTCCATGATCATAAATATACACCTGACCGAATTGTGTTTTCTTTGAAATTAAACTTGTCTTTGCTTTAACTGTTGCGGGGCCACAGATTCTCATAGCATATGGTCCATTATTGTGTAAATCTACATTTTGTGCATTGAATGATGCAAAGGCAAAAAGATTATTGTAGACTCGCATATTTTGCCTGTAGTGTTTGTGGATTCTGCGGTGGGCTGACGCCCTGCCCAGGGTTTCTTTCTGACTTGCCCCCTATGCTGGCTGGGATTGGCTCCAGCAGAACCCCATGCCTCCGCCCCCACCTCCATGTTACCCTGTTTTCAGATATAGCGGGTTGGGAAATGATTGACAGAGGATTTCACTTTCCCCAAATATCAAATATTTTAATTCTCTTGAATACGCCTCCTCATTGTGTAGAAACACTACTTTTCCCTGATGGCAACAAGAATTAGACGATCCAAGACTCTGACTTAAAACTTCAAAGCCTTACAATATTTCCATACTTCTGACATATCACCTATGTCCATATATTCAATCTCTATTCGCCTTTCCATTATTTCACCGAGTAATAGTTTCTTTTTTTTAGTGCTAATGCGATCTTTCTTTTTATGATACTTTCAAATTTTTCTGCTTTTAAATTCTGTAACTTGCTATGTATGTATATTGCACCTATGTTTTTTGTGTCTTTTGAAATCCACTGTTTTCATTATCTCTAACCTGCTCTGCATGTGTTTCGCCCTCTTGTTTTTGAACCTCTTTATGACTTTTACTTTGTTTTCTACTCTTTGCCTTTTATTTCTGACCTCGTTTTGTCCTGCTATTTTTTCCCCAATTACACCTGGTCCTGATGATTTATTTCCTTTTGTTTGCACTAATGCGATCTTTACTATTTTTTTTTGATACTGTAGCGACTTCCATGTCCGGCTCGAAAAGAGAAGTCGCAAAAAAACAGATGTAATAATGTCTCAGAAAAGTTTTACTTGAAACAATCGCCGACTTCGTAACCCAAATACAACCTTCTAGCACCTTCTCCAAACTCCCCTCCCTCGGGTCTCAAAAACTGCATCAGTCAATACCTCATTATCAGTCTTCCGTGCTGTACTCTGCCCTCCCTCAATCGGACTCAACAGTCTCTTAAAAAAAATAGAATAAAAGGCTTCAACCTGGCTGGGGCGCTACAATACCTTTGAATTTTACTACTTTCATATCCTTTACCTTTCTCTGCAGGTGTATTGCGCCATTGTTTTTTCGAGCCTTTTGAATTCCACTGTTTTCATAATCTCTTATCTGCCTTTTTTCTCTCCAACGCTTTTTGGTCTCTTTTCTCCACTCTGCTCTTCTTTGCTTAGTCGTTGACGTTTCATCTAGAACGTATTGTCCTTTTACGTTGTTTATGAGCTGAGAGTACAGGATCTGTGTGTGCTACGTGCCTTTACACGACTGAGTGTTTTGCTGCCCGTGCTTATTTGATACTGGCTGTAAGTAGGGCGTGTCTTGCAAGAATCTCATGTTCCACGTCCCCGCAAGACACTCCTGGGACAATCTCTTAGAACCAAGTATCATGTTTATGGTCCCCGCGAAACGCTCCGTGGCCAGTCTCTTTCATCTCGCAGGTCTTTTAAGTGTCTTCCAAGATAATCACGTCTCATCACCCTGGTATGGATGGATATACATACATCTCTCTCTCACACACACACACAAGGGCACATATCAGACTTTTCAGCTAGATGGATAGATCATTTACAGCAAATATTAAAAGTCAAATTTTAGCAAAGATTAGAAGTACAGTAACAAATTACCACCAGGGGGAAGTGTATCATAATACCCAGATACCGAAAACAGAAAAAACTAAAGTATAACCCAAAAAAAAAAAATAAACATAACAAGCTATGAAAATGTAAATATTTGCTTGCTCCGAAACCATTCATTTACTCAAATCATTTTATATCAATCAGTTTTGGAATGCACTAAATTCAATATTTTACATTTGTTTAGGATTGTCTTAATACCAAGATTTCAAACTTAAATCCAGTGCTAATAAAACTTATTAAAAAAATCTGTATGCATTAAAATCTTTGTTGAGAAAATATAGAAATATTTATAAATGCAAATACTTAAAGTAGTGCAATCTCCTGTAAAAGAGTAAAGTCCTGTAAATAAATAGTAAAGATGTTTAAAACCAGTCCACAGTTTTTTTTCCCTTTTTACATTGATGAAAACAAATACTGTTACCGAGGTAGAACAATGAGATAGTACAATGTCATTAAATCCTAACAAAAAATTATTGTAATCTTTTGTATACATGTGCATAAAATTTTAATACAAACTAAACATTCAAGTAAAAAAAAAAACATTAATGTAGTCTTTTGTAAACAACTATTCAGAAAAGTAACACAAGCAAACTACTGACACATTTGAAGATTTTCCATAAAGGCAAACAAAGCACACTGCATTTTTGTATAACTACATTGTCTTAGTAACTTCCAAATATTTTTTGCAAGTTCAGGGGCATATACCCCAGACAACAAGAGGGACTTCCCTGCCGAGAGCCTTTGAGCATCACTATCTTCAAGTGTTTGACTAAATTGATTGTTTTAGCCCCTTTAGTTGGTAATGTGCAGTGATAAATCTTCCATATATGTTTGCTCATTATCTCATGGTTTTCCATCCCCATTTACTACAAAGCCAAAGTAATTCTTGGCACCAATCCGGCTGCCCACTCTGTTAATTAAGCAAACTACTGAAGGCTTCGAGGCCACTGAAGTTGCCATATTAACACATGCGAGGGTGGATATGGGGGTTGCAACTCTAGTCATGGCCAACTGGATTATATTCCCATATAACCAGGTTTCTTATGGAAAATGTATGTGCGTTAACCCAGTTTCTCACATAATATCCTGTTTTTTCTAATTAGAATAAGGGTTAAAACATGGCATTTTTTAAAACAAGTTTCTGTGAATAACCAAGTTATTAATGCACATATAGACACACTCAGTAGGTTTTGTCAAAAAGTCTAGCACATTTTCACTCCCTGATTGTAAATAAACATTCGTCACTAACTGTAAAGAAGCAGTTCTGCAAGATAAAGAAATGCATGCTTGTTACCAGTTAACACTTAAATAAGTCAAATAAATACTACCTCCTATGGTGCCAGTCAGTTACAGCTGTGTATATTATCAAAACCGAGGCAATGGTTTGGCAGGAGTCGTTGGGAAAGCACAAATTGGAAGACCTGCGAAGAAAACAAAATATATACATACAATTAGTTCAAAAGATAGGTACTTATTCTCGACAAGAAAGCGATAAGCGAAACATCTAAACCTACATAATAAACAAAAAAAAAAATGCAACTAATTCGCTGTATCAGTAGTATTCAGTCCTAGTTCTTGAGGGATACAGTGATTGCCAGTTTTCATTTCAACCAGCTTCTCAACTTAAGGTCAATACTTGACATTTACCAAGTTAAATAATTACAGGACTCTGCTATTTGACTGCAATCTCATGAAATTAACTATAGTACAACTTTAACCATTGTTCAAAAATGAGAAAGATATTCACTGCTGTCAAGTTTTTCAAAAAAGTACCATTTTCACCTGTAACTGCCTTCAAAATGGAGTCGTAGAGGAAAAAAAACAAAATATGATGGTAGGTTGTAATACTCTTCTATCCATGGAATACACTGAATAGTTCCCCAAAAACGTAAAATGAACACTGCTAGAAACAGTGACAGGAAGAGAATTTCAATTAAATGGCATAATTTACACTTTAAAATTAGACGCTGGCTATAGTAAAATCCTGATGAACATCCGTGGCATTCTGTGAGCAAAACGGACTTTAAAAAATAAACAAAAAATGTATATTTTACACGTGTGTGTATTTTATATATATCTATACACACACACACAAACGCATTCAGTACATACATACACACACAGACAGACAGTCAAAAGATTTAAAAACTTCAGTTTTTTTCAATTTATATGGATAAGCCTACAGTTTATTGTCTTAATGTTTCAAGAGATCAAGTCACAGAACAAATAATGTCAAGAAGAAAAAAATGTCAAGGAATCATTAAGTGCAGAAAATTTTTTCAAATCTTTCCTTCATCCAAGTAGCCAACTTTTGCAAATAGAACTGCCGGACTGTGGTAACCCTTTATATCCAGAATGCCAGTCACTCCATGCAAGTCACTAACTCTACTCCAGCAAAAGAACCTCAGACCATCACAGTTTATACTTTTTTTTTTTTTAATTAATTGGTTGCTGTCACACACTGAGAAACTATCCTTTCACCAACTCAACGGCACGCAAATTTTGATTCATTGGTCCATAAGACTTTCTTTCAATCTGTAGCAGTGCACAGCCAGTATTTCGTGTCCCTATTTTGTTCTTTAAGGAATGGCTTTCTTACTGCTACTCGACCTACCAAACCTGCAGCACAAAGTCTCCGCTTCAAATTGCTTTATTCGACCACTGTTAAGATGTGCTTGAAGCTGTTGTGTTGTGAATATCCCATTATATAAGCTGGTGACCCTCAGAAACTTGTATTGTGATTGGGTTGTGACTTTGGATCTGCCAAGTCTCTTCCCATCAGAGTTTCTTTCAGTTTCCAATTGTCTTTGGATTGCGTAAGACACCACAGTACTCCAACACAACATAAATGAAAAGCCTTCACGTCAAACAGTAATAATGCTCTGTTTCATTTCATTTGTTAACTAGTTGTATTGCCTTTATCACTGGAATTTACAACATTCTACAGTGGAATATTGTCCAAGTAGTTCTTCAGAGAGTGCAGTAAGACAGTCTGCTCCAACTCTGCTTTAAGACAGAGGGTTTTTAAATAATTAGACATTGGGACACCTGTGCAAACTGTTTGCTTCAACTTGCAAGGCTCACTTTAATTGCTGCAGAACATCTATAGGTTGTAACCTATTCATTATTCTCTGAAGAATGCCCATGTGTGATATTTTGAAAGTTCCTTTTTTTCAGTTTTTGCTAACCTAAACTTAAAATTTAACTCTGGCAGTTTATTGTTTACCTTTTCAACATTTTAGGTCATTCATTGCATTTTAACTGATTAAATCTGAAGAAAAACTGGAAACACGGAGGTGTTATAAAACTTTTCACTGGTTTTGTAGTTACCTTGGTGATCATACCGAGAATAACTCTGGGATGTACAGAGTGTGACATCACCGGAGTAACTGTATACAGGTCAGCGTGTGCATTTCCTGATTGTCTGTGATTAAAGATAAAAACTTGAGTGTTAGTGTGTGAAACCTTGTGTGTTTATGCATGGTTATTTGATCTAATTTTTCGTACAAGACTTTTCATTTGTAATATTCAAATTTTTCCAGTTTCTGCTAGCCTAAACATGAAATTTAAACCTCTAGCAGTTTAGCGCTTATTTTCTCACTATCATTCATTATATTTCAGCTAATTAAATTTCAAGAAAAACTGAGGTGTTCTAAAACGTTTGACAGGTAGAGTCTGAGTGTGTATATATACACAATTCTGTATCTACATCTATCTGGTTCTATACAGAATGTTCTGACTAAAACAAGAATTCATAAATAGCACTAACAAGGACTGAAGTATGAAATTCTGATCACGTTAGATCTAGGAGTGTCGACGGTGTGTAGTTCAAAAATGTATTACCCTGTTTGTACTAGCTTTTAATGTTTAATTTTGCTCTCAATTTCTCACCTCATTGTTACCCTCTAAATCAGAGCCAAAATCTGAAGAGAACTGCAGAGGGGGTGAATACAGAGAAAACAAAATACAAATATCAAAGCAGCAAGAAAGTGCACCTCTTGTGAGGGGTAATAATTTTTAGTCAAAACAAAAATTGCGTGTGCATACTATTTTTTCATATGATAAATAGTGTGTTAATTTTACTGAACTTCGCCCATTTCATGATAGTGGAGATCTGGTTGGGACAGACTAGAAAGGAAACTATTGGGTCATTGTTTGCTCCAGAAATTGTGATGAAAAATAAAAGGGTCACTTTTTTGAGGAGAGAGTAATTTCACACGCACAAGCAGAAAAGTACTTTTAACTTACTTTTTGCAAGGATATTGACTTTAATGATTGGATTTGAGATAACTGCTACCAAAAAAATAGCAAAAGCTAGGTACATTTTATATATACATATACTTGAACACATGTACGGTACTAATGTTGGATCAGTAATAAAATTTTGACTTTGGTAGCAATACCAGCTTTCAGACCTCAGTATTGTTACTGAAACAGTATTGAAGCATATAAACGGATAAATATATGACTACCTGGTGCATCGCACAACTGTACATTTCAACAGATGTATTCACTGCATAATCACACGCTATACTATCTTACTACAAGCTTTGGTTTCCTTTTGAATTTTCCAGTTAGGTGTCTAATGCCCACGAAAGTGGATGTAATGGTTTGGGGGTTTGGCTTGGATTGTCTCACAATGAGGCCATAGTCCACCTCCCTGTCTCGTGCCTGACCAGTCCTGACAAAATTCCATCCCGTCTACTCCCAACCACTTTCTTTCACGACCACCTCCAGTACCTTTTCACTCCTGACCGAATTCCTGCTTCCCCTTTAAAAGGAAATTGAGTCAGGCTCACGGCGTTGTTAGATTAAGGGGGTTTTAGAATCACAGACGCAAGTAAATCTTTTCACTATACTGTACATTCAACATTGATTTATTGATATCACTTTCAAAAAATAATAAATACATCAATGAATAGATGAAAGGTGACCAGACATTGAACTCCTCATCCTGATGACTTCCTCATTTTAGGACTTCAAACTGTGGTCTGGCTGGTATTTTTAAAATTACCAAAACTGTCCGGGATATCAAAAGTAGTCAGTTGACACTTATGTCCTCTGAAGGTGTTTTACAATGGAATGAGCAACAAATGTCTGCTAATACAGACTTGTTTCACTTTCCGTCTGTTTGAGCAATTGGGCAATGCCCTTGGGGAGCACCCCACACATGGTTAATCATAGGCAGGACAAGAAAAGCTCCTTAACAATTTCATTGGAATTTTCTGGCTTTGTACTTCCAAGAAAATTGTGTCACAATTTAAAAGAAAAAAACCCTTGCTTACCTGAAAACTGACCTTGTATATTTCTGTAAAAGCCATTTAAACAACTTTCAGTCTTCTCAACAATAAAGCCATCTTTATAACATTCTAAACATATACTTATGGATATTTTAAAAGAATGAGAGAAAAATTATTAAAAGCAACCTGCCAAGCAGATATTTATTATAAGCCACAACACTTAGGGTGCACTGTTCCATATGCGTCAGTCTTTCTTTGCAGTAAGATGTCAAATAGCTCTGATGAAGTATAAAAATTGTTCACGGTTACACAGTGAGCAGAGCAACTATCAAAATCGGCAACAATGGTACAGCAATGCCGTACCGATTGTATTTCGGATCAAACATTGTCCCTTTCCCTATGTACAGAACCAAATTCCAAATGTATCCCGTTTTAGATTCACAAAGCTCGTAAAGCTTTATGTCAATTCTTGCTCTTTTTGACGCAATGTATTGTATCCATGGACAGTCTGCACTTATAAGCCATGATACTTTCATCAATGCTGATATTGCGGTCTGGAATGTAAACACTACAAAATTTCACTACAATCGCCTCGTATATCTTTCAAATTTACTTCATTTTGGGTGCTGAATATGTATTCCATCAAAGTCTTCACTGTTGGTAAAGTGAAAATGTTTCATAATTAGTAAAAAACCTACACTCAGACAATTTCACTCAGATCTAATTCTAAAGGAGGCTAAAACAAAACTAGAGATTCATTCACCTGACAACTACTTTTTAAATTAGTCTAGCGATTATTTTTTTTAATTTGTTAACCAATCTTCTAATAACTTGTAGCATCTACAAAAACATCTGTAAGGCTGATGGGATTAATTGCATATTATGGAATGGTTATATTATACAAAACTAGGGGACTCTGCCCCCTGCTCGCCTCGTTCGTCTACACCCGGGTTTGGTTTACCAAATATACAATTTAAAAGAGATTGTTATTTTCATGGGAATTACTACATATGCATTAATTACATTTTTACTTTAAAACTTTTGTAAAAGCAATACTGTATTTATCCTTTATTTCCGGATCTGAGTGTGGTTAAATATCTTTCTTGCAGGACGTATAACTCTGCTCGCGTCGTGAATGGGGGTTGGATCATCCTGCTGGCTTGTTGCTGCTGCTTCAAGCTGCATATTCTGCTTGTCGCTCTGCATGTCAATCATTTAAAAGCCTGTACAGCAGCTGTACTTTTGCCACTATGTGTCTCTGCCTTTCGCGTTGTGAAGGGGTTTGGCTGCACGCATGATAAGGAGTAGTAGTCGTATAACCTTCTGGCTTGTTGCTGCTGGCGAGCTGCATGTTCTGCTTGTTGCTTGTCGCTGTTTTAAGAGCCGGGAGCACATGAAGTGTGTCTGCCAAAAGCATTCCAACAATTGCTAAGCTAGATGTCCGTGAACTTGTTTTAAATGTTGTCTCACTGCCTTGTCTTGCGGGACATCAAACTGTCTTCTGAGATGATCACATCTCGTCTCCCTTTCCAATATTTTTTTTTTTAAATAATAGAGTGAATGATATATAGATGAAGGAAGTAAACAGCACACACGTAACACGAGCCATCCTGTGGTTCTGAGTCCTTTAAATAGATTAAAGAGGCACAACATAAAGTTGTCGGCCAATAATTTTGGATTACTCAGTTAAAAATCTAACAATTATCAAAAAGCAAACTTAAAAAAAAAAAAAAAAATTACCATTAGAATGTCAACACTGTATTGTGTAACAAAGTGCAAAAAGCCCTACAAACTCAAACTCTACAGCGCATCTTCAACCTGAGCCTGGAACAGGAGAGAGTCCCAAGGCTTTGGAAAACATCTTGTATCACTCCTGTCCCAAAGGTATCACGTCCTAGTGAGCTGAATGACTTCCGGCCTGTTGCTCCGACGTCACATCTGATGAAGACCATGGAGCGGCTGCTGCTACACCACCTGAGGCCACAGGTCCGTCTCACCCTCGACCCTCTGCAGTTCGCATACCAGGAGAAGGTGGGAGCGGAGGATGCCATCATCTATATGCTACACTGATCCCTCTCCCACCTGGACAGAGGCAGTGGTGCTGTAAGAATTATGTTTTTGGACTTCTCTAGCGCCTTCAACACCATCCAACCTCTGCTCCTTAGGGATAAGCTGACTGAGATGGGAGTAGACTCACACCTGGTGGCATGGATCGTGGACTATCTTACAGACAGACCTCAATATGTGCGTCTTGGGAACTGCAGGTCTGACATTGTGTTCAGCAATACAGGGGCGCCGCAGGGGACTGTACTTTCTCTGGTCCTGTTCAATCTATATACATCAGACTTCCAATATGACTCGGAGTCCTGCCACGTGCAAATGTTCGCTGATGACACTGCTATTGTGGGCTGCATCAGGTGTGGGCAGGAGGAGGAGTACAGAAAGTTAATCAAAGACTTTGTTAAATGGTGCGACTCAAACCACTTACACCTTAAAACCAACAAGACCAAGGAGCTGGTGGTGGATTTTAGGAGGCCTAGGCCCCTCATGGACCTTGTGATCATCAGAGGTGACTGTGTGCAGAGGGTGCAGACCTTTAAATATCTGGGAGTGCAGCTGGATGACAAATTGGACTGGACTACCAATACTGATGCTCTATGTGAGAAAGGTCAGAGCAGACTATACTTTCTGAGAAGGTTGGCATCCTTCAACATCTGCAGTAAGATGCTGCAGATGTTCTACCAGACGGTTGTGGCGAGTGCCCTCTTCTACGCGTGGTGTGCTGGGGTGGCAGCATAAAGATGAAAGACGCCTCAGGCCTGGACAAACTTGTTAAGAAGGCAGGCTCTATTGTAGGAGTAAAGTTGGACAGTTTAACATCTGTGGCAGAGAGACGGGCACTAAGCAAACTCCTGTCAATCATGAATAATCCACTGCATCCACTGAACAGTGTCATCTCCAGGCAGAGGAGTAGCTTCAGTGACAGACTTTTGTCACTGTCCTGCTCCACTGACAGACTGAGGAGATCGCTCCTCCCCACACTATGCGACTCTTCAATTCCACCCGGGGGAGTAAATGCTAACATTAATTTTATTTTTATTTTTTTCATTTTTTTTTTTTCATTTTTATTACTATTTAATTTAATATTGTTTCTTTGTATCAGTATACTGCTGCTGGATAATGTGAATTCCCCCTTGGGATTAATAAAGTATCTATCTATCTTTCCAAATCAAAAATAATTTCAGATCACAAATAAATGTTTGATAACAAAAGTAGTGCAGCTTGAATCAGATGTTACAGATCAAATCTGCATAGAAGTACAACATAAGCGCAAAACACAAGGTCAAGTAACAATGGCGTTTGTCTGAATCACATTTCAATAACATGCAAACAGTCTTTTTAGCAACCCGACATTAGTGCAGAGATCAGTTTAAGTGACACAGCTTATCAAACACTTCAGATTAAGAACTCCTTATTATACACTATTTCTGAAACACCGTACATTAGTTTTAAATAATTTAACCAATTATAAGTGTTCTTTAAAAAAAAAAAGTTACTCAGCGCTAGCACTCAAGAAAATGACTGTAGAATGTTAGAACTTATGATGCTGTCTTAGCGGCGTCTTCATAGAAAACTCTAGAATGCATACATCTTACATGCTCCTGCATAGCTGTAGAGCTGCTATGATACACCATTTCACATTTACAGTGTGCAGAGAACACAGTATTTGGCTTTAGCTTGAAGTATTCCCATACTTCAGATGTTTGTACTCTTTAACATGAAGGACCTGCAGGTGTGAACTAGGCACTGCCAGGTTGATCACTTGAAAGACAGCAAAAACGTGATGCATCAACATGTGATGAATTCAAATAATGGACTACGTCAATTATATTTATGTGCCAAAACAGCACGATGAATGTCAGAAAGATATCCTAATCCATTTATATGTGTGGACAATGGCTAATCATGAGCCACAACCCTGCACTGGTGTCAATACACAAAAGCAGTATTTTCATCAAATAGTGGATTCTACTGCCCAGAAGGGTTATTTCAGGAACCACACACATTTTTCATTTGTACTATTTCTTAGAGGATCTTGCTTTCTGATGCCCCTAAAATTGCATTGTAAGTTGCCTTGCATAATAAATACTAATAAACAGTCCCTTATTTGAAAATATATGGATAAACAAAAACTAAATTTCTGTTGACAAAGTTTTCAGAAATTATCAAATTTTACCCCAAGATATTCTTAAGCTATACAACATGCCTCAGAATTCAACACCACACAGAAACAGATTGAAACATTAGCAAATATCACAATTAGATTTAATACTCTTCACAGAGAACTATAGACACAGTACACTCAATTACCGAGTAGTGCAGTTGACAGCAGTACTCAAGCTTATTATTTTTGGAGAATTTAGGTGAAAAGGATCGAGTTTTTTGAGCAAGGAGTCCGATTCTTGTCAAAACTGCCCTAATGCTGTAAAACAATGACATGAGGGTACTACAATTAAGGGAAGGGGCCATTAGCGTAGCACACTGTATCGAGTCTTCACCAGTAAAACTTTTTTTCCCCAAGTAAATTACCAGTGACAATGAACAGATGTTCTTTTTTAAGGATCCGAGTTTCAGGACACAGTTTAAATTTAAGTGAGAAAGATCTGCTGGTCATGCAAGGCATGAAAAAAAAAATTCCAATTTAGCAATAAAAACACATGATGTGCACATGATGCTCCCCAAACAGCAATACATTGCATTCTTTTTGACATGCACTTTTTCATACTTTAGAAATGATTAAGCGATGGATTGCAGGCTTTTAAACACCATGCATCGCTCTGATAAGAGAACACCACCATCATATTAATCTGCTGAGTGTAATGGGCAAGGCTGAAGATGTCTTTCAATACTTTCACCGAGTTTTTTTTTTCTAATCAGCTACGTAGCCTCAAGTGTTTTTTTTTTTTTTTTTGTTTTTGGTTTTTATTTAGCCTTATGCAATTTCTCGTATTAGGAATTTGTTCGTTTTCGCATACCCCTTGGGGTCAGAGCACAGGGTCAGCCATTGTACAGCTCCCCTGGAGCAATTGAAGGTTAAGGGCCCTTGCTCAAGGACGCAGCAGAGCAAGATCTTTTGGCAGTGACGGGGATTCGAACCTTCGAGATACCAGCGCAGATCCTTAGCCTCAGAGCTACCACTCTGTCCCAGGGTTATGGGGATTACTGGATTTAAGGTAGGGATTGGTCAGGGTGTGACTCCATCACAAGGCGCACATATGCAAATTTATGTATACAAGAGGAATTTGAAATTGTCAATTAACCGAATATCCACATCTGTTTGATAATAGTATAAAACTCTGACGTGAGAAGACTGAGGAGGATCTACACAGGCAGAGACCCTAACAGCTGTAGGAATTATATATAAAAAATAAAAAAATAAATAAAATCATGACATTAACTGAATTAGCCGATTTATTCAGAAATAAACAGAAGAAACCTATAAACTATTTCTTTAACAACTTCCTTGCTGGCCACACGTGGGTCAGCTCAAAAATGACAATCTGAAGCACAAGGAAGACCTCTCCAATTTCAAGGTATCTTGTGTATTTGTGACATCAAAGAATTGCTGAGCTATGCAGTTAGTGGGGCTGACAAAACATACTTCATTGCAAATGAATTATGATACAATGAATTTGTGGAATGCCTAGTGTTTTTGAAAGCAAAGCAGTCAATTTTTACAAATGAAATAATGCAAACATAATGAAACTAAATAAGGCAGCTGAATGACACAGGAGCATACAGGACATAGTCTCTGTTAATGAATAATTACAGTAGTAAAGGCTAGTCCTATTTCATTGGTAAATATTAACAAACACAAGCACAACTAATAAAAAAAAATGTAAAATAGTGCAGTTAGATCAAATATTGCTATTTGAATATAATTCTAATTTAGAAACTCTTACTCAAAGGCAAAAGGTGACATTCGATTGTAAAAGAGTTTAACCTGTGCATATTTTGGTATTGAGTTACTCCAGATGCACTATGCAAAGATACATAATAATAATAATACACTTATATTGCACCTTTCCCATGCTCAAGGCACTTACAGAATATAAGAACGAACGGCAGGGTATATAGCATTGAACAAACCAAATACAGAAGATACGACAGTGAATTCAGAGAAGAAAAAAAAATACATATTTTACTAGTTTATTTTTAGACTTCATGATCAGCTTTTTGGTAATTTTGAATAGCTGGTTAATCATCTTCATTAGTAAAACTTACAGCCAGACCCACTTCATAGCACATTTCACCCCCCTTTCTATCCCACTTCTCTGTTAATGAACATCCTCAAGAGTCTGCCAACAAACCAGTCCTACAGTTGATCTCCAACTTGTGCTTGAAGTCTTGTACCAGACTTGGTTCTCATAACATTATGCATTTAAATCATCAATTTCAAAATCTCTGCTTACAAAGTTAGAATGTGGTGTCTAAACTACAATTATTAACACAGAAAATTATGATTTCATAAAAAGGGAAGGCCATTTGCATTGTTTTAACATGTACTTCAAAAATTCTAAAGTAATTGACTACTTCTGACATGTCAGCATAAAAAAAAAGAAAAAAAAAAAAAAGATGAACTTTGTTTCTGATCAGGATAAAGTGATGGCCAATGGTGGATCAGCAGAATGAATGGAAATGGGTTCCTCTAGAGTCCACTGTCAAAAGTCATCAATGCTGATGGCATGGTCTGGAGAATCATGTAAGATATTGTATGTTGGTTCAAAGGTTATGTGCATATATTGGTCAACTTTGTCATGATTACTTTGTGTGTGGGTTGGGGGACACACGCAATAACTCCCAGTCAACTATCATCATGCATGAACTATCAAGTCCAAAACACAAAACGGATATGGTCAGCCACACTATATATTGTATTTCTACCCAGCTGCATACAGCATATTACTCTCATACCAACATATTACTCTCACACCAAGTCAATGAAGCCTTTTAGTTCATTCTGGATTTAGGATAGACTAGGAGCTACATCCATAGGAGCTACAATTTCATATTGATGCCTTGAAAAGTGTGGGCCCTTTCTCAGATGCACTGACAGCTAAATCCCATTCAAGTGTTTTGAAGATTTTCCACACAGTCTATGCCAAAGAACATGTTCAATTCTAATTCACTGTAACCCCTGATTAATTTGAAAGATTTTTCTACAAGGTGTAATTTTTCTATAAACTGCAAATGCATTCCATGCATTTATTTTCATATCTTTCTGATAAATGTATCATATCCAATGTTGTATTCATTTACATGGCTAATTTACTGGTTATTAGTTTCGTATGTGTTGTCATTTTTCTTATATCTATATATACATTTATTCAGACTTTTGATCTTTTCATCATTTTTGTAGAATAATTTTATTTTTTTCATTTCATTTGTATATCTTGAACCACTGGAAATCATTTATTTATATAAAGTACACTCCTTTTTTGAAAGTAGCAGCTATCCTGTCTCCTAAATATTTTTTGGTATGTTCCTTGAATAGATGCATTTGAATTTTTTTTTCTATCCTTATATTTATTAGTGTTTGTAACAATGATATTAACAAACTGTTGGTGCAGAATTAGTTTTTAAATTATGGTCCTCTTTGAAGATGGAAATATGCCTTTTGCCTAAATTATGACAATTACAATTCACAGAAAAAAATAACAGTTAACATTCACTTAAAATGCAGAAGCATCTTATTGATATCTACAAAATATGGAAATGGGACAAGGGTAAAATTAAGGGTGGGAAAAATGAATACATCCTTGGTTGTACTCCACAAATAGAAATCTTTATAATATTACGTATCTATCAAATTCTTTTCGCGTTTGAAACAGAAATTATGTATGACCACAGAACATATTATAATGCACTCGCGCTTGAAACAGAAATTACGTACGACCACAACAGTCAGGTTACACAGAGAAAGTGAGACAGAAGCAGATGGAGAGAGAAGGCTCGCTACAACAGTCAGGTTATACAGAGAAAGTAAGACAAGGCTCGCTGATCAACGTATATGACAATCACAATTGACGGCCTCACAAACACCCGAACAAGTGTTTATGTATGACCACAGGAGTCAGGTTACACAAAGTGAGACAGAAGCAGCCTGCAACAGTCAGGTTACACAGACCAAGTGAGACAGGAGCAGATCGAGAGAGAAGGCTCGCTGATCAATGTATACGACGATCACAATTGAGGGCCTCACAAACACCCGAACAACGTGCTAAACAGAATCGAATTCGACGGATGCAGTATTCACAGACTACCACGTCACACAGGCGTCTGTATATGGAGGGATTCAATTATAACATTGAAAGAGATTATTGTCTACATCCAAAAGTTACAATAGGAAAAATGGACATCATGTGCTAGTACTGCCAAGCACATAGGGTTAAATTTGAATCACGTGGGATGTGTTGTTCAGATGGCATTAATGCCGTTGCCTCATGAGAGCCACATATTTTTCCCTTCCACTCAGTGAGCGAAGCCACTGGGTAATCTGCTACTGATAATATCATCTATACTACTAAAAGGCAAAGCACTGACTGACTGGACTGATCACTAATTCTAAAACTTCCCGTGTAGGTAGAATTTGGCAGGCACATTCCTAATAGCTTACTTACAAAAGTTAGGCAGGTTTCATTTCGAAATTCTACGCGTAACGGTCATAACTGGAACCTACTTACGTACATATATACAGCCATAGCCCGCAGCTCGGACGCCGTGTGAGGCGGAGTTGCATCCCTTATCACGCCTCCCACATAATTGAGTGCCTGCCCATGTAAGGCCGTCCATCAGCAGCAATCCAATAGACATGCTGCCGCTAAATATTCACGGGTGAAGGACTGTGCTTATGCAAATGAAAGATGAGATAGTCAGGGATAGAATAGTGTTTGGCACAAACTCAGCAAAAGTGCGAGAGAAACTTTTAAGTGCCGGGTCTGAGCTAACGTTAAAGCCATGGACATCGCAAGATCGCATGAGATAGCACAAGCACAGCTGAGAACCTTCAATGCATGTACTCTGAGCGGCTCACGTGAACTGACTTTGCAGGACTGGGAAAGATAAACCCGTGCATGCAGTGTGTGATGTCTCAGATAAAGAGGAAGACGAGGTGCTTATTGATGCAGTAGGAAACGAACAACCCTCTGACGCTGAGCAAGCCTTTGTACACATATTAATAGGAAAGCAAGGTGTAAAGCTCTAGTTTAAATTACGTTCATAAACGTGCTGCCGCTAAATATTCACAGGCAAATCCACAACTTAATACCAGGAATACCTGTTAAACATCTTAGACTCACGAGTACCGATTTGGGTAGTGATCACTTCGAAGAATGAAACCTGCTCAAAAAACACATTACACATTTGAGAAGGCAGCAAAAGAATATGAAGTGAGTGATGCATACAAGCATATTCATAAGTGCAGCTACTACGGAAACAAAGCACGGTGTAAACCTTAAGTTTAAATTAAGTTCATAGACAGGGTGCTGCTGGCGTTTGTCATGCCTATGACGAATACAATATTCGTGAGATACAAGTTTAATGAGAAGACGCAGGGTATAAACGAGACTTTGGATTACTTTGTAACGGAGTTAAAATTGCTGGTGAAGAACTGTGCTTATGCAAACAAATAGGAAAGCAAGGTGTAAAGCTTAACTTTAAATTAGGTTCATAGACACGCTGCCGCTGGTGTTTGTCATGCCTAAGATGAATACGATATTCGCGAGATGCAAGTTTAATGAGAGGACGCAAGGTATAAACGAGACTTAGCACTTTGTCACGGAGTTAATGTTGCTGGTGAAGGGCTTTGCTTATGCAAACGAAGATGAGATGGTCAGGGATAGAATTGTGTTTGGCACAAACTCAGCAAAAGTGCGAGAGAAACTTTTAAGTGCCGGGTCTTAGCTAACATTAAATAAAGCCATGGACATCGCAAGATCGCATGAGATAGCACAAGCACAGCTGAGAAGCTTCGATGCATGTACTCCGAGCGGCTCACGTGAACCGACTTTGCAGGACTGGGAAAGGTAAATCCATGCATGCATTGTGTGATGTCTCAGATAAAGAGGAAGACGAGCAGTTTATTGATGCAGTAAGAAAGGAACAACCTTCTGAATCTGAACAAGCCTTTGTAGACATATCAATAGGAAAGCAAGGTGTAAAGCTTAAGTTTAAATTAAGTTCATAGACACGCTGCTACTAAATATTTGCAGGCAAATCCACAAGTTAATACCGGCAATGCCCGTTAAACATCTTAGATTCACAAGTACCAATTTGGGTAGTGAACACTTCGATGAATGAAACCTGTTATCTTTACAACGGTTGACAAACACGGAATGTAACTTGAACACAACACATCCTCCAAATACGAACCTGATTGAAAGAAATAATGATAATCAAATCCTTGATGACAGCAACACTCATAACACTCACAAAACAATTACATTGACAATCATGTTATGTTATTTTCAAAATGTTTCCTTTTCTTTTTCATAACTTCTTTAACACACTAACTTCTCCGCTGCGAAGTGCGGGTATTTTTCTAGTACTATAATATAATACAGGAGGAAGCCTTAGAAGCATATAGCAATTAACAAGTGGGTTAGTTTTAAGATGATGTTTACGATGTTCCAACTTTAAAGACAAAATAAACTACAAGACTGAAGTTGAATTTTCCACTTTAATCAAGTAATGGACTTTTTTTTTCCCTCCACTGTGTGATTATTTACTTCACCGCATCAAACCATTCAAACACTGAAGCACACATATTGATCCTGTAGGATCTGCAAAGCAGCTTGCTGTCGCATGTTGATAGTAAACAGATATTCTGACATCATGTTCCAACTTGAACAGATTGTGCCCACCGATTTTTTGCTGGTACTGCATCTCGTGCAAGCATTGCTTTAATTTCTGAGGATGTGCTCAGAGGACACGTCAAATGAACGCTGGGAATGTAAGGCAGCCATGGTGGATGCACGTATGTTTTCTGAGCGTGAAGTATAAACTGGCCCCAAGTCTGCAAGTCATTCAATGGGTTAAGTACCCATTGATTACACCTTTTTTAGCATGCTGGCTCAGACTCATTTCTTGATCAGTTACCCTTAAATAGTCTCATAGTAGACATTATCAGTATCTGATAATCCAGTGATGATGACACACGTTTAAACCTTTAAACACCTTAGTACAGCGCTGGGTGATTTTTTTCACTTAAATCCAACTAATATCTCAAATCACAATTGTTTTTGTTTTTTAACAAACGGCACTGTTGAACAGTCAAGTAAACACCTTAGTTTAACCAGCTGGTGCAGGCACAGCGAAGCTAAATCAGTCACCAAGCTAAGTCACGAAGTAAATCAGCAAAAGAGGTGCCGAGGGGCAGGGATTGGAAATAAAAACAGGGCAGTAAGCAGAAATGGCGCATTTTTCCGTTAGGATGTCAATAGTACAAGCTCGGCTGAGTACAGGACTGTGAATTGGTTTGCTGTGCCAGAGCTGAACAGAGACTATAGGACAGTGGCACACAAAGCTCCTATGGACTGCAGTGACTATAACAGTGGGCTAAAAGTGCAAATAAAAAGGAATTGTAAGAACACACAGTAAGTGATGGTATTTCTCATGGCCAGAACAAAAGGGTTATAAATAGTTAGATTGCATTGTTTTGTTGAGTGTTTTTATTAGTAGAAGTAAACCAGTTTGATTTCTGCACAGTGACCGGTCAGTGCAGTTGTGTTCTTTGCGCCAGGGAAAGGGCATTAAAATATGAATGCAATGAATATTACATTTTTCCTCTTATGAACACGCTTGTTCCAAAGAAAGACTAATAAGTTGATTGTGTGGAATTGTTTCAGATAAGAAATATCAGATGAACAAACTACACACAAGGCGCACAACCTGCTGATATCTCATGTCACACAGGGCGATTACATTAGGAGCAAAGTGTGCCTTGATTTGAGCAGGGGGAATACGACGCCAAATCTATCCATCATGCCTTCTTAGCCTGCAGCTGTGACTAGGCTATGATGGGGGCAAGAGTGAGAAGGCTGTCTATAAAGGACAATCTGTGGACAGAGTGCACTTGGAGGAAGGGGCTCTTCTACAGGCCACTCGCTCCAGAATTTATTGCAGAGGAAAGAAGCTGGCTGATGTGCAAGCTAAATTATTTGTTTTAAAGAAAAAGAAATGACAATAATATGGTTTTGTATTTATAGGAAGGATATAGTAGCATTTTCAGTCTGCAGAATAAGTTCAAGCTTACTTAATTGTGGTGTTTGTTCTTCAATAGTAGTTGAAAGTGAATTGTGGGTTTACATTTTAATAGGGGTTTTTTTTTTTTGCTATATTGCTCTACCCCAGTATGTTTCTATCCTCAAAACAAATGCACTTCACTGACAATTTGCGAGTAGAACACTAATACTTTCCAACATTCCTTTTCTTATATTACTAACCATGGCTATACAACTACTTGCTGGTGAAGACGACACAGGCAGCATTTCCAACTTTAACAACCTGATCTAAGACAACACTGGAGGCCAGATGTTTTTATTCAAATCTGAGGTGACTAGACTGGAAATCCAGAGACAAGGTACACCATAAATATCTGCAATATGGCGTAATTATTTCACAAGGCTTTTATCTTTTTCTGAACTTGTTCAATTTATTTAAATAGTTTCCATAAAAAGGCAAAATTTCACCCGTGTACAAATAAAGTTCTGTCTACCTAATTCAGTGATGTGATGCACAATGCATAAATCTACTTCAACAAAAATCATCTAATGTTAAAAACAAGGTCTAAATTGTGAAAAATGTTACCAATAATGCCTATATTATTATTTTGGCCCATTTTTCTCCATATAGTACTCCTCTCTTACCTAAGTTGGTTCTGACCTTTCATTTGATATGGAATCTACAGGTTTGAAGGCAATACTAATGGATTTCTTGTCAGGTCTGTTTCTGACTCACTGAAATGCAATTCATACACTTAGAAGATAAAACCTTACAATAGGTGGATTTCTGGAGATCTTTAGTTTGTTTGATAGTTGGTGTTATGATGCAGAGGTCGTAAAAAAACTACTGAAATAATCAAATTTTATAGAAGTATTCAATTAATGGCCACCATGTTACAGAAATTTAATATTCCAGACCATGAAAGAAAGCAGTACATCATTTCCCATTTGTAATTAGTGTAATATGTTACAAAGAAAATACTTAGTACAAGCACTTTCCAGAATATGCATCTAGATCACCAAAGCCAGAGAGAAAAATGAAAGCCACACTGGGGGAGGGGAAAAATAGATAAAGCAGGTAACAGAATTCTGGAGATTTGTTAGTAAATGCAAGCAAGATAACTGTGAAAGAGAAATTCAGTCTACAAAACCAAAAGGTAAATATTCAAAGTAAACAAATGCCAACTCACAATTGAGGCTATAAATTTTAAACAAAAGTACTCCTTTCCATATTTGCCAACTGCAACACAACAGGCTGAATTCTCCTAACATTAACATTTTAAATCAAAGACAAATTTTCAGTTTTGTATACAACATGGGAGTATCATTTCATAATTGGTTTATTAAGCTTAAATTCATGGTAAACCAGTGACTCAAAGACTTAATCTGTATTCAGACACGAAAAAAACAAATATATTGCCTTACTCAGAAGTTCATAATCCTTCCAAAATCAGTTACTCAAGGACAGTTGAGGAATGGGTGAAATATTATTACATTATCCTAAATTATAAAACTCAATTGGATTTTATTGCAATTGCTGCATACCCTATTCTAAAATTATAAATAAAGAAAAAGGGGTGTTTAACGAATGGACAATCTTATGATATCAAAAGCAAATAGATAATCTCGGAGCGGTGTTTAAACTGTTTTAAAGAGAGAATAGGCAACTTGAATGGTAAATAATGATAGCTGGTGTTATTATTTTGGTTATTTGGGATAACTTAGAACCACAATTGTTGCTTACAAATTAGCTGCTTTACCAATGTCACAGATTTAATGCTATCTATATATATAATTCATTAAGGACACGCAAGACAGTGAGCGCAAGCAAGACAGAGAGCCCCGCCCACCAACTCTAACCCTCCTACCACGTCATGGGATACGCACGACAGAGCCACGTACGCCAACTGTAACCGTTCTCCTGCGTCACTCTTGAGGCCTGTGCACTGCCTGCTCATGTGCCCGCACGCAACAACTCACCCAACACAGCCTCAGTCGCTTTTGTCTGTGCAGAAGTCCACATGCACCTCTGAGCCACGTTGACTTTTCACCGCACGCAAGACAGAGAGTCACGACCGCCAGCTCACAGAGCCCCGCCCATGGGTTGTGCACGAAAGAGCCACGAACAACCACTCTAACCCTCCTCCCTTTCTAAGAAGCTTGCCAACAATTACATCTTCTTAAAGACGACTAGACAAAATGATACGACAGGTTAATCCCTTCGCCAAGTCTTACATGCAAATGCATGACATTATCACTCACAGTAACCCTGTTGCTGCTGTACGAATAGTATTCATGGAAAATTCAAAAATGGATATGAGAGGGTATAACGCCCGTCCTGTCAAACTGATGTTGCTGCTATCTTTGTAGGTGAAGACGAGGAACCTCTTGCACAACGTGACATCTGCATATACCCAAGGGGAGATGCTTGCCCCATCAGATTCTAATTTGCCTTTTACTTTTACACGCAGACAATTTCCTGTTAGATTGGCGTTTTCAATGACTATTAATAAGGCACAAGGACAAACTTTCAAAAAAATATGCCTGTATCTGCCAAAACCTGTTTTCACTCATGGACAATTGTATGTTGCTCTCTCCAGAGTTCCATCTTTTCATTCACTGACAGTTGTATCCTCAAACCCTCCCCATTTGGACTACTGTGTCGTTCAGGAAGTGTTCACTCATCAATAAATAATTATATGCAGCGTATGCTACGCCGCAGGTTGGCTAGTATTATATATTTATTTATATGCTCTGTGTGGATTTAAACCTCATCATTAGCTAGATAAAAGTACTGGATTTCATTGGGTTACTTAGAGCCATACAGAATACCAACAATAAACTAAATTCCAATCCAGTTGCTAGTACAACTGGACTACAAGTCTGATACTTTCACTTCTATCTATACAAAGATGTGAACAACAGATATAATTTGTCTGGCCTAAAAAATAACTGCAGACAACCTCAGCACATATAGTGCTTCTCAGTCTAAAGGGGGTAATAAAATCCTTAGGGAAGCTTTTGGAAATTCAGTTTATCATCAAACATGAAACCAGGTGCAGACATTTATCAAAATCATCTAAGCAGGTAACACGCTACCTCATATATACAGCACACTTTTTTTTTTTTTAAATCTCTACACCTCTCTCTCTGTAAAACTGATCAACTCACTCACTCATGGAGTGGCTATGTATTTTTTAAAAATTTATAGAAAACACTTAACTTGACAACACAATTTTACATTGCAAACGCATATATTGGTCGAATCCTGTTATAGCAAACAGCGAAGTAACAATTTTGGTGGGACAGACAAATGTTCATTCAGCATCTTGTTTAAAGACTTTAGTTTTAATGAAATGTAAAATTTCACTATAACTAATGTTTTTTCAACCTGAAAATGACCACCAAAGATAATAATGCAAAACAAAAATACTTAATGCTGCATCTATATTTTTGACAAATCTCGGGAACCCTGCAACAGGCAGTCTCTTTCTTGTTAGACCAAAAGTGATGGTCTGTTGGGAAATTTCCAATCTCAGGCTGTCTCGACAAGAGTGTAGACAGATCATCATACAGGTATTGCCAAATTACACTTCAGTGCTACACTGAATGTGCACGTAGGCAGTTGTGTTGTGTGCAGATATTATACTGTTCAAGTTTCATAGTGCTTTTCAAAGTTTTTTTTGCGATGAACAAACATTTTTGCAGTTCAAGAAGCGCGCTTTTTTTTTTAGCACAGATATTGTCAAGATTGGGTCACTGAGTTGCATGACAGACAGGAAGGCGAGTCCAGGTTTCCAAGAAAAATAGTTACTTTGTAACTGAATAGAGAAAGCATTTACAGTCTCAAGACTTCATTAATGGTAGAAGTTGTTACTTCAGTACTCAAGTTCACAAGACAGGAGCTGCAACATGGGGGTAATTGGTCAGTTTTAACTCCTGTCTTCAGATTAGAACACTACCACCAGATGCTCAGAATCATTGACGTAGCAGACAAGGAGAGCACAAGGAAATGCAAATCAAAGCCCGTTGTGAATCTAAACATTGTGCAATGAGTACATTATGCTGTAACTTTGATCCTGAAGAGGACAACCAATTGCTTTGGCCTTAATCGAGTCATTTTAATTATTTCATCTTGATTCAGAGAAAGTATTTTTTAATTGAAAATTCCTTTCCGTGGTTATGTATTATGTGCTAATTTTTTTTTATTAGTTTGTGTATTCTTTAATCTTGTTAAAATTAGGAATGATCAATTTTCCGTGGTATTTGCCAATACTAGTATTAAACAAAATACTCAAACACTCATTTAAAAACATATTCACATTAAAACGTTTAAAAAAAAATTAACTCGCCAAAATAATTAAAATGGTCATCTAATCAAAACAGTAAAAATTTTCAAGGGGGACCACCAACCCAAAACCCCCAGACATCTAGGTTACCCCTGCTACAAGATTACATTACACTGGGAAACAAAACACATACATACAGTGGGATGCAAAAGTTTGGGCAACCTTGTTAATAGTCATTATTGTCCTGTATAAATCGTTGGGTTATTACGATAAAAAAATGTCAGTTAAATATATCATATATGAGACACACACACAGTGATATTTGAGAAGTGAAATGAAGTTTATTGGATTTACAGAAAGTGTGCAATAATTGTTCAAACAAACTCAGGCAGGTGCATAAATTTGGGCACCACAAAAAAGAAATTAAATCAATATTTAGTAGATCCGCCTTTTGCAGAAATTACAGCCTCTAAACGCTTCCCGTAGGTTCCAATGAGAGTCTGGATTGTGGTTGAAGGTATTTTGGACCATTCCTCTTTACAAAACATCTCCAGTTCATTCAGGTTTGATGGCTTCCGAGCATGGACAGCTCTCTTTAACTCACACCACAGATTTTCGATTATATTCAGGTCTGGGGACTGAGATAGCCATTCCAGAAGTTGTACTTGTTCCTCTGCATGAATGCCTTAGTGGATTTTGAGCAGTGTTTCGGGTCGTTGTCTTGTTGAAAGATCCAGCCCCGGCACAGCTTCAGCTTTGTCACTGATTCCTGGACATTGGTCTCTAGAATCTGCTGATACTCAGTGGAATCCATGCGTCCCTTAACTTTGAAAAAGATTCCCAGTCCCTGCACTGGCCACACAGCCCCACAGCATGATGGAACCACCACCATATTTTACTGTAGGTAGCAGGTGTTTTTCTTGGAATGCTGTGTTCCTTGCATAACGCCCCTTGTTATGCCCAAATAACTCAATTTTAGTTTCATCAGTCCACAGCACCTTATTCCAAAATGAAGCTGGCTTGTCCAAATGTGCTTGAGCAGACCTCAAGCGGCTCTGTTTGTGCTGTGGGCGGAGAAAAGGCTTCCTCTGCATCACTCTCGCACACAGCATCTCCTTGTGTAAAGTGCGCCAAATGGTTGATGTTGTAGGTCTTTGGTGCTGGTCTGTGGTTTGACTCTGACTGTTCTCACCATTCGTCGCTTCTGTCTATCCGAAATCTTTCTTGGTCTGCCACTTCGAGCCTTAACTTGAACTGAGCCTGTGGTCTTCCATTTCCTCAATATGTTCCTAACTGTGGAAACAGACAGCTTAAATCTCTGGGACAGCTTTCTGTATCCTTCCCCTAAACCATGATGGTGAACAATCTTTGTCTTCAGGTCATTTGAGAGTTGTTTTGTGACCCCCATGTTGCTACTCTTCAGAGAAAATTAAAGGAGGAGGGAAACTTACAATTGACCCCCTTAAATACGCTTTCTCATTATAGGATTCACCTGTGTATGTAGGTCAGGGGTCACTGAGCTTACTAAGCCAATTTGAGTTCCAATAATCAGTTCTAAAAGTTTTTGAATAAATAAAATGACAACGGTGCCCAAATTTATGCACCTGCCTGATTTTGTTTGAACAATTATTGCACACTTTCTGTAAATCCAATAAACTTCATTTCACTTCTCAAATATCACTGTGTGTGTCCCCTATATGATATATTTAACTGACATTTTTTTATTGTAACAACCAACGATTTATACAGGAACATAATGACTATTAACAGGGTTGCCCAAACTTTTGCATCCATCATTTTTTTTTTTTTTTAAATTGGTCAACATGTGATTTGAATTTTCTTTAATGGACTACTCTTGGAAACTGGTGATCTAAACTTTTCTCCATTTTAAGGCATCATCTACCTTGCTGTCGAGGCTTTAATTCCTGTGAAACCTCTTCCCAGACAGATATGGATTAAAATATCTATTGATCAAGACACTATGTATTTACATGGTGAAGACCAAACAGTACTACTTTGTAACCTATATTCAAAGCTAGGCCTTTTAAACTACTACTGAATAATTTGCTATCCCTTATGAATTTAAATTAGTTTATGGATTCAATAAATTCTGTTGTATCATTAGAATCTGTTGCTGCAGACCATTATGCATTTTGTAAACAAAACTGGACAGACTAGTAGTTAAGCAAGATTTCTTAATTATAACATTTTAATATGCACACTGTACTTCCCAAGGAGACTTTAGTCTTTTAACATATGCAACAAACTGCTGAAAGTGTTCTATCCGTCCATAGTAGCCAGTGTGTTCTACATTGTGGTCTTCTGGGGAAACAACTTGGAACTAAAAAGATACACGATGCCTGACCAAACTTATCAGAAATGCCTGATCCATCCAAAAGCAAACCCTGGACATAGTGAAAGCTGTTGGGGAAGAAAGGATGGTAGCAAAATTGAATTCCATCCTGAAAAATCTCCCCCATCCCCTCATGGAGGCGCTATCTTGGAGCACTTTTAGCCACATGCTCATTCCGCCACAGTGTGATAATAAGAGCCTCTAGGGATTATTTCCACCCAATGCTATCAGACAACGTTAAATTAATCTGTTTTAGCAGCCCAAATGAGCTGCTCCACATAAATGTTTGGCCATTGAAAGATAAGAGAAATTTTTTGTTTGAAATGGGTTTCGATTTTTACTAGCTAAATCTGCAGCTGGCACTGCATGGGTGAAGTGTACTACACAGAGCGTAAATATTTACTTTCAGAGAAATGCATGTTAAATTACTGTATACTCTTAAGACAGTATGTGGGACATCAATCCCGAAATTAAATTCAAGCCCTGAGCACGACTAGATTTTGCAATCTTACTTACTTTATGATGCCCTGGTCACTTAGTGTTGTTTACTAATAATCAAATAATTGAAAATTAAAATTTCCAATAGCCTCTGCAGGTATTCTTTAACAATGGCTCCTAAATGAATGTATTTATCTGAGCAAGCTCTAAAGTGAACTATGAAGACTCATTAAAATACAAAAACTACAAATTCCAGTGCCTTTTTGACTTGTAAATGACAACATAAAATATCTAGAAAAAAAACAAACTAAAGTTTAAGAACCACCAGCAAACGTAAAATCAAACAAAGTATTGACAATTAAGTCACAGGTACAGTAGGGAGCCCGAATTTTGACAGTGAGAGCCATTTTAGCCAATGGGTACAACTATGATTTTTGGGATGGTTTGATGTCACAAGGCCATGATATGATCATGTCGCAAATGCCTTATCTTACCATAAATATATACCAAAATTACTTACACATTGTCAAAGGCTACAAAACTATTTATGCTTAAAACAATAACAATCTGCCATGCAAGTTGGAAAATGCTTACAATATTCAAAATATTGCCATATAAAACAACAATTTGCAAAAACTACCATCCATCTATCCCAGCTACTAGAAGTACACAGTGGGAGATGAACCTCACCTGGCTGCTCAATATCCTAGTGAAGTCAGATCAGCATTACAAGGGGACTTGGGCATTAGCAAATCCCTCAACCATCCTGCAAAGTCACTTCTCTCCTTCCAGTTTTTGGCAAAGGGGCGGGACCAGTAGCACTCTCACTACATGATTCACAGAGAAGATTAATTCTGCTAGCTTTCTATACTGTTAAACAAGAACAAGTCAAACTGTTTGAATCACCAAAGCAATAAAAAAAGTTTAATGTAAACCAACCAAAAACTTTCTGTGATGCTTCTTATTTCCTGTCAATATTTTATGAGGATTATTTTTTCCTTTTGGCTACAGAACTTCATGCAACAATTACCTCTGCCTGCTCTACATGCACAAAATATGTTATAGCTCTACTGGTTTTGCATTTGCCCCTTTGCGGGGGAAAAAAGCGCTTCAGTCAACATGACAAAAAAGGACCTTTTGGCCTAAAGCACATACTGTTGGAATAAGAACTTGCCACTCAGATTTCTTCAGCAGCAACTTTACCATTTGTAAAAAGTTATCTATTGGACCCTAACTACTTCACATATACAGATGGTCCTTGGGTTACGACACAGTTCCATTCCCATAAAACAGTGATGTAACCCGTATTTTGGTGTAAGTTGAAACACGCCCTAACCTAAGTCACTTACCTATCCTGACACATTTGCAAAATCATAATCTAAAACATAAACACAACTAAGCCAAAGAGAAAGGAAAAGGACATCAATATACTGTACTATACACTGTACTGTAGTAACAGAAAAAATGACAAAAAAATGTGTAAAAAAAATTCCTTACCTTTATTCCTTCTGATCTCTTTACAATGTCTAAATTCACTTACATCGTGATAGTTTTCTCTTCTTCGAAGCACTACCATCTGAAGACTCTGACTTTCATTTAGGAGCCATGATAAGGGCCACAGAGTCGCCAAACAAAGCCACACAAACGGAACACTTCCTCTGCGCGCAACCAAACTAGTTTGCCAACTCCCTCACTCATACGCTGCGTTATTGCGTATTCTTCCACTGCACACCACTAAAATAGTTCGCCCACGTAGTCTGTAAGTATGATACTAATGGCATAAGTCGAAAAACTCATGTCTCAATTTTGTTTAAGTTTTTCTGGGAGTTAGCATTGTAAAATCAAAATGTTGTATGTCGAGACGTTGTAACCCGAGGACTCCCTGTAAACAGTCGAGAACATTACAATATGTCCTTTGGCTTTCATTAAATAGACAGTTTGGCTGTTAAAGTGCTTACGGGAGTAATTTGTAAACCAAATAATTCTTAAAATTTAAAGAAAAATACAGAATATAAAGGTAATCTAGTCACTTTAGTGATTTTTTACTAGATTCAGGGTTGAACTAGGTTTTAAATACTTTGCTTAGTAAGAAATAAAGCAAGATGAACAAAAGTACCAAAAACATCAGTGAGTATTGACAATAAAAACTGCCCAATGTAGACCGGAGGCAGCATTATCCGTGTACAAGTGTTTAAAAAAAAGTTTGAGGTATTTTTAAATTAACAGATAGTACAAGGATAATTAAACATGTGCTCTTAAACCTGGCTACTTTCTGAAAACTAACAAAAAATCTTGCAAAAAGAAATATAAAATACTGGCTGTGTAAGCCTGTACTGTAAAAAGCCCGGGGTCCTTAAAACTATTGAAGAAAAAAAAAATTGAAATGTAGAGATTTCAGGCAATTGAAAGGAACTACTCTGGGTGTCTCTCTCCTGGGAGGTTTCATTTAGCTGATGTGCTAGCACTGCTTGTGTATTAGCAGCTAAGCAAGTGTCTGTTTTCTCGGAGGTGGAGCACTTACCCCGACTCCACCACTCACTTCTGGGCTGGACAGACAGACGCACACACTTCCACGCGTAGACGTTTATATAGGATATTACATTTGTGAACAAACAATCTGACACATCTTAAAATGAAGATCGGCCTTTAAAAGGTGTCAAATAAAATTACTAATTACTAATCTATTGAAGATGCAGTAAACTAGGATGTTCCCCATAGCTTTTTAATAAACCACACTGAACAAAATATAGCTGCCTACAAACTTTTAGCAACTTGTAATAGGGTTAAAAAGCACAAAATAAGGCCATTCACCAATTTCCCGTTGTGCAACCTTTATACAATGGCTAACTTGCTAGGCTTGTACACATAAAATGAAAAACAAACAACACACAATTGTTGCATTCCATTTACCTTAGAAGTTGGAGCGCATTCCAATAAAAACATTCAGAGAACCAATATGGACTCCTCCAAGAAAACCTTCACTGTGCTTGCTTTTTTGGAATAAACACCAGTTAATAATGCATTATGAAGTACTTTGCACTTCCAAATACTGCAGCATTACATTCATACATAAAACGTTGGACATGTGTGTACAACTGATTTAATTACAAAACCAGAGTAAAAACAGCTGTGGGGGAAAAAATGGTGAACATAAAAATCAAACCTTTCTAAATCAGATTCAAACCACTTTCACATGTGGTACTAAAGCCAAGATGGACATATGCAACTTGAATGTAAATTGCACTTGAAATGGATTACAGTACTGACACAGAAAGCCAATAAATAGAAAACGAAGTGGTGGACTTAATAACCATTTGGGACTTGAAATACAGCCCAAATTCTTGGTGTACTCTGACAGACCATATGCACATTTATCCTTGGAAAGTCTTGTTGATGGACACTGACAAAGGTAGTCTAACTCCCTACGTAACAATCCAAACATGTCAAAACAACTGATTTATATTAAAACACTCCATATCTTTCTCTAACAGCAGTCCCGGCTCCTCTCTAGGGTTGTACTATACTCTTTCAGTACTACAGAAAAGTGCAGAAACACCCACATTTTAAAATGGTACAGTACCAGTATTTCATTAATTTCAGTACCAAACATAAATGCTGGTTTTCAGTGGTTTATTAGCATGATCAAAATTCCAAAGAGACCAACCCCTGCCCGATCTTCAGTGTAATGCATCTATTATATCTGGCTCGAATTACAATGGGAGACCAAACCACCACCCCATGTCTTAGAACATATATACAGTCCTGCACCGACTTACAGCTCCATTTGGAATTGGCCATTTGCCCGTGTTCTGGTCAGAAAGTATACAGGTCATAGAGATCAAGGCCCTGTGTGTATGGTGTGGGGCATCGATATGCATACTTTAACTGGTGGTGTGGAGAATCACAAACTTATCTCTAAGTCTTGATGACCACACATACTATTTCAGAATAAGACAGTGTCTCTCAACCACTGGGTCAAGCTGCCCGTGGATCACATGTTGCCTAAATGATTGACATGTTTCACCATTTCCAAATAAGCTTGTTTCACTAAGTGAGACCAAATCATGTTTGTTTCACCAAAGACACGGCTTGCTATTTCTGCTCGTGGATTCAAATCTGAAAAGTCAATACTGGGTCACGGGACAAAGTTTGAGAACCACTGGATTAAGAAAGGTAGTGCAGGCCAAGGGCCAAAACTTAAAGTGTCCACCAAAACCCAGAAAAAATATGAAACTCTGAAATAGTAGTAATTAAAGATTTACTACCATGGCTGCATTTGGCAATTTCTCGAATATTATGACCCTATTGTTTTCCTATAGTCCATGGCCGCAATTATGAATCACTTCAGCTTGGTTGGACTGTATTTATAAACACAAAGAGTTGCAAGTGCAGCATAATAGGGGAGAACATGTGTTTGCAGACTGGGAGGAACGAAGCAGCTGTGAGACAGGGACAGGAAGAAGTTATCAGTTATTTGCTTTGGTATCATTTTAGTGCCGAGGTCCAAAAGCTGGTATCAATATGGGACAGGGAGAAGTTATCAGTTACTGGCTTTGGTATCATTTTGGTACCGAGGTCCAAAAGTAGGTATCAATATCAGTCAAAAGTCAAACTTTTTGTACCAATCCAACACTATTGCTCACACATCCACAGGCTTCTAAGTACAAATACAGCAGTGATTACTATGCTATATGCAAGTCACAATTTTCATTTTCTATTCATCTTCCTTGACACCATGTCAGACAAATTTACAAAGATTCTGCCCTGAAAACATGATGCTGGTGTTCATGTTTGTCTATTAGGTCATATCTGTCTGATCATTATATATAAACAACTTTGCAACTGCAGGGCTCTAGAGTGCGACCAAATTTCTCAATGGTGCGACTAAAAAAAAAAATCAAAGGTTGCACCGGTGCGACCAGCCGTTCGAGGGGAAAAAAAACGAAACTCCGTGACTCTTAAAAGTCTCCCTGTTGTTCAACAACAGACACACATTAGGCCCATATCGTGGTCTAAACCAATCAGAGATAGTGAAGGGCGGATCCCGCACTCCCGCCCGCCCCCACCCCCAATTGGCCGGGGTCCAGATATTCCTGTACATGTGTGTACGTTTGAAAATGCATGTGATGCAGTCAGACAGAGAGAGGCGAGTAGCCCATCAGGTAAACAGTGAATGTAGCCGCGGATTATGAGAGAAGATGAAAAGAACGATTGACAGCTTTTTCGTTAAGAATGTTAAGTTAGGGCCTGATCCATCCAAAAATCATAACCAATGCTCTGACACGGAGCCATCAACCTCCCAAGTTATAGCAAGCCCTGGTCCGGAGACGGCATTAGATAATGAGCCACATACGATCGAGTCCGAGCCCACTGAAATTAAAAGGGGTAAAGTGTATACATTTCGAAAAGAGTGGCTTGTCCAGTTTCCCTGGCTAAGATACAGTAAAGCCGATAATATAATGCACTGTATTTACTGTAAAGAGTGTGGGAAGACCATGGCCGGCAGTAGTGCATTTGTGACTGGTTCTAATACATTTAGAATTGAAACGCTGAAAAAGCACAATGCATCTATAAAACATATTACATGCCACGATAAATGCACTGCTCAAGTGTCCCCTCTCCCCGCTGCCTTTCAGCGGCAGGCAGCAGCAAACAGATCATCAGACGAGGCCGAGATGATAATTAAGTTTAACGTTGCCTAAAATATTGCAAAAGAAGAACTTCCCTTCACTAAATTCGAACACTAAGTCCGAAATAATTCTTATTAAGAAAAAGGGCTTGAATGTAAACCCGACGTACAGCAATGATGTTGTGTGCACCCAATTTATAGGAGTCATCGCAGATACATTGAAAAAAAAGACGTCTGTGCAAATTGCGAACAGTGCGTACATGGCATTCCTGATCGACGGAGACACAGATATCGCCACAAAGGAATGCGTCATTGTGTACGGTCGTATCTTGCGGAGAGGAAGACCAGTGAATATACTTATTGGACACATTGAGGTCGAGCATGCTCATGCACAAGTCTGGAAGATTTTGATGCTAGAGAGAGTGTGGCCAGCTGGTTTAGTCAAGGCCAAAGATCAAGAAGGCCAAACTACAGGAGTTGGCCATCCGAGGGGCATGTGACTGCAATGGAGGATAGTCCATAAGACATTGAGCCATGAGATGTTCAGTTTGAAGCCCTTAAAACACTTAATTTAGATTTTCTTTTTAGTTAATTTATCTTGAGATTTTTTAAGTTTAAATTTCAGTTCGTTAAAGCACTTTAAGCACCAAAACTTTTTCAGTAAGTTGCCTTTCTTGTAGAATTGTGCTTGCCTTCAAATAAAGAACTTTGTATTGACCAGATTGTTAGTTAATCATTTACAAGCCAATATTGCCTATATGGACAGTGATTAAAAAAAACAACAAATAAAGTGAACTTGTAAAACTGTGGTGTTAAATGTGATGCGGTTGAAAATTTGGGTGCACCTAACTTTTGTGCTGGTGCACCTAAGAAAAAAGTTAGGCGCACCAGTGCAACCAGTGCAAAATGTTAGTCTAGAGCCCTGAACTGCAAGGCACATTCTGGATAAACAGCTGCAATATACTTAAGTTAGATTTAGATCTTTTGAAAAATTAATTTGAACAGCCAACCAAAAAATGCCCAAAAAATCTTAAAAGAAAAAAAAATTTTGAAGAAAAGTTTCTATATCACAAACAGATTTTTAAAAAATATTTCTGATCTCCGAAAGTAACTCATATGACAAGTTTAATCAAAATCATAAATGGTGATGCAAAGGCCTTTTGTTGAATTGGAATAACCAGCAATGCCGTTTTTTTTTTCCTCTTAACTACCAGCTAAAACTAAACTGCTAATTTTATTGCTTTGCCCACATAACACATCCGAACTTCTTAGAATATAAATCTATATTTATATAAAGAATTACAACAGAAATCACTAACAGTATGTGTTTAGTGAAAATTCGGCGCGTTTCATGAAATATACTTTTATAGAACCGTGTGCAGACGTATTTCAGGGCCTGAACAAAGCCAATTATGGAACAGATCTTTATAAGGAAGTAAATCAACATGAAAAGAAATGGATGCTGCTTCTTGCCTGCCAGCCTCCACTGGAGCAGTATTTAAAATTTACAAAACCAATGAAAAAAATACAAAATTAGTATTCATGACAAGAGAAGAGAATTATAACATGAAAAAAGTAATGTAACCAACAATAATAATCAGGCTCTTCATCTACCAAGGAGAATGACAATCAACGGCCAATGAAAAATTAGGGATAACCGAACCATAAAAAGAGCACATACTCCAAGTACCAAGGAACTCCAAAGCTATATTGGCCAGCAAGTTACATACTTCTGTATGATGTTGATTCTGTAAGTAAAGACAAGAATGCCTATGTTATTCGACTAACTCAAAATGTCAAATGCTAACCATTACAGAAATACTTACACCCAATTTATTTTAAATGCACTTAAACACTCCCATTGAGCATGATTCCTGCTTTGGAGGACATAGTGATCATTAGAGGCTTACAGCTGGAAATGCATTTGGTGAAGCACGTCACTGGAATTAAGTCATTATTATTACTTATTTTGGTCCAAGACAACTTACAACATTTGAGATACAAGAGAATACATTTCTGATTTCCAATTACAGCACAGGCAGGCGAAATGACCCGGTTGTGGTCACACAATGTCAGCAGCAAGATCTGATCCCACAACCTAAGGGGTGTAAAGTCCAAAGTCTTAACCAATATGCCACACTTCACACTATCAAAATATAGGAGGAAACAAAAATTAAACCAAAAAAAAAAAGTCAGCTTACCACCTGTTAAAATTCCTGGTTTGCTTATGGTCCCAATTTTATTTCAATATTGTATTTTAAATAACATTTTTCTGTATATCTAATTCACCCAAGTTCCAGGTTATCTATCAAGTCACTATAAAGCGAGGGATTCTTCCCCGTCTCCGCTGAAACTATTTATGATGGAGGTAAATGTGTACAACTAATTTTATATAAATATAAAATGTTGCTATTTTAAAACCCACAAACATTTAGGTGTAACCGGTTATTGATTATCAGAGGAGGTTTTCCAATTAATTTATCTGAATTCCAAACTGCAGTAACACTGCAGGCTAACCAGACTTCTCATCTAATACACATGGTATAGTTTTGCACAAAAGCCACCAAAAACACATTCCGAGTTCAAGTTTAAAATACAAAATAAAAAAAAAAGCTGCACGTGTCAGCAGCTTAACCATACCTCACAAAACATTTTTTTTAATAAATGTATTTATTACAGCAGAGCGCATTATGACCATGTAAAAATACGCATCATTGCCGTAGGATCCGTTATCCGGACACAAGCAGATAATGAACAATTCCAAACGGCACTGTAACGATTAGATTCATATTATAATTGTTTTCCAAGCATAATAAAATTAAAGCTAAAGGATTACACACAAACGTAACTATTACAGCCGTATATCCACCCTCTACTCCACTCCCATCTCTCTATAGATATCAAGGCCACGCCGTGAGCCTCGGCCTTTCCTGAGAGATTTACCGCTTAGAATAACGGGGACGACGCGGGGGGGCGGGGGTAAAAGGTGGGAAGGGAGTTGCGAAATAATGACAAAATAAGCCATTTCAAATGCTTTCTTAAATAATGAGTGGGAGACTATTGTTTAATAATGGGATAAGAAAAGGTTAATGGGCATCGTAGGGCAAGTAATAACCATCGTGAGGCATGAAAGAAAACGTGGAAAAACAACCAAGCAGATCATCGTATGCCATGCGGCAAAGTACACCAGTATTTTCAAGTGCTGCCGGCTTGATGTACGTAGGAAGGACGTACAATTCAATTTTATTTCTCCTATATAACCACACACAGAGATACAATGATGGCAAGGGTGCAATGCCATCCAGTTTAAAGGTGGGCTCGTAAAATGGTGTCTATGCTAGCCCCGGTGATGATGAGGATGATGATGATGGTGGCGGCGGCGGGGGTGTTCCGAGGCATACGGCCTTGCAAGTCTTATATTAGTATCAATCAATTTATAGGACCGTTCCTATAAACAAATACAATCGAAATAGCCACCGGCCCGAGAGCAGATGTCGACGATCCACCGCTACACGATGTTCTACATTTTAGATCCCTGTCATCCCCCACCGCCCCCCCTCCTCCTCATTGGAAGGACTGGGGAGGGGGTGCCAATGCTGCGATTTACTTCAATTTCAGAGAATATCAGCATAATACAAACATATATACATTCATGTGAACAAACTGAGGTCTAAAGGATGTCCAATTTCCAATACCCACGGAAAACAATTCCACAAATAATTGAAGCCAACCGTCGTTTCAATCATATCTAAAAAAAAAAAAAAAACTCAGTTTAATTAACCGGCTTGTCTAACCCTTTCTATTTACTCTGTACACCAAATAAATTCCATTTTCTTGTTTACATTACACGAAGGTTATATTTTTGAGAACAACAAAACCCTCAGCTGATATGTACCAATATTATTTTAATAAAGATAATCGAGAGATGCACAGACCTCACACACCACCCCTCTTTGGATTTCCTAAAACAAAAGCCGTTTCCGCTCTAATTTCTCGCATTCTCGTCCGTATTCCAAAGACGAAAACATAAGACACAGAGATCTGAGGTTGGTGAATCATACGCTGCGTCTAGAAATATTCACATATCCGCATTTCCCCTCCTTATTTTATTTATTTTTTCCTCAGTGTTACCTCTCAGCGTCCCTTGGCTGACAATATGGCGGCTCCTGCAGACACGAAGCTCCGGCAACAGCACAGAGATAAAGAGCGAGCAGCCCTCCCAATCGCTAGGGGGCACCATAGTGGGCAATGGCGGCGGGAGTTGAATCTAAGGCGGGGGAAAAGTGGGCGGAGTGGAGCATACGTGAAAGAGTGGAGACTCTGTCTCTGCACCATCTGCGCGCGGCTTTGGTGGGAAAAAAGGGCCGTTGAAAGGCGCGGACCAAATGTGCATTTACAAAGGGGGGGGTGGGATCTGTAATTGTATTAAAGTGGCCTGTATCTTTTGAATTATTTTGCGTTCATTTTATTTAGTAATAAAATGTAAACATTAGGCGTGAAATAGCATGTACTAATTCGAGTGTTTTTTCATCTGTTATTTTTTTAATATTACACAGACACCCCTTTGTGTGAAGCAGTCACGGTTTCCATTGCTTTAAGCGTGCCTTCTGCGGTTCTCTCGGATTGGGAGAAGGCTTTGGATGCGCATAGGTTTGTATTAAGGTGAATTTCCATTATCAATTAATGGAGTTGAAAAAGAGTTGTGGTATAAGTGTTTAAGGCGACATGTTAATGTATAAAACTAACACTCCAGTGACATTTCAGTTGTCATGTCAACAAAAGAAAAACTCACTCTTTAAGGGCCCTTTCATATTTTTATAATTTTTTTTATGCCAATACCAAAATCAGAGAATTGTTTAAAGTATTGCACGGTATGTTTGCATATCTGCACAGGCAAGTATGGAGGATGTTCTGATCTACTGTACATAATATTTTATTTTTTAAGGCATCTTTGTCATGTTCAAAGCACATAACAGCAATTCTGAAAGAACAATATCGTCCTGAAAGACTAAAAAATAAATGCAGTATATACAAAGCATTAAAATAGAATAAGACAAACCAGAATAAAATACAAAAGTACAGCTACTACAAGAAAACTATGAACAAGTAATGTAATTTGTGATACAAACACAAATCATCCTGAGCATCTGGACAAAATGGGTAAACCGAAAGAAGGGCTAGAAAGTCAGGTTGAGTTAAATGACTGAATTTTAGGTTGTTTCAAAGTCTGAGTGCAGTGGAGTTAAAGGATCTGTCACCCATAGACCGCAGGTTAGTTTCATGCACAACGAGATGGAAAGAATCAATAGACCTGGCAACCCAAGTGAAAAGAATAGCAAGTTTCAGTGGTGCTGATGCAATTGCAAAAGTTTCTGTAATAACGTATTTGGCAATTAAAATGAGTAATTAAGGATAAGGGAAGGGGGTCTTTACTCATACTTTGTCTTTTGCTTTCATTTTTGCCAAAACACCTTGCCATTAAATATGGTTCACACTATGATGTTCCAACCCTTTATGCTTTCACAGGCTGTAAACATAGTCACAAAAGCTTGACCAGAATGTCTATGGACAATTCTGAACCGGGTGTAGTGATAATTCCTATATTAACAGGAAAAATACATTTATAGAAATATCCAATATATTTTGTGTCCTTCATTTCCCCAAGCATATTGACAGAATTGGCTAAAGATTTATAAATTTTGAGCAGAAATAAAAAAACAAGAATTAAAACATCCATCTTCTATTGTAGGTGTGTGTTATAAATCATGTGAGCTCCTAGAAATTTGTTTCCTCCACATTTCTTTTGAACATAAGTTTTGTAATTTGTCCTCAAAGTATATTACACTAAGCATATTAAACTGTATGTCTTATACTGCACTTGCAGTGTGTTTTATTTCATCAGTGTTTTCTCACTGCAGTACAACTGTAATGACGTTGTATGTAGCCAACACCTCCTTTTGTACTCTCCTACGTTTGGACATGAAGCTGGGTCCCAGCACTTACATTAGACACCTTGTAAAGCTGTCAAAGTCCAATCTTTATAGTTAACTCACTCAAGTGACTCCTGTTGAACCCTGATGCACTACTAGCTATTCGCAATCTGTTCAGCACACAATGTCAGTCTAGTCTGAGGAGCACTGAGCAAAAGTAGATTCAAATTTACGAAATCATAAAAGCGCAGGTTATTGTTGGTTAATTGTTGCTACCAAGAACCTGAGTTTGATTCCCAGCCTTTTCCCTGGCTTTTTGGAGTTCACAAATTCTTTTTGTATCCAAATGAATTTTCTTTGGTTATTCAAGTTTCTTTTTCCATCCTAAATGAGTGCACATTATGTCAATTTACTGAAACTAAACTACTTTAGTTTCTATATAGATTATTATTGTTATTTTTGTTGTTCTTTATCTTTTAAAGTTCTTCCCAGTTTCATGTGGGGTTCCTATGTTGAACCAGCATCCTCCATTCTCATCAGTGTATACTTCCTCGCGTGATACTTCTTTCTCCATCAGATCCCCTTTCACACAATGCATTGATTTTCTTTTTTTATTCTCCTCTTCTCCTCCATGCCAACATATCCATAATTCTTTTCCCCACAATGTTTATCTCTCTTCTTATGACAAGCGTGTGGTATTTTAGTCTTCTTTCCTAGGTTTTCTTTGAGATTTTCCCAACTTTAACTGTAGTTAAACTCTCATTCCTGATCTTATTGAACTTTGTTACTCCACTCATACATCTCAACATCCTTATTTCTGTAGAATCCAGCATTCATACACCGTTTTAACTATTCTGATCCATACAACAATGCTGCTCTGACCACTGTTTTATACACTTTTACCCTTCACTCTTTGGTCTCATAACACTCTTGATAACCTTTTCCTATTTTTTTTGGTTATTATTATTTTATTTAAATCAAAATATTGAATCCTTATTTTACAACAGATTTTTCTTTCCTTTTTCCAAAAATCTTTCACAATCAAATAAGTAATTTAATCTCCGACAACCCTGTCCACAGGCCCAATGCAGAGCGACGATGGAAACCATCATCAAGCAAGATGTTAAAAGTATCAGTGGCACAAGAGGCTAAAGCCTAACTTAAACAAACATGATTAATCATCGACAAAATTCAAATGTGCAGAGTGGAACACTCCAAAATGTCTGTGGAAATAAACCATATTCATGGAGAAATTTGATTTGCTTTCTGTTGTAATAAAGACTATACTGAATATTACATTCCATGCGGGATTTACAATAGACAGATGTCTCCCAGTAATCTTCTTAATATTATTAATTGGAAATCTACACATTGTGCACTGTAAGCTTGCTGTGGTGGCCTCGAAATTGAATAAAAAGAAAAAAAAAAGATTATATGGTTGTTTTTCCTCCCCGTATCATTTGCACGAAATGAAGAAAGTTGCTTAAATTTCATCTGTCATCATCAAGCTGAATGCCCTTTTTTTTTGGAGGATGATGAGTATGTTGAATTACTCCACTGTTGTTTGTGTTCCATAAAACTGATTTGTATGTTTCGGATGTAAAATGATATTAATAAACTAAATTAATAAACTAAAGCATTAAATACACTAAGAGGACATTCAGTGAGCATAAAAATTCATTCTTTAATTTTCCAATAATGCTTGTTCCAATCATTCAAAAAATGATTCTTGTGACATTTTGCTGTTACTCAGCTAATTTTAACTTAGCTTACTTAAAGTGGTTTCTTAGGCTTTACATATCCATTTGTAGTACAACCGAAGCAAATTTCTTGGGTATCACAGTAAGAGGCGCAATTTGCATACAAACCATATGAATAGATTTCATTGCCTTAATTAAGGGCACCATTTACAGAAATCATTTTAGGTTGTTTTGCCATTACCTAATTATCTTACTCAAGGTGAATTTTGGTATATAAATTGTCATTATGCAGCTGCTTTAAGTTTGTAGTCTTTTTAGTACAACTGACATAATTTGTTTGGTTGTCATAAGAGCTCGGTTAATTTATGTTTATAAAAACCAAATGAATTTCATTGGAAATCTTTTTAGGATGCAGTTATGCCAAGTCAGTTGATTTTCTTTTTATGTTTTCCAGTTGGGGAAAAAAGCAGATTTCACATACAGCTATTTTTGGGAAGTTTTCCAGAATGTTAGAGCAGTTTGGGGTTATTTTGGATGACAGAAAAAACCTTGTTAGTATAAGCTGAGTTAATCTGCATTGAGTGGCCACCATTTTTATTTTCTCATATACAAAGTATAGGGAAAGTATTGTAATCGTCCAAATATTCGATTTTGAGATTTTCATGGATCTCAATGATTTAGACCTCCCCAAGTCCAAAAATGCCATTTTTGGGATTGTCTCTGTGTATGTGTGTGTATGTAAACATGATAACCTGAGTACAATTTCAGTAAGGTCAACCAAATTTTGCATACAAGTATTAGGTACAAAACATTTCTATCAACTTTTGAGCTATTTTCGATAACTGGCAGTGATACTTTTTTATTCATGCAACTGCAGAATCCAATTTATTCAACGTTACTTTTATAATACTTTTTCAATATATTATTCATTTGATTTGTTGTTGATGGTTCTTTAATGTACATAATATAAAAAATAATCATCGTCTTATGGTTTACTCCTCAAATTTCCGTACTGTATACGAGAAAGTCCAGGGGAGACCACTCCCGATTTTTTGTAAAGATATTGCTGAGTTTTAACAGACTTCATCTATTTGTCTAACATTTGAGAAAGATAAAGACTGACCATTACAGTAATTTAAATTTCAAAGTTTTGTGCAGTTTTGAAGGTGGCTTTGTGCACGTTTGTCCTTGATAGTTTGACAAATCTATTGCACACCTTAGGGTTACATTCACCTAATTCCTTCCACTCTGGTTAAAATAATTAATTTAAACAGAGGGAATTTAAGGTTCCTTCAGCAAATCATTTTGTTTTGAGTGATATGAAGTGGTAGTATCAGGATCCTGGGACTTTTTGTAAATTACTGAGAGGTTATTTTTCAGCTGCATACCATTATAAAGCAATTCGGCACCAAGGAATTTGATAAAATTGTTTGTTTTTTGATTCAATGATTTGAGATATTTTCTGCCACCATTTTGTTTTTTGTTTGTTACTGGGCTAAATTGCCTGGTTTTGTCCAGCAACGAGCAAGGTTTCAGAGGTCATGATAGTGTCAATTATTACAAATCAAATGACTACTCTGACTACTTGGATTCCAAAACCCTCCTTGTGCTTTAAGTTTGTTAATTAGTGTTTGCTCTGTTACTGATTTTCCACTCTGCAATCATTTTTCATCCTTATTCTTGTCTAATGGTTTTTGTTCTCCTGGTTCAGACATTTGCATAAATTTATATATTTTTTTCTATATCTTACTGTCATTCTCATGTTCTCTTGTTCTCTGGGCAGAAGAAATAGTAGTAGTTGAAATTCTGAAAAAGGTTTAGATCAAGTTTGACAAAAGAAATATTGCTGCATAATATCTAAGTTATAGTATTTATTTGGCAAGAAGGGGGAAACTAAAACAGTTGGTTTCAATTCATATTGGTTATCAATAAAATAAGCTTTTAAAAAACTGTGCTAATTCAATCCAGTCAGTCAGTCATTTTCTAACCCACTTAGTCCTGAACAGTGTCACGAGGGTCTGCTGGAGTCAATCCTAGCTAACTGTGCACAAGTCAGGGAGCAATCCCTGGACAAGGCGCCAGTCCATTGTTTTATGGCACTGTTTACTTAAGAGAGGCTCTGAGTTTTTAACACAAACTCACTGGCCACTTTATTAGGTGCCTCTTGCTAGTACCAGGTTGGACCCCCTTTTGCCTTCAGAACTGTAATTTTTTGTGGCATAGATTCAACAAGGTAGTAGAAACATTCCTCTGGGATTTTGGATCATATTGACATGATATCATCACACAGTTGCTACAGATTTGTCATCTGAACATCTATGATGCCAATCTTCCATTCCACCACATCCCAAAATTGCTCTATTGGGTTGAGATCTGGTGACCATGGAGGCCATTTGAGTACAGTGAACTCATTGTCATGTTCAAGAAACCAGTTTGAGATGATTTGAGCTTTGTGACATGGATGCGGGAAGTAGACATCAGAAGAAGGGTTCACTGTGGTCATAAAGGGATGGACATGGGCAGCAACGATACTCAGGTAGGCTGTGGCACTGAAATGATGCTCAGTTGGTACTAAGTGGCCCAAAGTGTGCCAAGAAAATACCCCCATACCATTACACAACCACCACCAGCCTGAAACGGTGATACAAGGCAGGGTGGATCCATACTTTCATGTTGGTGATACCAAATTCTGACCCCACCATCCGAATGTTGCAACAGAAATAGAGACTCTTCAGACCAGGAAACATTTTCTAAATCTTCTGTTGTCCAATTTTGGTGAGCCTGTGTGAATGGTAGCCTCAGTTTCCTGTTCTTAGCTGACAGAAGTGGCATCCTGTTTGGTCTTCTGCTGCTGTAGCCCATCTGCTTCATGGTTCAATGTGTTGCGTGTTAAGAGATGCTCTTCTGAATACCTCGGTTGTAATTATTGCTTATTTGAGCTACTGTTGCCTTTCTATCAGCTTGAACCAGTCTGGCCATTCTCATCTGACCTCTGGCATCAATAAGGCATTTTCAACCAGAGAACTGCCTCTCACTGGATATTTTTCCCTTTTTCAGACCATTCTCTGTAAACCCTAGAGATGGTTGTGCGTGAAAATGCCAGTAGGTCAGCAGTTTCTGAAATACTCAGACCAGCCCATCTGGCACCAACAACCATGCTATGTTCAAAGTCACTTAAATCGCCTTTCTTTCCCATTCTCATGCTTGGTTTGAACTTCAGCAGGCCGTCTTGACAATGTCTACATGCCTTAATGCATTGAGTTGCTGCCATGTGATTGGCTGATCAGATGTTTGTGTTAACAAGCAGTTGAACAGGTGTGCCTAATATAGTGGCCAATTAACAAATATAATAAAGAAAAGTATATAACTATGAAGTAAGAAACATATGTGAAGAAATACAGTAAGACCACATTTATACGTAATTCGTCATGCATGCTTTGTCAGTATTGAAAAGACATTCCAGAAAATTCTTTGCAGATGACACTCCCAAATGTTTTCTGGGCAAGTTTCAAGCCTCTAACAATAAGAAATGGAAAACATTGTCATAGTCAAAGGTCCAGAAGACACATTTTGTTCAACATTTAAAGAGCAATCTATTAAGCTGTCCACTTTGAAGCCTGTTAATGCCAAGAATGGTCATACAAGAGATGAAATAGTTCATGTTTACTGTTTACCTTTATATTATGTTTCTTTATATATTGCAACTTGTGCAAATTTGTTTAAAGGCAGCCATATGTATTTTTCAGGCGGCATACACTATGTGAAAAATAAATTCTAATAGTAAGTTTACATACACACACTTCTAAACAGTCAAAGGACAAAACACTTGAACACCTAAGAATAAAAGCAATTAGCCTAACTTTTAGTTCTATTTTAGACTGCAGGTCTGACATGGTGGTCAGCAACACAGGAGCGCCGCAGGGGACTGTACTTTCTCTGGTCCTGTTCAGCCAACATACATCAGACTTCCAATACGATTTGGAGTCCTGCCACGTGCAAAAGTTCGCTGACGACACTGCTATTGTGGGCTGCAACACGAGTGGGCAGGAGGAGGAGTACAGGAAGCTAATCAAAGACTTTGTTAAATGGTGCGACTCAAACCACCTACAACTGAACACCAGCAAAACCAAGGAGCTGGTGGTGGATTTTAGGAGGCCCAGGCCCCTCATGGACCCCGTGATCATCAGAGGCGACTGTGTGCAGAGAGTGCAGACCTATAAATACCTGGAAGTGCAGCTGAATGATAAATTGGACTGGACTGCCAATACTGATGCTCTGTGTAAGAAAGGTCAGAGCCGACTATACTTCCTTAGAAGGTTGGCATCCTTCAACATCTGCAATAAGATGCTCCAGATGTTCTATCAGACGGTTGTGGCAAATGCCCTATTCTACGCGGTGGCGTGCTGGGGAGGCAACATAAAGAAGAAGGACGCCTCACACCTAGACAAACTGGTGAGGAAGGCAGGCTCTATTGTAGGAATAAAGCTGGACAGTTTAACATCGGTGGTAGAGCGACGGGCGCAGAGCAAACTCCTGTCCATCATGAAGAATCCACTGCATCCACTGTACAGTGTCATCTCCAGGCAGAGGAGTAGCTTCAGTGACAGACTGCTGTCACCATCCTGCTTCCCTGACAGACTGAGGAGATCGCTTCTCCCGCACACTATGCGACTCTTCAATTCCACCCGGGGGAGTAAATGCTAACATTATTCAAAGTTATTGTCTGTTTTTACGTGCATTTTTTATTACTCTTTAATTTAATATTGTTTTTTTGTATCAGTATACTGCTGCTGGATTATGTGAATTTCCCCTTGGGATTAATAAAGTATCTATCTATCTATCTATCTATCTATCTATCTATCTATCTATCTATCTATCTATCTATCTATCTATCTATCTATCTATCTATCTATCTATCTATCTATATCTATTTTAACTTTGCACAGTAAAGTGCAGCTGTAGGATCACAGGGTCAGTACAGTTACATGTGCTAATCTGCTCAATCTGACAAAGCCCTCCGAAAATAATAAATCTGCAATAAAATCAGATGAGGTTTTCACTTGTGGTGATCAATTTTGTAACCCTGTCCTGCAGCACACGTTCCCTAACAGTTGTCCAGACTGATGGTTACTCAATTATGTTAGCCTGTTTTGTAAGGTCCTTTGGATAAAAGCGTCCGCTGAGCAAATTAACGTAAATGTAACAAATTGACGTATCATGGCAAACTGAAAACACCCTATGAGCCATTAAGTCATATCAAGTCAAGTTGGGGAGCATACACTGGTACAGTGCGTTGCCGCACCCACTACACAACGAAACAACTCAGGATCCCAGTTTGCAACCCCCCAGGAACACAGTCCAGTTCCACCCTCCGGAAATGACCCTCTATCTGCCGCAGCCATGTGTTACGTGGGCGACCCCTTGGCCTGGTCCAACCACTCAGGTCCCCAACAATGAGGATCTTACAAGTCGGGTCACTCTCAGGGAAACGCGGCACATGACCGTAGTGCCGTAACTGATGATCCCTCATAATGCAGGTAATGTGCCTTATTCGGGACTCCATGAGCAACTGCTCATTCGACAAAAAGTCAAACCAATGGTACACAAGGATTTTCTGGAGAGATACAGTACCAATGGAGTCCAGTCTTCGTCTCAGGTCGCTGGATAGCGTCCATGTCTCACAACCATATAGCAAGACAGGAAGCACCAGGACTCTAAAGACTTGGACCTTCGTCCATTTGCATAGATATCAGGAGCGCCACACACCCCTTTCCAGCGACCTCATGACCCCCCATGCTCTCCCAATCTGTCTACTGACTTCACAGGAAGAGTCACCAGAGACATGGTAAGGTCGACACCCACTCTGTAGACAGACACACTGCTGATGGCCGTGCCCAAGAGGTCATTAAAGGCCTGGCTCTTGGTTTTTATCCAGGACACTCACAAACCCAGACACTCAGACTCCTCACTCAGTCTCTCGAGACCCCCGATCAGAATCTCCATTGACTCAGCGAAGATCACAGCATCATCAGCAAAGTCAAGATCCATGAATCTTTCTTCACAGCCGCTGGACCCCACGACCTTGCCCAACACCCAGTCCATACAAGCATTGAACAGAGTAGGAACAAAAACACACCCCTGACGTGTGTTATATGAGCCATTAAAATATAAATAAAGTGTTCAGTTACTGACAAGTATTGACTTTCTAATTAAACCTTGTAAGAGATTAGACAGACCACAATAAAGAGTCGGGGTAGCACCCGGTGACCCCATATAATTAAAAAGCATAAAAACAAACACTAATTGCAAAGAATGTCTTTTCAAATGGGAATTTTACAGTGAACAGAACTCAAAATGGTAAAACATCCAGTTATACTTTATATTGTTCCGGCTGGAAAAGACGGGTCCAGGCGGTCGGAGACTGGAAGTGATGTCATAGATGTTACAGCTGTCAATCATCCGGTCTGCACAGGGAGGAAGAGAACGGGCATTAGAACATAGCGTCAACCCCTGGCGCGGTGGGTAATTACAATCACCAGAGCTCTTAAGCTCTCCTCTATGCGCACGTGGGTGACAACCTGCAACCACCACAGAATTCCAGAACTGAGGAACTTGAGGAACCTGGCTACACAGTCATGGAAACTGAAGTCCTCAAACGTACATTTAAACATGCATGTAGTTGTAAAGTGCTGTTAAACTGACTATCATTTGTGCATGTGCCCGAGTTGCCCTCAGCTGTGGCATCTCCTCCTTGAATTTGGCTCATCAATAATCATGACTGGGATAGCCAGGGCAATGAAGACACATAAACAACAAGAACAGGTGCAACAAGTGCTCAGTGTATTTCATTTCAAACATTCAGTGTCCGTTAAATAAAGTACAGTGCAGTCAATTCAAATAGATAAATATTCCATGATAGCAACAAGTGCATCTTCAGTGGGAGTAAAATCAACATCAAATATTCAATAAACAATCCAAAGGAATGTAAAAACCAGAAGAATAAAATTTGGTTGTTTCCTTCTGCGGTGCCCTTCTTTTTCTTCTCTGACCCCCCACTCACCCATCAGGTATACTCAGTGACACCAGCAAGTGTGGTCAGCCTTTAAAACTGGCTTGCACCCCGGCCTCCTCAGCTGGTGATCAACTGGAACAGCCAAACTTGGCTGCATTGTCCCGCCACCACTCTTCGGCATCCACAATGAAAAAAGTAAGGTAATGATTCACACTTAATATTTTCAGTCTGAACCAATATAATATTTTTTAACTTATTGATCCCACAATTTTTAAATTGAAGCAAATCATTTTAGAGTGATTGGGTGCAATTCACTTGTTTTATACTGAAGTTAATCTATTTTTTAAGTTGTTCTTCTTTTTTGGCAGTTGGAAAGCCATCACGCTGGAAAGTTCGACCGAAAGAATATACAAATGGCCCCTCAAACACAGCACACGAGCAACCTAAAATATTAGGTTAACTGAAATAGGATTTTTACATTTATTCCTTCCACCATAACTTACTTTGGTACAAACATTTTTTTTATTTTGATTGAGATCTGAAACCAAATATTTCAAGATGCAACACTAAATGAATATTCTTAAGTTGCTTGAAAGAGAAAATTTACGTTGAATGAACAACATCAATGTTATACTTTTTTCAGTGCAAAGTACAACCCCAAAAGCCCTTCAGCCACTGCTGCTCCCTGAACGCTCAGCACCATTCCCTTCACTCTTTGCAGGACCACCTCCCGTCCATTGCACTGGCTTGTTCACCTATTCATAAGCACTGTTGTCCAACAAGATTCCCATTCTTTGATTTACTTAGTTTCTTTCCTTTCTCCATCATTTTCTTTTCCCCATCTATCCTGCTCAGGCTCTTTTTTATACTCTCGCCGGAGCAGGTTGCTCTGCCTAACGACTCATGAAGAATCAATTTGGCTGAACTGATCGTACACCTGTGTGCAAAAGGGACAAGCTAATTTCTTCATTAACCACCCTAGTGCCAAACAGCTAAGCTACCGCAGGCACTCTCACCCACAGAGCCTGAGCCGCACTGTTTTTATTTTAAAATCCTACAACCTCACGGACCCCCAACACACTTCACCACCTTCTTTCCCCAGGATGTATTTGCAAAACGTATACCCCAAAATAAGCAGAAGAGGTATGGCTCATGTCAGCAATGAAGTCGGCATAATCAGTTTGGCCGAATTTTCTTTATTGAGTGTTTTGACACAAGGCAAGGCTTTGCTTAGACTGGAGAGAAATCTTTCAAGCGGAGTCATCAGGTGTATTCATGTTGAATTATGTGGATATTAGTATTGGTATATTTTTTAAATTCTTTCCATGTCTTGCATAGCTGAGGACTGTAATACTACATTTTTCTTTATGTCACTGTATCTGGACAGTACTGTTATGAGTTTTATTCACATGTGCATGTTAACTGTGGCACACACGGGCTCAGCAGTTAGAATTGCTGACCAAGCATTGGATTAGATAGCCAAAGACAACTGGAGGCTTGTATAGTCAGCTTAAACACAGGTTAGGGTATTTCTGTCCTCTATCAGCACAAACCTTCTTTCCTTCTTGGGAGAATGAGAATCGACATGTAAGCACTATGATATTTCTGTATTTTGTGGGAGAGGAATTCAGCCCTTGTTTGGAGACGGAGAAGACCAGCAAATGAAGCAAGAACCATATAAAAGGTCTGGACAGTGGCCAGACCCTTCGAGGCTGTGCCGACACAAGGTGTTGGAAACCCTCCCAGCGTAGGGACGGAGAAAATGGCTGACTGTGTTGATCCAGATTCCCACCTGGATAAAGTCTGCCCATATGCCTCCCCGTCTGTAACTGCGTAAAACGTCAGTAAATGTAAGCTAAAAGATATTTTGTCTCATGTGATTCTTGTACCGCCGTAATCACTATGGGAGGGATATCGCCTTTTCTGGTATATTATGATATTGTTTAATTATTTAATAAGCCACAATATTAAAAGAACACATTTCCAAGAGAGCTAATGCCTCTGCAGGAAACAAGGACACGGTCAGATATCTGGATACACTTGGTTCTAGTGAAGGGAAATGCTTGTGGAAACCCTTCCTAGAACAACAACAACAACATTTATTTATATAGCACATTTTCATACCAAACGTAGCTCAAAGTGCTTTACATAATGAAGAATAGAAAAATAAAAGACACAATAAGAAAAACAAAATAAGTCAACATTAATTATCATAGACTAAGAGTAAGGTCCAATGGCCAGGGGGGACAGAAAAAACAAAAAACTCCAGACAGCTGGAGAAAAAAATAAAATCTGTAGGGATTCCAGACCATGAGACCGCCCAGTCCCCTCTGGGCAATCTACCTAACATAAATGAAACAGTCCTCTTTGGATTTAGGGTTCTCACGGAAGGACTTGATGATGATGGTCACGTAGACTTCTGGCTTTTGATCCATCCATCATTGTTGGAGCATCAGGAAGCTTTGAGTAGGTGGAGGTGGTGGTGCCGAAACTGGAAAAAGAAACAGAAGAGAGAGTAGGGGTCAGTACAGATTTTAGAGCCACCATGAATAGTTATTATGATGAACTGAACATACAGAGTATCAGGATTAAATTAAAGTGAAGTTAGAAGAAGGCCATGTTAAAGTAATGTGTTTTCAGCAGTGTTATAAAGTGCTCTACTGTGTTAGCCTGGTGAATTCCTATTGGCAGGCTATTCCAGATTTTAGGTGCATAACAGCAGAAGGCCGCCTCACCACTTCTTTTAAGTTTAGCTTTTGGAATTCTAAGGAGACACTCGTTTGAGGATCTGAGGTTACGATTTGGAATATAAGGTGTCAGACATTCCGATATATAAGATGGGACGAGATTATTTAAGGCTTTATAAACCATAAGCAGAATTTTAAAGTTAATCCTGAATGACACAGGCAACCAGTGTAGTGACACTGTAGAAGAGTGACTGTTACAGCTGCCAACTTCAATGCTGCCATTGGCGTTGGAATAGGATGTCCAACAAGCTCATATACTTGCAATTGTCAGGTGTCCACAAACTTTTGGAAATACAGTGTAATACAATTAAATGAATGAACACTAAAACATGACAAACACTAACTGAAAATTGATAAAAATGACAATAAAACAGAAAACAAATGCTAGCTGTAACAAAACAGCTTTTGGATGGAGTCCTCCTTTATTTTGTAACTCCTCCTTTCATGTCACTGCTGCCTAATAAGTGTTACCCAGCAACACAGTGCTATGGGTCAGGCTGGCAACACATGAAGGGATGGGCCAGGGATGGCATCCAGAATAATATCTGACAACATACAATTTAAAACTAAAGAATACTGAATTTGTTGAGCAGACCTGTCACTGCTGCCAGAGATCTTCTACCAAATCCAAGGTCGACACATCAGACTACGTGAACCATACAGTATATTAATGAGTCAGTTGCTGCATTCTTTTTTTCTCTTGGATTTGTTTTTAAAATCTGCTTTGCAAGACAATGTCTTAAATCAAACAAAGTTAAGTAAATTGACTAAGTGTGAGGAATGAAGAGACAGGTAACTCCTCATAGTCCCAGACTGACAAGGTACACTTTGGTATGAATTCAACCCATAATTCAAGTTTCTTTTCAAAGGCTTCCAGAGTATCTACTAGCATGAACATTCATTTCTGACATTTCTCTTTTGTGTGATTTCCTCTTAAGCTAAATACATTAATTAACAAAGCCAGTTCTTTTATGCTTAGACTCTGAAGTCATGCCAAGCCTGTCACAAGGTAAATAATTGAGCTGGATCATCACAGCACCTATAAAGACAAATGTATTTTGCTCAGAGCCAAAGGATTTCAATGTCTCTAAAAAGATGGTGAAAAGGAATTAAGAGAATGGCTGCTTCTGGTAAAGGAAATTAAGTTTTGGATGTTAACAACCTTCAGCAGGACTCACCTGAAGAGGAGAAACTGACTAAGTTATACCCATGGTGGTGGGGAGCAAAGTAAGGAATATAGTGGAAGTCCGGTGTGGGCATGAAATGCAGCATTTCCAATACAGGCTGAGCAAGGTTAAAATGTGTGAAATGTCAGAACCGCCCAGAACTTACACACCCATGGAGGTGGAAGTGTGCACAGCATAGCATATTAGTGCCTGCCTTTCTGATTGGGAAATCTGGGCCACTGGGTAGTGAGAACTCAGGATGAACCGAAAGGAGCAATGGAAAAGGTGAAAAGAAGCATAAGCAGGCTATGGAACAGGCAGAGATCATAAAATGAGGTGGCAGACACAAAAAGCACTGAACAGTGGCAGAGGAAGAGTCTAAAAATAATCGAAACAACTTAACCAGCCAAAACACTACAAGCTCATCTATAATTCAATGTTGTACAAGAATAAAATTAGAACTATACATACATACATACATACACTGCTCAAAACAATTCAGGGAGCACTTGATCACCACAGTCTAACACCAAGTCAGATACACTCATGGATATCAATCTGTCCAGTTAGGAAAGAAAAGCGACTGTGAATCAACTTCACCTGCTTTGGTGCAAATCAAAGTGACATCAAATGCACTGGAGAGACAACAGCAAGACAAACCAAAAAAGGCAATGGTTTTGCAGGTGATGACCACAGACAGTTGGTGTCTCCTTACCCTTCCTGACTGATTCTTTTCCAGTTTTGCATTTTGCTAGTGGCATTGTCACTACTGGTAGGATGAGGTGGTATCTGCAGTCGATTCAGGTTGCACAGGTAGTCCAGCTCCTCTAGGATGGCATATCCATATGTGCTGTCACAAGAAGGTTTGTTGTGTCTCCCAGCACAGTCTCAAGAGCAAAGAGTAGATACCATATAGGACGTTACACGAGGAAGGCTGAACAGGGCCGTAGAAGGGCATCAACCCAACAGCAGGACTGGTGTCTGCTCCTTTGTGTGAGGAGGAACAGGAAGAGCACTGGCAGAGCCCTACAAAATGACTCCCAACTGGCTACTGGTGTGCATGTTTCTGACCAGACTGTCAAAAACAGGCTCTATGAGGGTGGCATGAGGACACTATATCCTCCAGTGGGACCTTTGATCTCAGTCCATCACCATGCAGCTAGATTGGCGTTAACCTGAGAATACACAATTGGCAGCTCTGCCATTGGCAACCAATTCTCATCACAAATAAGAGCAGGTTCACATTGAGCACATGTGAAAGACGTGTCTGGAGATGACATGGTGAACATTATGCAGCCTGCAACATCATCCAGCATGACCAATTTGGCGGTGGGTTAGTGATGGTCTGGGGAAGTATACCTTTGAGGGTCACACAGACCTCCACATACTAGGCTGTGGTACCCTGACTGCTGTTAGGCACCAGGATGAACTCCTCATAGCCATTGACAGATCTTACACTGGTGCAGTGGGTCCTGGGTTCCTCCTGGTGTTGGACAATGTCTGGCCTCATGTGTGTTCCGAGTGTGTAGGCAGTTCCTGGTTGACAAAGGCATTGATTCCATTGACTGACTTGCATGTTCCCCAGACCTGAATCCAATTGAGAATCCTGGCACATTATGTATCTGTGCATCACATCTGACTCAGTCAACTAGGGCCACAGACTGTGCAGGAGCTCACTGATGCCTGATCCAGGTCTGGGAGGAGATCCCCCTGGAAACCATCGAAGTCTCATCAGGAGCAGGCCCAGATGCTGTCGGGAGTGCATACAGGCACGTGAGCCCCATACACTACATTATGAGTTTATGGGATTAAATTCACACAAGTTGGATCAGCCTGTGTTTTCAATTTTTCACTTAGATTTTTGGCGTGATGTTGAATAGAGCCCTTAATGTGTTGGTAATTTTGGTTTCCAATAACTGTTGTTACATCGTTTGTTCTCAAAGAATTACACAGTATTAATCATTAAAGATTTTCCACTTGATTATTTTGTTCATCGAATTTCAATGTGTGATTTAAGTATTCCCTTAATTTATTTTGAGCAATGAATATACTGTACATATATATCTCCAATTGAATGCTTCTCAATAGATGGCACATCACAAATTCCATACCAAATGGCACATAACAGAGACATGCATAGCATGGTGCATGAGGTCAAAGTTGATTATTGAGATTTCAACCTGTCTTAGCCAGGTAGCACAGCTAGTATAAATATCGTGGTCGCCTGAGGGAATGATAGGACAAAAGACAGGATAAATGTTGGGCTGTCAACCTGGCCATACCCATTTACTTCTAAACGGTTAATCAAAAATAGCGTACATTGGTGTAATAACACACAAAAAAGCCACCTTCTAGAATTCTTTACAACAAAGTAACTGCCTCCCAAGGATTATCTGATTACTTTGGTTGGGGCGTGAAAGAGCTCCATTTCTTCGTGCTTCCAGTCAATAAGTGATGCCTCCTTCCAAGGTACTGGGCTTTTATGGACCTGGGACTGGATGGGGTGGAGTCAATTACCCTCACTGGGTGGTTTTTTCGCCACTGAAGATGACATGGTTAATGGCAGCACTCCCTTTCAGCCCACAGTGCAATTATATACATGGGAGGAACCCAGGGGTAACTCTGTGGCACTCACATATGACTATAAATATATATATATATTACTATAGATATATTAGTATATATCTATACTAATAAAAGGCAAAGCCCTCACTGACTCACTGACTCATCACTAATTCTCCAACTTCCCATGTAGGTAGAAAGCTGAAATTTGGCAGGCTCATTCCTTACAGCTTACTTACAAAAGTTAAGCAGGTTTCATTTCGAAATTCTACACGTAACAGTCATAACGGTCGACAACATTCGCCATGTTGAATTTTCTTATTTATGGCCCCATCTTCACGAAATTTGGTAGATGGCTTCCCTGCGCTAACCAAAACCGATGTACGTACTTATTTCGGTGGTATGACGCCACTGTCGGCCGCATATTGAATTTTCCAAACATCACTAATTCTCCAACTTCCTGTGTAGGTAGAAGGCTGAAATTTGGCAGGCTCATTCCTTACAGCTTACTTACAAAAGTTAAGCAGGTTTCATTTCGAAATTCTACGCGTAACGGTCATAACGGTCAACAACGTCCTCCATGTTGAACTTTCTTATTTATGGCTCCATCTTCACGAGATTTGGTAGGCGGCTTCCCTGCGCTAACCAAAACCAATGTGCATACTTATTTCGGTGGTATGACGCCACTGTCAGCCGCCATATTGAATTTTCCAACATCACTAATTCTCCAACTTCCTATATAGGTAGAAGGCTGAAATTTGGCAGGCTCATTCCTTACAGCTTACTTACAAAAGTTAAGCAGGTTTCATTTCGAAATTCTACGTGTAATGGTCATAACGGTTAACAACGTCCGCCATGTTGAACTTTCTTATTTATGGCCCCATCTTCTCGAAATTTGGTAGGCGGCTTCCCTGCACTAACCGAAACCAATGTACGTACTTATTTCGGTGGTATGTTGCCACTGTCGGCCGCCATATTGAACTTTTCAACAGTCTTTTGTTACTTATGGGCCCATCTTCAAGAAATTTGATACGCAGGTTCCCAACGCTAACTGAATCCTACTTACATACATATATACATCCATAGCCTGCCTGCAGCTCAGTCACCTTGTGAGGTGGCGTTGGGTCCCCCATCTCAACGCCTCCCACGTTGTTGGCTGCCTACCTATATAAGGCCGTCCATCGCTCCAGTCTCTACATTCCCTTCCTTGCTTCGCCACAGGATTCACGTCTCCCTGCTGATAACTATAGCCTTTTTACTTAATCCACGGCTTCTCCGCTGTTTTATTGTTCATTTATTACGATTATAGTTATTTTTTAGGTATTTTAGACTTACTTTACATTGTTCAGGTACCCATTTCCTTTATCATTCCAACCGTATCCGCATTAACATGTCTATCGAGGTAATCACCATCGATCATAGAACTGTCACTTACTGAGTGGTTTCCATGCCCAGAGATGGCACCTACCTTTTCCATTCTCTTTGTTACATATTGCACGGCCATATCAGGCTCACTCTTGATATCCGGAGGAACTTTGTGTCTTATATATTGAATGACTGGGATGGGTTCAAGGTGTGGACTGATGACGGTACAGGAGATAATTATACTACACAGGAGCACTAGAAGAGTGAAATGCGTAAGCCCTTCACCTATGGTTCTGCATGTGAGTTGATGGCTGCCGCTGAATTGTTTGGTTGTCGCTTTCAAGTGTACCGAAATGGCCAAATATTTTACACCTTTGGACAACCGCCAATGCCTCTTAAACATCTTAGATTCACAGGTGACGATTTCAGTAGTGGACACTTTGATGATTATGAATGTTTAAACTCTCAAAAGCTGGATGTGAAGTTATTGATGAAACCGGTTGTATGCTTACAACGCTTGACAGATGAATGTCACTTCAACACAACAAGTCCTGCAAATACTGTCATAATTGAAACAAACCATGAAACTCAAACAGATTATGACAGCGGCAATCCAAGCTATGAGATTTGAAACAAGATTACTGCTCACATGGCCAACTGTACGTTGCATGCTTAAGAGTAAGCTCAGCTCACAGCTTGGTCATATTACAACTGGAGGGCCGAACTCACAATGTGGTATACAAAGAGATCCTTAACAAATAATTATTGGTATATTTTCCCTCAGTTTAAAAACATTTAAATTTCTTCTTAATAAAACTTTTAAGGCAGTACTTTGCCGCTGCGAAGCACGGGTATTTTGCTAGTATATATATGTATATATATGTATATATATCTATACTAATAAAAGGCAAAGCCCTCACTCACTCACTCACTCACTCACTGACTCACTCACTCACTGACTCATCACTAATTCTCCAACTTGCCGTGTAGGTAGAAGGCTGAAATTTGGCAGGCTTATTCCTTACAGCTTACTTACAAAAGTTGGGCAGGTTTCATTTCGAAATTCTACGCATAAGGGTCATAACTGGAAGCTATTTTTCCCCATATAATGTAATGGAGTCTTGAGTTGGAGATGGCCGTGGGGGGCGGAGTTTTCGTGTGACATCATCACGCCTCCTACGTAAGTACGTAGAGAACAAGGAAGAACTCCAAGTACAAAACGCCATTTCACAATTGAGAAGGCAGAAAAACATTATGAAGCAAATGATGCATACAAGCATATTCATAAGTACAGCTACTGCGGAAACAAAGCACGGCGTGAACCGTAAGTTTATATTAAATTAAGTTCATAGACAGGCTGCCACTAGCGTTTGTAATTTAGTGCCTGCCCATATAAGGCCGTCCATCAGCGCAATCCAATACAAACACTGCCGGTAAATGTTCACGGGTGAAGGACTGTGCTTATGCAGAGGAAGATGAGATGGTCAGGGTGGTGTTTGGCACAAACTCATTGAAACTGCGAGAGAAACTTTTAAGTGCCGGGTCTTAGCTGACATTGCACGAGATGGCACCAGTACAGCTGGGAACCTCCGATGCAAGAACACCAAGCGGCTCACGTGAACTGACGCAGTGCACAGACAAAAAGCAACAGTTCCAAAGAGTGCTGAACAAAAACCGAATTACACAATTGAGAAGGCAGCAAAAAATATGAAGCGCCTTATACATACAATCATATTCATAAGTGCAGCTACTGCGGAAACAAAGCACACGGTGGAAAAAGTGAATGTCCTGCTAAAGGAAGACAGTGTAAAAAAACCCGTGCATGCAGTTTGTCACATCACAGATAAAAGGAAGACGAGCTGTTTATTGATGCAGTAAGGAACTAATCGATGAATGAAACCTCTTATCTTTACAACGATTGACAAACACGGAATGTAACTTGAACACATCCTACAAATACGAGCCTGATTGAAAGAAATAATGATAATCAAATCCTTGATGACAGCAACATTCAATAACACTCACAAAACAATTACTGTATATTGACAATCATGTTACGCTATTTTTAAAATGTTCCCTTTTCTTTTCATAACTTCTACTTCTCCACTGCGTACACGGGTATATATATAAATGTATATATATACCCGATCTACAATACATACTTTAGCATAGACAAGCCACACGCTGTGGCTAATTGTAGAGTCTTAAGCCTCTAACGCCGACATTCGAGGTTCGATTCCCGAGAGGGATGTACTGACTATGTACGCGCTACCTGATTCATTTTACCTTCGATCTCCTTGGTTTGGGACGTATGAAAAATATTAGGTTAACGCAGAATCATGTTACGTTATTTTTAAAATTTTCCCTTTCTTAGCACAAGCACAGCTGAGAAGCTTCGATGCATGTACTCCATAACGCGCTAAAAATAACGCATTTAATCACACTTTCAATTCCAAGCAAACGGAACTTTTGTCAATGCATGATTTCCTGGTACATCCATTACACTGATGCACACATCACAGCTACAAAAATGTTAGAGTCGGAATAAAGCGTTCCTACGACTGATCATTTCGACTACCCGAAAGTAAGCCTTGATAAAAGCATGGTTTTGTGCACACTGAAAAGCAAGCAAAATTAGATGCATTACAGAGCGGACTTTGTGGCTCTTACTGGGGATCATTGGACTTCCGTGACCGTTAGTAATTCTAAATACATCTAATTACAAAATGTTCAATGATCACACTGTTTTAGCCTAATGTACAAAATAATTTTGGCTAATGTTACTCAGAGTTTAAAGAGTAAGCTGGTCAAATTACCTTTTATGTTTCTGACTTATTTTTTAAGAAGAAAACTGCACTTTATGTTGAAATTTTGGTTATTATTATTTAAAGACAATACTATTCTGAAAATGTACTTAAAGTACTTAAACTACCACTTTATTTTTAAGTCTGCCCAATTTTAACCAGGGATGATATTTTTGTTTCTGTTTTGAATTCAAATGCAGTTTAAAAGCTTTTTTTTCAGAAATTAAAACAGCTTCAGTTTACAATATTCATGTCCATGTCTATTATTTGATTCTGTCGCCCACTAAAACCGTTTTAAATTAAAAAAAAAAACATTTTGCGATTTGGGGCAAATTTGCGTGTGATTACATACGATTAATCAAGATTAATTCTTACACAGCCTCTAATTAATTGGATTAATTTTTTAATCGAGTCCCACCTAATATATATATATGTGATATATATATGTAGATTTGTATATATATGTGTATATACAGTATATATGTAGATATGTATATGTTGTATATACAGTATGTATATATGTGTGTGTGTATATATACAGTATGTGTATATATGTATATGTATATATATGTATGTGTGTATATGTATATATATAACTGTATATATATATGTGTATAGATGTGTATATATATATATTTATATATATGTTTATATATGTGTCTGTGTGTGTATATATATATATATATATGTATATATATATATATATATGCCAGCAACACTCATGACAATGACAAAACAATTACATTGTCAATCATGTTACGTTATTATTAAAATGTTTCCTTTTCTTTTTACTTCTCCGCTGCCAATCGAGGTATTTTGCTATATATATATATATAATATAAATAGATAGATATGACAACAACACTCATATCAATGACAAAACAATTACATTAACAATCATCTTACGTTATTTTTAAAATGTTTGCTTTTCTTTTCATAACTTCTTTAACACACTACTTCTCCGCTGGCCTTGGTATTCTGCTAGTATATATATATATATATATATATATATATATATATATATATATATATATATATATATATATATATATATATATATATATATATATATATATATATAAAGTGGTGATTATTTCTTATAAAAAGTAATGCGTCACAAAAACAAACAAAGTTTTGGGGACCGTCCCCGTATATTGTCGTGCAGACAATAAAGAAAACGTGATTCAAAGTCTTGATAAGCACAATGAACAATTTTACTTAGACAAAATGGCGGATTTATACAAAAGAGTTGATGGGACAGGAAATGGTTGGCAGGAAGTGACACTGCAGCAGGAACCAGAACCAGTGTCATCATGATGTGGTGGAAGTGATGTGATTTGATGGAGCCGGAAGTGACGTCATCAGGGTTGCCCGTAAGTGATGTCATTGTGGCCATTTTGGAAACTGGAATTATTTTTCTTCAGGTTTTCTGTTGATGAAGAAAAGTTTAGGTAAGTACCACGTGATGACCCTTTATCTCGCAATATTTCACTCACCTTTAGGCTCTTTGACTGCCTCCTAATTGCACATGTGTGACAATATATATATATATATATATATATATATATATATATATATATATATATATATATATATATATATATATATATATATATATATATATATATACATATACACACACACATACACATAAAGTTATCGATTTTCCAGTTCTCAATTCTGGGGGCAAATCTTATTGATCTGCTAACTCACTCACATACAGTAATTTCCAATTCTGTTGCTGTTGTTGGGAAGTTTGCATATTCTCTCAGTATGTTTGTCACTTTTCTCCTGGTGCCCTTATCCGAAAATGTTCCTGTTTGGTTGATTAGCCATTCTAAACTGGTATGGTTAAGTATGGAAGTGTACACAAATGTGTCCTGCAATGGAGATGGCTGGTTCAGGGATGATTTTGGCTGCTAGGTTCCTAAAGAATATGTAGGGATGGATGGTTCACAATCTCTACAACGTTCATAAGACTGTAAATAAGTAAGCACTCTGTGAAACCTCAGTGTCACACCACTACTGCATTTAGTGAGTTGTTAATTTTCCTGTTACCATTAAGAGGGAATTACAAAGTTAAAATATGATTCAGTACATAAGAGACTAATGATTATTAATCTTCTCTTTGCTGTTCAGCACATTCCTAACACCATGGATTACAGTCTCATAAATATATAGATCCCTCGCCCTTAACTTATGCCTGCTGGTGGCTTATCGTGTACTGCATTCCTTAGGTGAGGGGAGCTGAGCAGACGGTAAACTTTGCCCTAAATAAATTCTCACCAGGGTCCTGGTGTGAGCTGCTAAGATTTAAACCTTAAGATAGGACCTTAATATTCAAGCTAAGCATAAACTACATTCATTCCTTCAATATCTTATGAAATCCAAACTAAATTTAAGTGTAATAAACTACTCCCCCACCCAATATCTTTGTTTAATATAACTATTATTTTATTCTGTGTATTGCAGTATTCCTCTGTAAATGCTTTAACTTATTTTGCTTACCGGTATGTCTTTTTTCACTCACTACTGATTTTGCACATTCTCCTTGTGGTCCTCTTGCTTTTTCTCTGCATTCCCAGTTTGCTTCCCGTGGCCTAAAAATGAGCATGATAGACTATTTGAACATTTTGTGGGTGTGTGTTTGTACCTCAGTCAGGGCTGTCCCCAAATTAAATTAATTAGAATACAGAAAGCTTGACAAACACGCAGGGGCAGCACAGAAGTGCATTAGTAGTGGTGCTCCCTTGTAACAAGGACACCAGGGTTCACATCCTGCTTGCTTCTTGCATGGAGTTTGATGTTTTCCCTGTATCCACATGGGTTTCCTTTAGGTACTCTGGTTCACTACTACAACCCAAAGACATGTGGGTTAAGTGGATGGTCTGATGTATGTGTGTGTGTGTATTCACCCTGCAACGGGCTGGTGTCATGTCCAGGGAGTGTTCCTTCCTTGCACTGGTGTTTTTTAGAATAAGCTCTTGCAACCCTGCTCTGTATAAGCAGGTTTAGAAAATGGTTGAATGGACAAAAAAGAGACCATTCACTCTTTTAAGCTTTCTCAGTTAGCTAATATTAGTATTTTCTTAATATCTTGTCCCAATCCCTTATACAAGTTGGCAAGGCTTCCACATCAAGGCAGCCTAATTCCTGGGTATATCAAGTTGGTGGGTGGCTATATTTTTGTTTCCTAAACCTTAAGCCTTGCAATCGAGAAAGAGAACACAAAGAGTGGAACTTTTGCTCACTCTGCTACATTAATCATTTATGAATACCTCACACCAGTAACAGGGAAATTCATCCAGTTGCCAGTATGTGATAAAAGGGATCACCTTGGGCAGGATGGCCTGGAATTTGAAAACACATGCTTTACATGGAAATTCCTAGGGAGTACCACATGAAGACAGATGTAACAAAGGTGACAATTTTACTCCCCTCAAGCAACTTGTTTGTAGCAAACGCTTAGTTAAAAAAGCAACTGAAGAATACTTTATTAGACATTAGGACAACAGGAAGCTCAGGAACATTCATGGGTCCTTGGGGTTTTCAGGTGCATTAGGACTGAGAGCTGGCATAACTCTTTTGTTAAATGGGTTTTGAATGACAGGCGCCAGCTGGAGGTCACTGAGCTGTATGATCGCCCTCGCTGATTGATGGTGAAGTCAGATTCATTAGAAGGTGAGTGTGGGGCTGCTATGCCTTGAACATCAGTGTTGTGTTGGGTAAGCGGATGAGCCACCCTAAGACAGGGGCAGAAGCCATTCATTACTAAGAACGCTGAGGCAACAGAAACAGCCCATCGGTGCATTTAATACTTTCCGATCATTGCCTTGGTTTTTTATGTCCCATCCATCCCTAAATCCATCCGTCTATTTTCAAACCCAGATCTCCTTTGCAAAATGAATGCATTTATTTTTCAATGGTTTGAGACTGGTGTCACAATGCACAATGGGATCTAGGTGAAGTTCCTAGATGTATCACTATCCTAACATTTCACCCATTGCTCTTCTGCTTTTCGTCCATTATTCTTCCTACTTTTCCAAAGACATTTGTGTGATGTTCATTAATAACTCCAAACTGGCAGTGTGCCCAGCCCTGGATTGTCTCCTGCCTTGTCCCCTGCACTTCTGGTAAAAGTCCCAGCTCCCCCCATACCTCTGTAAAGAAAACAATCTGGGTATGAAAATGAATAGAGAGTTGATCTCATTTTATTTTAGTAGATGGATTTCTCATGGCTGCGGTGGGCTGGCGTCCTGGCGTTCTGCCCTGGGGTTTGTTTCCTGCATTGCGCCCTGTGTTGGCTGGGACTGGCTCCAGCAGACCCCTGTAGTTGGGATATAGCGGGTTGGATAATGGATGGATGAATGGATGGATGGATTTCTCATGGAGGCACTCCTTTCAGCTAAATGCTACAGGAAAAGTGCCATTTATCAATGTGTGCTTATCCCAAATACCATATCAGCCCTCTCCAATGCAAGAGAACATTTATCATGTTCAGGTTTTGAAGGCCATAGTAGACATCATCCATGCTGTCACCCTAAATAAGCACAACCAACCAGCACTGACAAGGACTATCACCTTTATGAGAGCAGAGGATGACCCAACATCAGCAAATGGGATCCCTGACAACACCTCCATAGGTTTACTGGTCACAGCACTTGACTGAGAACAAAGAGTTGACATCTCAACGAGTTGACAACTCAAGTTCCCAGAAGAAGTTGCAGCAACATCACTGAGACCAGACACTTTCTTGCTCTCCAAATCCTCCAAGCAGGTCATACATTATGGAGCTTACTGTTCCATAGGAGGATTGGATCCCAGAGAACAGTGAAAGCAATGGAGCAAGATATACAGAGTTGGAGGAATAGTGCAGGGAGAATTGGTGGTGGGCGGCACGGTGGCGCAGTGGTAGCGCTGCTGCCTCGCAGTTGGAGACCCGGGTTCACTTCCCAGGTCCTCCCTGCGTGGAGTTTGCATGTTCTCCCCGTGTCTGTGTGGGTTTTCTCCCACAGTCCAAAGACATGCAGTTTAGACACGTTGTCAATCCTGAAATAGTGTGTGTTTGGTGCATGGGTGTGAGTGCTGGCACCCTGCCCAGGATTTGTTCCCGCCTTGCGCCTTGTGCTGGCTGGGATTGGCCCTGTGTTAGGATATAGCGGGTTGGACAATGACTGACTGACTAAGACTGGGTGGTGGGTGAGGTGCAAGTCAGTTGAAGTTGGCAGCAGAGCGTTCCCTGGCCAGTCGTTCTGTAAAACGTTTACCATCCTTGGCATGTATGGGGCCAACAAGGGAATGGTCGTAAAGATAGTCATGGAGGTGGCCTCTATGTGGCTGTGGATAAGTAGAGCAGAGGCCATGGGGAGAAAGTAACCTGGACACATGTCAGGGCTTGATCAATCCTGACTGGTTTACCTCGGTGAGGGAATCTGATGTTGAAACTCCCAATGACCCCCGGAACATCATTTAAGATGAGTTTACGTTTGTATTGCAAGATGTGTCGAGGAAAGTCCTCCTACAGTCTTGTCACAGATATACACTGTCAGTTGGTTGTGAACTGTAAATGGGTGCAATATGACCAAGTGAACCCTGCAATGTGTTAGTGATGTCCCAACCAAAGACATTACTTACTCCTGTGGTTAAAATAATTGGCTGTAGCTCCTCACAACCCGACACAGAATTAAACAAGTTCAGAAAATGAATGGTTAGAAAAAAAATTTCAGTTATGACTTATTTTATCACCATCCACTTTTAATGAAAATCAATTCTGTTAACTCTCCTAAATAGGGGAAAAGTGGCAAAGTGAGCTTTTCACCATTGGAAACTGTGGGAAACCACACCAGGAGCTACTTGCTCGATGACCTATGATAACATCAATAGGCTGGGAATTTTTTGCAATAAAGCAGTTTGCCAGTTCAGTTTCATTAATTGCTAATACTTGGTGTGTTATATTAAGAGGTCTTCTACAATTACCCGGGACTCTCGGCACTCTAATAAATCCTGTCTGGTATGCCATGGTCATGTGGTATAATTTTTCATGTTAATGAAGGATAATAAAAAATTCTTTAAATGATAATGAGATATTTTTGCAAGTCTGCCTGAATTCTCTGTGAGCCTGGAGGCCTCTGAGACATAAAATGCTGCCATTTGCTCATTATCCATGGACAGCCAGCCTTTCTCATGATGTTGTTTCTCTGCTTTGGTAGGCACTGTGCAATTTTCTTTTTTATTAACTACTGAGTAATTTAAAATGCACCCAAACTGACTAGGTTAGAAACTTGATGGGCATTATAGACATTTAGATTTTTTATTAGTGCAGTTTATTGGGCTGGATGTGTATACATTATACTGCCACCAGCTCTGCGGTTTCTAACTTCATGGCAGTTTATTCCATCGTGCGAAATAAAATTCAAGTTCTGGATGTTTTCCCAACTAAAAGTGTTTCTATGCTAAAGCCTATGGTTTTCTGGACACTCTGGGCATAAACCATTGCTCTGTTCCTAACTGTTTCTACAGACCTGACGTTGAAGTTGAGATCGGTGAACAGACTGTTTGCAGTAATGGGTGGTGGGAAGCAGTTGTTTGCGTTTGATGCCCTGTACCCTCAGCCCCAGCACATTTCTAACCTTGGGCAGCTTGTAGGTCATGACTGAAGTCACAGGGACAGACAGAGAGATACAGTCCAAACACTTTCCTTTAGAGTGCAAAATAAAATGTATTATTATTACAATAACTGCCTTGACACGTCTGCAGATATTCAAATTGTGCACTCATTAAATTAATTCCACAACAGTGTCAGCTCACACACAAAAAACAATCAAAATACTTTTAAAAGTCTAGATGGATATTGCTCTGTATATTAAAATGAGACCATAAAACTAATTTTCTCACATCCACTCCACTTGGCCCACTAAACTGGAAGCCCAAAAAACGCAGCACCCGGTCCTTCATCCCGACTCCATTGTTTAATTCCATGCCCCATTCCTTAAGGACACCCAGAGGCCCCTGCCACTAAGCGCTGTTCATTGTCTTTACTTCATAATACTTTCCTCTGTTCAAGTGCTTTGCCCATGACTAATTCCACACCTTCATTTTTTCAGCTCACTCAAAGGCCTAGTCCCAAAGCACTTGCCTTTTTGCCTGATTCGCAGATCATTTGCACACTGCTGGATCCCCATTCATTATAATCGGGCCTCAGTCCACAAATCTCTCCTTCTTCCTCTTCCTCCAATATTTTAATTAGGACAGATCTCAATCTGCAAAACTCAAGAACAGTATAAACTCCAAATAATCGGGCAGACACTGACTCCTTCTCTCTATGGTGTCACTTGCAGACATTAAATAGCAGAATGCCCAACTGTCCACAGATTTTCTGGTTTGTCTTCTCCTTTAGCAGCACTCCAGTATGGCAGCTATACCATGTGCTCCCCACCTGTTCCCCTATCATTAGTACTGCCATTGCTCTCTCTGTGCAAGCATATGTAATACCATGGATCGCTGTCATACTTCAAATTCCCAGCAATTACTTGATGCCACCTCTCCACTGAAAAACCCCAGCCTTCGGGAAGCCACTCACGGCACAACCTGGACAATCCCTCTCTCGCTGGATTGTGCCAACATCTGATGTCCCTGTGACATGGCCAATCACAATGGGACCCAAAGCAGGAATCAGCTTAGGATGGGACTCCAGTCCATCACGGGACACACTTACCTACCCACCTGCACTCATTCAAGGAAGGGCAAACATACATTTGTTTTGGAGTATGGAAGGAGACTTGATTTCTTGATGGAAATCTACACAGAGACAAATTCCACAGATCCTGGATTTCACCTATGACCTTTAATACTGCAAAGCAGTAGCCAGTGTTGTGCATGAACTAGTTCAAAAGAGCACATTCACTGAACAAGCTCATTTTTCTAAGAATGGTGAACTTAACGTAACGTATTTGCAAGTGAAGAACTTGAACATGAGCTAGTTCAGTTTTATATGACATTCTGGATTTGGTTTAGGTCCTGATTAAACTTTTTGCCTTACTCTGTAATGTAGGGGTGGAGCTGAATATGAATACGGTATTCGGATAAGCACAAATAGTGGATTAGTGTTTTAGGAATATTTATTTTGTATGATTTTTTTGCCATTTATTTGTATTTGGGAAAAATAACATAAAATCAAATGGACACTGTCTGTGTCTGCCTGCTTGTGTTTAAGGTGCACCTCCGCGGACATGAGCACACTTTTAGGAAAACGTTGTACTTCACAAGGCCACTTTATATTTTTCCCCGTTGGACATGCAATATGTGACGTGAATGTTGACAGGCAGTGTAATACGTTGCTTCACCTACAGTACATACTGGTTCCACAGTCACCATTTTTGTCACACGGTTGGAAATAGAGTGGTAATGTATATGTATACTTGCATCTAATTAATTTCATTTTTGAGCGGGAGGATATTAGCATACAGTATATGGTTACATGTGTTTGTTGCTAGGTAAAACTCAATAAAGTGTCTCTCTATTATAATAAAAAAATCCTTGGACGAGATGAGACTTTTTCAGAAAGATACTTTCACATCCCGCGAGGCGAGACTTTGTGCCAAGAGATTTAACCAAACCCAGGACCGGAAATAAAAGACAAAGAGTAGATGACAAAGTAGAATGTCGTAAGGAATTCAAAAACGTTGGCGTGATACACATGCAGAGCACGTTAGAGATAATGAAAATACTAAAATTCGAAAGTTTCAAAAAAATGATAGTAATAATCGCATTAGCACAAACAAACGGAAATTATTTCTCGGTGAAATAACAGAACAGCAAAAAGAGATCGAATATATTGTCCGGATTTAAACTTTAAGTCCAAGACTTGTAGATCATGTAATTCGTGCTGCCATCAGGGAAAAGTAGTGTTTTTTCCCAATGAAGTGGCATATCTGCTAGAATTAAAAGATTTGTTGTTTGGTGAAAGTGAAATCCACATACGCGAGTGGCAGAGACGTGAATTGAATTGGCTGGCGCGTAGCACAGGCCAAGGGGTGGGGTTGGCGAGCAAAGTGAGCAGGGGGCAAAGCCTTGTAGTATTTAAATAAAAAGTCTTCATAATTATTGTATTTTATTCATGAACACTGTAATAGCCTAGTATAAGGCAAGAAAAATTGAAAAAAGTAAACTCCTGGGTCATGTATTCTCACGCCTTAAAAAATACAAAATGACCTGAACTGAACTGTTCAAAATTGAAATGGTGAACTATGAATGTGAGTTTATTCATTTTAATTTGTGTGAACTGAACTTTGAGCTAGTTCTTATAAGATGTGAACTTGCACAACACTGGCAGTAGCAGTAACTACTGTACCATGGTGCTGTCCATTAGTACAACAGATCAGTATAAACAGAACTTATTGGACATTCAGACTCAGAGTTTTGCAGCCAAGAGGCACATGTCTGAGAACTTCAAGTCAATGCGGCACAGTCAGGTGATGATTTACATGGCCACATTTTATACAGTGTCATAAGACTCATATAAACTCATCCTGAGGGCAATTTAGAGCCAACAATTATCTCAACACGTCTTTAAATCCTTCCATCCACGTGTCCCCCTATTTCATGCACCTGTTTTGACCAGTTCTGGGTCACTAGGCAGAGCCAGTTCAGCCAGAAATCAATCCTAGACAAAGTGTAGTAAGACAGATGACCCTGAGCTGGAAAAAGCACTTTCAGAAAATAAATGAATTAATGTCACTGTATTGAGGTTATGTTTCAGCTATGACCTGTGACCCTGTGATGGTTATTATGAATCTGGCAACACACCAGAGCAAGAATGGGTAAAGCCTTCAAGAAGACCCTGTGAAAGCCTGTATCTTCTCACAACATGGCACTACCTTGAATCCTGACTATCCTGTAGCTTATTACCAGGATTGATCAGTGATAGAGTGACTGTGACAAAGACAAGAAAGGTAAATGTGACAAAAACAGTATGTCTTTATTTATATGTTCCAACAAAAAGTATTTACAAAAATGAAAAAAACAAATCCTTATTTGGCTCTCTCATTCAGTTTTCTTTGCTTGCTTCTCTTTCCGGAGGTTGTTTATCATCCTCTCTCAGTTAGCACAAGACAACTCCTCAGTGTTTTTAAATCATCACGAGGCAAGCTCATCCATTCCCCCATTGCTGTCTACTCCGTTCCACCAATTGGTGAGCATGCAGTGCCACTGGCTGCACACATGTTCTCCTTTGCCTTCATTTAAATACAACTAATCTCACACACACATCTGCCCACAAATGATTCCCTTCCTGTTCCACTGTCTGGTAAGCAATATGGCAAGACCTGTTTACAGTACCCAGGGCCCTTTCTTACACTTACAGCACTCTTAATAAAAGATTAATTTCTCCATAGCTGCCATCTTCCTCCTGCCCTGAGGTGCACATGGTCCATATAATGCTGTATGACCCCATCTCACATGTCTCTTGGGCATATGTATCCAAACAGCTGTAATCCTATCCACTTACTGGAGCCTTTCAATACCTCATCTGTCTAGGTAAGTGTTTCTTTTGACGTGACCTGCCACAGGCCTACAAAATAGGCCAGAAAACTCACCAGTCTGACTCAATATACATTACGCCTCACCCAGGTGAGCCTGGCCCTAGGTGACGGGGATGTTTCAGGCCTGACTAGGCCCAAAACGTGGGAAGTTTATAAAGGTCAAAATTTAAGAAAAGTCTCAAGAATATCAAAATGCCCCACAAAAGGATATAACAAAAATGCTCAAAAGAAGTAAAAAGGAGTTGCCTAAAAGGCAACCCAAGTAAAACCAGCCTCAAAACACAATCCAGAAGAAGAATCAAGCAAACATCCAAAAGACAGCAAAACCAGTAAATTCAATAAACAAAACAATACTCACAATTAGCTCCCAAAGCTCCCTCAAATAACCACAAGAAACTTAAATTCCAACATGGGCCTGGGGTGGTCGCTAATAGGGATTCAGAGGGTGTTTGCATCTTGTTCGGTTCCACCCACAAAACACCAAAAGTATGGAATCCAAATAATACATAAAAAAACCAAAAATGACATAAAAATGTGAAAAATAATTCAAAAACAACCGAAACAATAATAAAATACAGAATACACATAAACCAGGGATGAAACATAACAATGGCAAGCATAAGTTCACTAAATGGGTAGATGGAGTGATGCAGATTGCATTGTCTATTTTAGGAGTTTGAAGTTTAATCCCTTCACCAAGTAGCTATCAGCGTGGAGTGTTACATTTTCAGCCTGATCTTTATTCCATGTCCTGTATGATGGTTTTCCTTATGGACGTGTATGTTAGGTGGACTGCCAATTTTACTTTGTCCCATTTGAGTCTGAGTGTGAGTGTATGTGTGAGCGGACCTTCTGATTGTCTCACATCCTATCCAGGGCTTTATCCCCACCTTGTGCTCAACAGACCAAGGATAGACCCTGTGACTCTAAATAGAATTAAGCGGGTTTGAGAATATTATGCTATGTTATTTTCTTTTTGATTACCACTACTCTTATCGTATTTTCTGAATTGCAATTAAATTGTGCTTACTGTGTCAAAATAATTGTATTCTGCATTAAGAACTGCATAAATGGACTGAAAGACAGAAGGTTGGCATAGTGGTTGGTGCTGCTACTTCACAGCCTTAGGGCCCTGAGTTCAAAGATTATCCTTGGCATGAGCATTGTCCATGTGGAGTCTCCCCACCATCTCTTATAGGAAAACGGACATGACATCTGTGCTGATTGTGAGCTCACAGTATGGGGTTTACTTTGAAGGATAACCGAGACAAAATATGTTTGTATATTTTGGAAAGTAAATGAGAATAATTAATTATTTTACAACACATTTCAGTATACTGCATGGTTTCTCTATTATAAAAAAAATCCTGGAAAGGAAAAGCAGGGCGACAAGACGTGATCTTCTCGGAAGTTCTCAGAAGACATTTAAAAGACCCGTGAGACAAAAGAGACTGGCCACGGAGCGTCTCGCGGGGACCTTAAACATGAGACTTGGTGCCAAGAGATTGTCCCAGGGCCGTCTCGCAGGGATGTGGAACATGAGATTCTTGCAAGACACGCCCTACTTACAAAAGATATCATATAAGAGCAGACGCATCAAAAACACTCAGTTGTGTAACGGCACGTAGCACGCACACATCCTGTGCTCTCAGCACATATAAAAAGTATGAGGACAATACGGAGAATAGAGACCCAAAGGCATTGGAGAGAAAAAAAGGCAGATAAGAGATTATGAAAGCAGTGGAATTCGAAAGGCTCAAACAAACGATGGCGCGATACACATGCAGAGAAATGTACAGAATATGAAAGCAGTAAAATTCGAAAGTATTGTAACGTCCCAGCCAGGTTGAGGCCTTTCTGGTTTTAAGTGACTGTTCGGTTTGATTGAGGGAGGGCGGAGTACAGCACGGAAGACTAATAGCAGGGTATTGATTGATGTGGTAAGGAGGGCAAGACCTGGGGGAGGAAGGGTTGGAGAAGGTGCTAGAAGGTTGTGTTTAAGGTTACGAAGTCAGTGATTGTTCAAGTAAAACTTTTGTGACACTTTATCACGTCAGTCACTACAGTATCAAAAAAAAAGATAGTAAAGATCGCTTTACCGCAAACAAAAGATGATTAATCATCAGGACCAGGTAGAATTGAAAAAATAGCAGGACAAATCGAGGTCAGAAATAAAAGGCAAAGAGCAGAAAACAAAGTCTTTTCACATTCGCATCATTCAATACACAAAATGTGGATTTACACAATAATGGACCATACGCTATGAGAATCTGTGGTCCTGCAACAGTTAAAGCAACGACAAGTTTAATTTCAAAGAATACACAATTCGGTCAGGTGTATATTTATGATCACGGAGAATCGATGCAAATTTTAACAAGCGACAAGAAAGGTAATGTAGTATATATTCTGCGAATAAACATTAGACACCAAAGGAGATCTTGATATGCCATTCGTATTAAAATGGTTACAGTTTCCTGTGAGAATAGCTTTTGCTATGACAATCAATAAATCACAGGGACAAACATTAGAAAACGTAATTTATTTATTTGAGAAACATAAACAATATTCATTCAGGGGCAGTTACACGTTGCGTTATCACAATGTGCCTCCAAAAATATTGTTTTTAATGAGGCTTTAAAGGAAAAGTGCAAATAATGAAATTGACACAATTTCAAAGAGAAAAAAAATTTAAAATTGTATATCCAATTAACCAAACACAGGGGTTGGCGACCGAAGCGAGCAGGGGGCAGAGCCCCTTAGTATTGTAATATATTTATCCTTGAAGAATTCATCCATCCATCCGCCAACCCGCTATATCCTGACTACAAGGTCACGGGGGTCTGTTGGAGCCAATCCCAGCTAACACAGGGCGCAAGGCAGGAAACAAACTCCAGGCAGGGCGCCAGCCCACCACAGGGCACACACCCACACACCAAGCACACACTAGGGCCAATTTGGAATCGCCAATCCATCTAACCTGCATGTATTTGGACTGTGGGAGGAAACCGGAGTACCTGGAGGAAACTCACGCAGACACGGGGAGAACATGCAAACTCCACTCAGGGAGGACCCGTGAAGTGAACCCGGGCCCTTGAAGAATTTTATAAAGTAATTTTAAAATGTATTTCTAGAGGTATTAATTTTATATGTATTTGATTTTTTAAAGAGTATACCTAAAAATAACAGTCTTATAAAAAATCCCAATGAAAAGGTTAAGACACAGTATAATCAGTCCACTAAAGCCGATGTTGTGGTGTATGTCAGATTTACTGACCACACTCACTGATCTCGTTGCTGGACAACGTTAATTTAAACAACTGAAAATTGCTACCTATGTTGTGTTTAGTGGTCGTCCATCACTGTTATCGCCATCCCTTTTTATGATAGCCAATAGCATGCTGCCTCAGTATACTGCAGCGAGTTCAGCACCAATCTCCATTCTATTCTTGTTCAGTCTGTAAAATGTGAGATAGCAGAAAGATGAGCCTCTCTTCTCTTTGCAAGGTTCAGAACACGTGTGTTCCTTGTTCCTGTTGTGAACGATAGGGGGCGCTCTCGCTCCCTTGAACCCCTGTCCACGACTCCAGACACCAGGTAAATGTCCAAATGTTGACTTTATTTCTCTTCCACAGTGCACAAAGCACACTCTCTACCACAATACTCATATAATAAATCTCAAATACAATAAACCAATCCTCCAGCTCCCAGACGCGTTGCCACCCTTCCACCCAGCTCAGCTCGCCGTCTGGGAGCTCCCACAGTCCTTTTATATCTCCTGACCCGGAAGTGTTTCTGCCCAATAGTCCACAAGTCCTTATTCCTTCCGGGTCAGGGTAAATAGTCCTTTTTTTCAACCAGGAAGTCCGTCGCTCTTCCTGTGACGAACCTCCGGTCACAGGGCACCTAAGAAGCCCTCGTCCTCCCTGCAGCTCCCTCCTGTGGCCCCACGGCATCCAGCAGGGCTTTGCATAAAAACTCCAATGTCCATGATGCCCTGCTGGTCTTCTGGGGACCTCCACGCTGCAAGGAGGGCTCCACCTGGCGGCTTGGGGGTATTGGCCGGGATAAATGGCCAGCCATCCTTCACACTGTGTTATATACATTGTATGTACTTGCAGATGAACTTTCAGTAGTTGTCAGCTTTACTGTGTACACAGCCTGCCCCTCTGATTAAAGACAAAATCAAACCTGTTTGATTTTATTGTAGCAGCTAGTTGGTCTCAGTCTTTGGGCATGTTACATTAGGCCATCGACTTTATAGGAGCACACCATCAACTGCCAAAAAGAATACTAAAAATCACTGGAAGAGTCCTAAAGGAGTTACACATAAAAACAAGAGAAAAAAGATCTTAAAAATGCTTGCCATTAGTTTAACTTCTATAGTGCCCTACATACTGGAATATGTTAGGCTTGGCATGTCAAGCAGTAGTACAGAAAATTAAAAATAAAATATCATTAGGCTTTTTGCCTCTAAAAAACAGAAAACATTATCAGAATGATGATAGAAAAGTAGTTCATTTATTAAAAACAGACTCCCCTTCAGATGCTGCTCTTTTTGCCCATGATTCATTTCGTTTTTTGGTACAAATCACGAGAAACTATTTTATGATTAAAAGTGTCAAATAAAAGAGACTTTTGTTTCAGTACAGAGAGAGAGAAGTAAAAAAAAATGAATCAGATAACCAATGCTGGACTTAATTTGGTAATCCAAACATTAATATTTACAACAGAAGTTTATCACATTTTTTGCATTTTTTTAGAAAATGAAAAGCTCTGTTGAAGATGTGTTAAAAATACTTATGTAGACCATTTTGTATAAGGTAACGAAATGGGGATGGCACTGTGTCACTGTGGTAGCGCTGCTGCCCCGCAGTAAGGAGACAAGGCTTCACCTCCCAGAATCTCCTTGCATGTTTCCTCCATGTCTGTGTGGATTTCCTCCACAATCTAAAGACATGCAGGATCGGGAGATTGGTGACACTAAATTGACCCGTGTGTGTGTGTGTGTGTGCGTGTGTGTGTTTTACTCTGCCCTGGCCCTGATTGTTCCCACATTGCACCCTAGAGCTTGCTGGGATAGGCTCCAGTCCTCCTGTGACCCTGCTCAGGATTAAGCAGGCTTGGAAAATGGTATGGTATGGTAATGAAATGGGGGAATTTGTAGGAGCTCATCAAATCCTTTCTGAAAATCAACATCATTTCATTTGTGTCACTCTCAGTTCCTGTATTTTGTTTATTTTTTCGAGTCACTGAATTTAATTTCCACATCCATTTGTGGATTTTGATAGTTAATCATTTTTCTGGACTGTTTCATCTGCCCATCGACATGGCACACATGCTGGTTGTTAGGGGCGTGTCCTCTGAGGTTGCGACCTTTGATAACGACATGATGAGTTAAAAGGTCTCCCATGAGAACCACTTATTCATCCAAATTCAAAATTCTAGTTTTTCCTTTTTCACAAAATATATTCAGTCTTTTATTTTATAAATGTGTCTTTGGTTCATGACTGTTGCTCTTGTTTTATTGGAAATTGATTTTTGTTTCTTGTTTTTGCTTTGATGCTCGTGCTTCTGGTCTCCTGGTTCTGATCTTTTTTTACGGTTTATGTTCATCTCCAGGTACACTCTCAAACTCTTGAGACATAGCAAAACACCAAAGCGAGTTGAAAGTCGACGATTAGAACCAAAGAGTCATTAATTAGAAGCAATGTAAACATCAAAAGTCATTTACAGAATCTGCAGTCTCTGAAAACTAGGATGGACGATTATACCATCGCTCCTGTGACGTCACACATTTCGGCCATCTGGGAATAGCAACACTAAGGCAACTGTATACAAGCAGCTCCTCAAAACAGCATCACTATAACATGCCAAATAATGATAACGTCAAGAAGAATACTCTAGCAGGGTAAGTAAAGGTTTGACTTAAGATCTCAAATGAACAAAACCCCTGCATTAATTAAAAATCCAACACAAAGGTTGACAGAGATGACAGATTATAACAGCTACCATGATATTCACAAAGTACTAATTATTTGGAAACTGACATGTGTTGTGCTTTGAGTGTGGCCATGTTGTGTACTGATAGCAGCATATGTCTGGCTTTGTTATGTGTCATGTGTCCGTGATGTCCTAGTTTATGGATATTTCATCATAAAACAAACTCAATTTACACTAATTTCTTTAATTTAGGTCTCCTAATTGTTTATGATCTGCTGGCTTTAATTTTTGATTTTTAATTAAATTTCTTCTTTGTTTGCCTCCTGACAAAGCCTCTGCTTTTACCCCAGATGTGAACCATGTATTACCATTTTAATTTTCTCACAAGATGTTTCTGCATTTTTTTCTAAGCTTATTTCTTGTGTACTGGACCCCATCCCCAGCACACTTCTTAAATCCTGCTTTCATGCCATAATCCCAACTGTTACAACAATAATCAATACATCCCTCGCCACTGGGTTTGTGCCAGCCACTTTTAAAATCGCTTCTGTAACCCCCATATTAAAAATGTCTGGTCTTGATGCTGACAATCGTAATAATTTCCGGCCTATTTCCCACTTACCTTTCCTGTCACAAGCTCTTGAGCGTGTTGTAGCTTCCCAACTCACCAATTACTTAACCTCTAATAATTTGATGGAACCCTTTCAGTCTGGTTTCAGGGCACAGCACAGCTATGAAACTGCTCTGCTATGGGTAACCAATGATTTGCTTATTACAACAGACTCTGGACAAACCAGCATATTAATTCTATTAGACCTCAGTGCAGCATTTGACACTCAGGTCAGATCTGATATTCTACTGCCCAGAATGGAGAACATGCTGGGTATCTCTGGCACTGCCCTCCACTGGTTCAAGTCCTATCTGACTGATAGGCAAGAGTTTGTTAGTCTTGGCAAGAGCAGATCCAGCTCAGCACCAGTCACACAAAGAGATCCTCAGGGCTCTGTCCTCGGCCCTCTTCTCTTCTGTATTTATATGCTTCCCCTTGGCCATATTATTCATAGCTATGGACTGTGTTATCATTTTTTATGCAGACGATACTCAACTCTATTTCAATGTTAAAAGTGGAGCTTCATCAGAGTTTTCTCTGCTCACAACATGCCTCAGTGAAATTAATACCTGGATGGAGCAAAACTCTTTAAAATTAAATTGCAACAAAACTTAACTCCTGCAAATTGGCACTAAAGCGCTGCTTAAGAAAATGAGCTCCTTCTCAGTGATTCCTGACGATGATGATCTCATCAGACCTTCTTCTGATGCAAGGAATCTTGGTGTCATTTTTGATTCCTCCCTTTCTTATTACGCTCACATACACTTCATTAAGAAACTTTCTTACTTTCACCTCCGTAACATCTCCCATGTCCGCTCATTCCTCTCATTTTCTAATGCTGAGAAACCTCCCCACGCTTTTATCACAAACCACATCGATTATTGTAACTCGCTGCTGGCAGGTGCCCCTTCTTATCTTATATCTCAGCTCCAGCTTATTCAAAACTCAGCTGCAAGAGTCCTTACTCGAACCAGCAACAGTGAGCGCATCACAGCCATCCTACTTTGTCTTCACTGGCTCCCTGTGTCTTACAGGATTGAATATAAAATTCTATTAATAACCTACAAAGCTTTAAATGGCCTTGCACCAAACTACATCAGTGACCTTCTAAATCACTCTGCTCCTGTTCGCCTACTAAAGTCCTCTGATTCTGGTAATCTTGTTGTGCCCTCTATGGGTGACAGGGGCTTCAGCTCCATAGCATCCAGACTTTGGAATGACATCCCGAAATTAATTAGATCAGCTGACTCCATTCATTCTTTTAAATAACAACTTAAAACTCATCTATTTCGGAAGACTTTTAACTTAACATTCTGCCCTTTCTTTCAATTTACCTCTCTGTTCAGGTGCTCAGGATAATTTGTGTGTCTGTTATATCACACATTAGGTCATTTGTTATGTTTTTCTTATAGTATTGAATTTAGTATTTTACTCTGGTTTATTGTCCTTTATTCTATTTAATGATTTGTTATCTGTTTCATTGTTCTATTCAGGAAAACATTTGTATCCAATGTTACATATACCCTGCTGTTTTTTTTCTAAGACTCTGTGAAGCACTATATAAATAAAATGTATTATTATTTACATTATTATTATTTCTGAATATGACTCATTGTAAACAATATATCACTCTATTATATAAAAAAAATCTTGGGATGCGACAAGATGTTTTCAGAGGAGACAAGAGGTGCCAAAATATGAATTGAAAACCTAACGGTTCCAAGCAGGGGAGGAAATAAAAGACAAAAAGTAGAAGAAGAAAAGAGAAAGAGTAAAAGACGAAGGCCCTAAGGTCGGCTGGCACCCTTCTCGGGGTTTGTTTCCTGCCTTGCGCCCTGTGTTGCCTGGGATTGGCTCCGGCAGACCCCCGTGACCCTGTAGTTTGGATATAGTGGGTTGGATAATGGATGGAGGATAGAAGACAAAGTAGAACGTCGTAAAGAGGTTCAAAAACGTTGGCGTGATGTACATGCAGAGCAGGTTAGAGATTATGAAAGTACTAAAATCGAAAGTCTCAAAAAACTGATAGTAAGGATCGCATTGGCGCAAACGGAAATTATTGCTCGGTGAAATACCGGAACAGCGAAAAGAGATTGAATATATGAACATAGGTGATGTGACAGAAGTATAAAGATATTGTTCGCCTTTTAAGTTTAAGTAGGAGACTTGTAGATCATCTAATTCGTGTTGCCATCATGAAAATGTAGTGTTGACACCCAATGAAGAGGCGTACCCACAAGAATTAAAAAGATTTGTTATTTGGTGAAAGTGAAATCCACAAACACCACAGGCAAAATATCCGAATCTACAATAATCTGTTCGCATTCGTATCATTTGATGCTCAAAACATAGATTTACATGATTCAGGACCATATGAGAATCTGTGGTCCCGCAACAATTAAAGTCACTACAAGTTTAATTTCAAAGGAACCACAATTCGATCAGGTTTATATTTATGATCACGGAGAAGCGATGCAACATAGAGTCGAAAGAGTTGATCGATCAGACGTATTAGAAATTCTACAGCCAATAATGGATACAAATCCATACGTCCAAAAGTATTGCACTTTACATGAAATTTATCTGAAAAACACAGAGAAAGAAGTTAACTTGGATTTCTATATGAATCCAAAAGATCACGCTTGCATATATAATAAACCAACATGTGACGAATTGTCGGCAATAATAGTTCTGATTTGATTTGAAGTTGTCTCTTTGATTTAGTAAATAGGCCGAAATGAAAAATGTCCCAACAATTAACAAAATTTCCAAACATACCTAAATGTTCTCATACTTATAAATTTTCTAACTTGTTCATATTTGTAACTCCTGTATTTAAGATTAGTGATGTACCACATAATGTTCAGTACTAAAAACCCATACAATAGTTCTAGCTGGTCTGGACTTCATTTATTTTTAATTCAAATCTGATACCTCTGAACTACATGGCACCCTAGTGGAACAGTAGTTCAAGCTTTAACCCTCAAAGATGCCGTTGCCTGGCTTTGATTCTCAGTCACAGATCAATCCATTAGGAGATATAGGCAGCCACCTAGGGTGTCACCATCTGAGGAGTGCCATTTATGAAAGGAAAGAGGCGCACGCTGCAGACACCAAGCCCCCTTTCCTGGTCATGGAACTCTGATGGTACTGATTTGGTGCTGTTACCTGCTGGGTGCTGTTTATGAAAGTAGACACGCGCACACCCCGTTCACCAAGGGGTGTGTGCTCCTTAAAGTCCACGTTTGTGCTTCTGAAGGGGTGTGCGCTCCAGACACCAAGGGGGAAAACACAGGTCATTGAAGTCTAATAATACTGACTATCTGCTATGGACAACGAGGGGTAACATTTGTCCAGCACTCCCACGGCTTCAAATGAGGTTTGATTGGCTCTTCCCAGCCATTTCTATTGTTTGAAAAGCTTTCACATTTGCCCCTGTCATCCTGAATTGGATTAAGTGATTTTGTGAATGTGTTGTTATGTTTCTCCAGTTTCCATCGAAAAACTTTGTATGTTCAGTACATTTCTGACTGTAAATTGTATTGCTATGAGTGGACGTGTTTATACATAAGCGTAAGCTGTAATCAGTTTTAAAAGCTGCAGTTTTAGTTCCATATTTGCATCAGTTTTGAGTGATGCAGTACATTGTTTACAGTTGACTTCACTGTCCTTGTGTAGTGTTTTTTTATTATTATTTTTATTAATTTTATTGCATTTCATACAAATCAATCAAGTTTTACATAAAGAAAATTTGAGTTAAGAACAGATCGATCCCCACCCTGAGAGAGAGAGCAAGCCAAACGCATGAAATTTAAGGCTTGTAAACATACCTAAATTAATAGATTCTCTGTGCTTTATGTGCTTATTTTAAAATATTACTGATTAGATCCTGCCATGTTTTGAAAAAGTCTGTAGATCCTCTAACTGAGTATTTGATTTTTCCAATTTCAAATAATATAACACATCGGTTTTTAAAAGAGGAGAGTTTGGGTTCTTCCAGTTTATCAGAATGAGTCTGCGTGCCAACAGTGTAGTGAATGCAATCACAATTTGTTTGTCTTTATCCACTTTAAGACCCTCTGGAAGAACCCCAAACACAGCTGTTAATGGGTTAGGAGGGATTGTGAGTCCAAGGCTGTCTGAAGGTAATTAAAATTTTTGTCCAGAATAATGTTAATTTGGTGCAGGCCCAGAACATGTGACCCAGTGAGGCTGGGACTTGGTTGCAACGTTCGCAGGTTGGATCATGCCCTGGAAACATTTTGAGAGTTTTAGTCGAGACAGATGTGCTCGATATATAATTTTGAGTTGTATAATTGTATGCTTTGCGCATATGGAGCTTGAGTGAATTCTCTGCATTGCTACTTTCCACTCCTTTTCTGATATATTAATTGAGAGATCTTTTCCCAGTGTCCTCTTGGATCTTTGAAAGGAGGGATTGTAAAATGATTTTATATATTGTAGAGATGGAGTCTAAGTCCTTGAGATTGAGCAATATTTTTCCAGCATGGATGAGGGTGCAAGATGAGGAAAATCTGGAAGGTTCTGTTTAACAAAGTTCCTGATTTGAAGATAGTGAAAGAAATGTGTAGCTGGAATGTTAAATTTGGAATGTAATTGTTCATAGGATGCAAAGATGTTGTCTATATAAAGATCTCTAAGCAAGTTAATTCCAAATTTTTCCAGATATTAAAACTGCATATGTTTGTGAAGGTTGAAAGAGGTGGTTCTCTTGCAGAGGTGCCACAGATAGAAGCTTCTCCGTCTTAAAATGCTTTCTACATTGGTTCCAGATTCTAAGTGAGTGGAGCACAATTGGGTTATTAGTGTATTGCCGATAACGTGTGTTTATTGGAGCACAGAGCAAGGAATACAAAGAAGTACTGCAGGATTTTACTTCTATTCGGTCCAAGCCTGTGTATGTTCTTCTATTTGTGTCCAGGTTCTTATCGCCTGTATATTTGCTGCCCAGTAATAAAACTGGAAGTTAGGTAGAGCCATGCCGCCTTCTGCCTTTTGTCTTTGTAGGGTCGCTCTTTGATGCGTGGATGTTTTGAATTCCAAATAAATGAGGTTATTGTTGAATCTAATTGCTTAAAGAATGATTTATTAATGTATATTGGATTTTTTGAAATAAAAAAGGAGCTTAGGAAGAATATTCATCTTAACAGTGTTAATTCTTCCAGCTAGTGTGAGATGAAGGGTTGACCATCTATGCAAGTCTTGTTTAATTTTTTCCATGCAGACGCGAAAATTTTGTTGATAAAGAGCTTTATGTTTACTTGTGATGTTTACCCAGTATTTAAACTGTTCTGCAATGATAAAAGGTAGGGTATCTAATCTAATATTATATGCTTGAGAATTCACTGGAAAGAGTACACTTTTATTCAGATTAATTCTGAGACCAGAGATCTTTTGAAATTCTGTGAGTGCTGCTAAGACTGCAGGCACAGAATTTTCTGGGTCCGATATATACAGTACCATATCATCTGCATATAATGAGATTTTCTGTTCCAGTCCTTCTCTGCTAATCCCCTTTATCTGATCAGTATTTCGACAATGTATTGCCAGTGGTTCAATGGCAATTGCAAACAACAGCGGTGACAAGGGCATCCTTGTCTAGTGCCACGCTCTAGTTTAAAGTAGTCTTAGCAAATGTTGTTGATGCAAACTGAAGCTTCTGGGTTAGTATACAGTAATTTAATCCATGCACAAATGTTCGGGCCAAACCCAAACTTCTCCAATGTAGTAAAAGGTATTTCCATTCAATCATGTCGAATGCTTTTTCTGCATCCAATGATAATAATATTTCTGGGGTGTTTGATTTAGTTGGTGAGTATATTACATTAAACAGGCGTGAAGATTTGAAGATAAGTGTCGCCCCCTAATAAATCCAGTTTGGTCTTGTGATATTACGAGGGAGCACTTTCTCCATCCTTCTAGCTATGATTTTAGAGAGTATTTTAACGTGTTATTCAGAAGTGAAATTGGTCTGTATGATGCACATTGTAATAAGTCCTTATTTTGTTTTGGAAAGACAGTGATTAGTGCTTGGCGAAAGGTTTGTGGAAGAGATTGGTTATCTCTGGCTTCTGTAAATGTTGCTAATAGGAGGGGAGCTAGCTGAGCGGAGAATTTCTTGTAAAATTCTGCAGGGTAGCCATCAGGGCCTGCTGCTTTCCCGCCTTGGAGTGACTTTATAGCATCTAGTAATTCTGATAACGCCAGAGGTTTCTCAAGTTCCTCCTTGTGTAGTGTTGATCAGCAAAATTTGTCACAGCATTTTTCACAGCCAATTTGCTGGGTTCACCAGTGACGTTGTTCACCAGATTTTTCCTAAACATTTTCCTCTGCAAATTTGCTTTCCGAGCCAGTGTGATATCACAGAGCTGTAGCAGTCAATGCTGGATAAGCCGCCCCTGTGCAGTCCTAACCAGCAGGCTCAATGACCCAGTGAGTCACAAGGTGGCAGTAAAAGCAGTCACCGCCAGTTGATGTACCAAGTGGTGAGTGCCTAGGTGGGCTGCATTGGTGCAGATGAGTCTATGTGCACTGATAACCCCAGGGAGTTCTGGGTCATAAGACTGGATTTATTTGGTGTAAGCTGCAAGCTTGCTCAGTATGTGCTTGATTACTGTGTTGTCCTGTTTCCAGCTTACTGTCTGAGTGGGCTCTCTGTGCTGCAGGTGGGGTCAATCAATCCACAGATTCTGTGATCTGAGTGGCGGTGATGAAAATGAATACATCCTTGATCAGTGGGGATTTCCAGCACTCTATGGCTGATTTCAGGGACTTCTCTGTCCTCTTCTACTGCACTCCTTTTGGTTTTCTGTAACTCTTATTCAGGGCTTACAGAGTAAAAGCACTTATCTTTATTTTCATCAGTTGGCTGTTGGTAGAATTTGGTGCATACCAGAAGTGTCTGTGAGCTTACTGGCATGTGTCGCTCGAAACTCTGAAGGAAACATGCTTTCTCTTTGATTGCAATGTCTGAAACACTGAAAGGGGTACACCACCCTTTTTTAAACAAAACTAAGTGGTGCAGTGGGTAGCGCTGCTGCCTCGCAGTTAAATGACCTGGGTTCGTTTCCAGGTCCTCCCTGCGTGTGGTTTGCATGTTCTCCCCGTATCTGCGAGGGTTTCCTCCCACAGTCCAAAGACATGCAGGTTAGGTGCATTGGCGATTCTAAATTTGTGGGGGTGTGTGTGTGCCCTGTGGTGGGCTGGTGCCCTGCCTGGGGTTTGTTTCTGCCTTGTGCCCTGTGTTGGCTGGGATTGGCTCCAGCAGACCCCCATGACCCTGTAGTTAGGATAGCGGGTTGGATAATGGATGGATGGATGGATGGAAGTTAAACCGTGAGTACCAGTACTTATATCTACTTTGGGCACTGCTCTTATGTGCACTGGGCTTGTAGGGATGATGCCTCAGTAAGTTCATGCTTTCTGTTGCTGTTTATTATAATAAGTTGTGTAAGCCCATACTGTAAAAGGCATGGAGTCCTAGAAACTATTGAAATTGTCAGAAAAAAAGATGTCAGGTAATTGAAAGGAACTACTCTGGGCATCTCTCTCCTAGGAGGATTCGTTTTGCCGATGAACTTGCATCACTTACATTAGCGGCGGGAGGAAAAGTAAAAGGGATACCGTTTTGCCGATGTTAGCAGCTAAGCGACTTTGTCTTTCTTTGGAGATTTTGTTTTGCTGACATGCTGGCCTCGCTTATGTTATTAGCGGCTAAGCAAGTTTTCTGTTTCCTCGGAGGTAGAGCCCTTACCCCAAATGCACCTCTCACTTCCGGGTCGGACAGACACACACACTCACACTTCCACGTGTAGACATTTACATATAAGAAATGTTACTACTCTGATATTAAATCCTATCACTATTATCCCAGATAAACCTGTGGAAGTCAAGCCTCATTGAATTCATGCTTCTTGCTCCCTTGTCACTGCGTGCAACAAATTTGACCATCCTATTATTTAATTAAATTAATTGTATATCTAGAAAGTTCAGTGGTTAGCTCTTCTGCATTATAGCTCAGGTCACATTTTTGGGCACAATAATCAGTCCAGCATAGATGGCAACGCCTTCCCTAACCCCCAGGGACATGACTAGTTCTGTTTCTCCTTGCCCAATGACTTCAATTCATTTCACCAAATCTGTTCCTGAGCCTTTCTGTGGTTTTGCCAAACTCATGATGAAGTAAAATTCTGTGGGGTTTGCTCATTACTATTCTTGAGTAATGTGATTTTTAGTGAAATGCCAAAATATCTTATACTTATATCACAAATTGGGAAACAGGCATTGTATTGTAGTAATGTGTTATGGGGTGGCACGGTGGCGCAGTGGGTAGCGCTGCTGCCTGGCAATTAGGAGACACGGGTTCGCTTTCCGGGTCCTCCCTGCTTGGAGTTTGCATGTTCTCCCTGTGTCTGTGTGGGTTTCTTCCCACAGTCCAAAGACATGCAGGTTAGTGCATTGGTGAATCTAAATTGTCCCTAGTGTGTGTGTGTGTGTGCCCTGCGGTGGGCTGGTGCCCTGACCAGGGTTTGTTTCCTGCCTTTTGCCCTGCGTTGGCTGGGATTGGCTCCAGCAGACCCCTGTGACCCTGTAGTTAGGATATAGTGGGTTGGATAATGGATGGATATTGTGTTATGATGCAAAATAATCTATTTTCAGTGCCATAGTAGGTCATGACTGAATCAAACACAAATATACTCAGAGTGTGATATACAGTTCATTTTTAACGTGCGCATTTTGAAATCCAATGTAATTTAATAGTGCCGTCTGCAGTCCAATACCAATCCTAGGCACGATTCATTTTGAATACTGAGCTGGTCTCATCACACAATTTGCTGTTCCACTATACACTAAATGAGTTCATGATTACTAAGTGAATGGATTTCAAAGAATTTACAAAAGTACTTGGACATAACGTCTATGCTGGAGGCACCAGCTTTATTGTGGTATCTTCAGTTGTACAGACTTCTGAGATTAATTGGATAAAGGGTGCCTTATGATTTATGCAAAGACCCTGAAGGGATCCTTTGCTTGTGGTATTATGATGGCTTTCAAATAGTAGGTGGTTTGAGGAATCGTGTCTGAAGCATTTACACAATATATGTCAGAACCTGTACACCAAAAGATAAAACAATGTTTGAAAAATAAAAAGGACACTGGGGGCCTTCAGTAAGCCACAACAACCATGCTTTTAGTCTCCATCCCTGAGTTTTAGGACAAATTTATTCCTAGCAGGTAAACATAAACAAATACATTTCACCGACAGATCTTTGGTCTGTAAGTGTGTGTTGGGTTTGTTTAAAATATACATGTACATTTAAATGGTAGATTCAAGAAAACCAATAATGTTTTGCAAATACTGGCGAGCAGGATACCCTAAGTGAGACGGTTAGGGTCCCTCTGTTGCCTTAATGAAAAAATGAAGTAAACTAACTCTTTCAGGGCTCAGCCCTCTTTTGTATTGTACTGGAGGCCCATAACCAGAAGTGGAGCCCATCTTGTCACAGACTCTCAGCAGCATGGCAGACTCCCTGGCACCTACGGTGGGCTTGTCCTTCTTTAAAGGGTTGCGATTCTTTCTGTAGAAGAGAGAAGAATATGCTTTCAGGCATCCGTATTTCATTATATTTTTCTCACCTGGCTTTCCATCTGGTGGGCGGCACGGTGGCACAGTGGTAGCGCTGCTGCCTTGCAGTTAGGAGACCTAGGTTCGCTTCCCGGGTCCTCCCTGCGTGGAGTTTGCATGTTCTCCCCGTGTCTGCGTGCGTTTCCTCCGGGTACTCCGGCTTCCTCCCACAGTCCAAAGACATGCAGGTTAGGTGGATTGGCCATTCTAAACTGGCCCTAGTGTGTGCTTGGTGTTTGTGTGTGTCCTGCAGTGGGTTGGCACCCTTCCCAGGATTGGTTCCTGCCTTGTGCCCTGTGTTGGCTGGGATTGGCTCCAGCAGACCCCCGTGACCCAGTGTTCGGATTCAGCGGGTTGGAAAATGGATGGATGGCTTTCCATCTGCTTCAGACTCATTCCTCAGTGAACTATGATAATATTTATATATATATATAACAACAAAAAAAAAACTATCCCATTTGTTCGCTGATTTTGGATTCTTTCCTTTCAAATAGAAATAATTTAGCACTGGTTGTTAGAATATGCATATGTCTAATTCCTGAGTTGGTCAAAATCTGACAATAATGATACTGGAGAGTCATTTATAAGCTGCAGGGGCCAAAACAAGTAGGCAAGGAAGCAGGGCTTGGCTCAGATCACTGCTTACCCAGTTGGTCAAGTTCTTCTTGTCTAGGGTGGAAGTAAAAGACTTTTATGGTGTATCCCTAAAAAGACAGGTTCTGCTGTCTCACGTGGCATTATAAAAATCAAACAATGAAACTCACTGACTTTCTGTTCTCCCACAAATATAATTCTATAAAATGTAGAGGCTAAAGTTAGAGCTGGGTTAAAGTTTACACATAAAATTCTAATATTTCTTTTAATATTTCAGTAATATGGTCTCATTTCGTAAAATCCTTCGCCTGCTTTCTTTGAACGATTCAAGACAAAGACAATGACTGAGACGAATAGTGCTAGGACCTGTGATTATTATTATTTTTTGAACATTTTATCACTAAATTAACAATCTACTTACTGCATATGGAGTTTTGAATATCAAGGATTCTGAATTTGAAGTCTGTTATGGTATATCTTGCTTCTATCTGAATTTCAGTTTTCCGCAGTGTCATTTTGTTTTTCAATGGGCTCCAACATCTTAAGCGATTGACTGAATTAGCCCTTCAGTCTCCGAGCTTGATGGATATACCTCTTCATTGCTTTGTAAAAAGATTTATTTTAAGTTTCTCTCAGCACTTTGAAATTTTGATCACTGTCTTATTTTGGTGAAATATCAGTTTTGACTTTTGGTATAGATCTTGGCCTGTCACCCACCTCTACATCTTCTAGTCATATTCATTTTCTGTTACTCTCTGGCTCTTCTGAGTCAGAACAGAATAGGATACAAAGGAGAGAATTACCTTAATGAGGAAATCAGTCATTTCCAGGTTGATGGCTATATACATTTTGGATGCTAATAACAAGTGTGACATTCTATGCATCCACTGTCTTTCAGATTATTTGATAATAGCACTAGGTGATGGTTGGTATTGCTGGAGCCACAAGGTGATTTCTATGGGCATCAGTAGCACCATAGCCCAGACCGCCTGCATCTAGTAGGGCAGGACATCACCTTCAACAAATCAGAATGGAAGCCCTACACTAAATTTATAGTAATAGTAGTTGGTCTGCTTAGAGCAGGCTCTGACTGGCAGATGATGGTGGATCTGGAGATGCAGATCTGTGTTTCCATGCTATTTGGACATGGGCAAGAAACTGATCACTCCAGGCTGTGCGAGGATGTCTAATGATAAAAGAACGGAAACACCAGAGAACCTCAGGTACTGTCACTGATGACATGTCCAAGTACATCACTTCACGTATGTTATAAATGCAACTTCAGTCTCATGGTGAGTTCACAGACTCATTGGCCTCCTCCCACACACTCAACAATAATAAAAGAGAAGACTGGACATGGTGGAGCAAACTAAAAATCAAGGGGAGATTATTGATAAAAGCTTCACTTTTGATCTTAACACAGAACAAATTTGCAAGGAGGGGTGGACACGGCTATTCTGTCTTATGCAATGCAATTGCTTTAAAGTAGACAAAACCATAACTACACTTTTTTTATACGTCTTTTACTCAATATGTTCTTACATTTATATGTTGGTCATGGTAGTGACCGAAAGAACGAGATCGCGAATACAAGCGGCTGAAATGAGTTTCCTCCGCAGGGTGTCTGTGCTTTCCCTTAAATATAAGGTGAGAAGCTCAGTCATCCGAGAGGGGCTCAGAGTAGAGCCGCTGCTCCTCCGCATCGAGAGGAGTCAGATGAGGTGGCTCGGGCATCTGATCAGGATGCCTCCTGGACGCCTCCCTGGTGAGGTGTTCTGGGTACGTCCAACCGGGAGGAGGCCCCGGGGAAGACTCAGGACATGCTGGTGGGACTATGTCTATGACTATGAACGCCTTGGGATTCTCCCTGAAGAGCTAGAAGAAGTGGCCAGAGAGGGGAAGTCTGGGCCTCTCTGCTCAAGCTGCTGCCCCCGCGACCCGACCCAGGATAAGCGGAAGAGAATGGATGGATGGATGTTGGTCATTAAGAATATAAACCATCTTAACAGCATTGTAATAATTATCCGTAATAGCAGACCTCCGTCACCGAGCTGTATCACAAACAGGTTAGACAGAAAGCCGACTTTACTCTGCCAAGCAGTAGCCACCCTCTTTTTCTTAAATTTCACCTGTTGCCATCAGGTTGCAGATTTAGGTTCTCAGGGGTAAAACAGTAACAGATTTAAGAACTCTTTTCTTCCTTGAGCTATAAGTATTTTGAATTCTTGTAGAAATGCTGCTAAATGCTAAATTCTGAATTATGATTTTGTGTACCGCTAATGGTAATTATTCCGCTTATACTAATCTTGAGTGTGTATACTTATGATAACACTGGTTGCCAGTTATTGTGCCTCACTTATTTTCTTCTATCAGTGTAATGAGGCCTTAGGTTTGTACTTTCCTGCTGCAAAGAAATTTCCCCTCTGGGATAATAAACTCTACCTAACCTAACCTAAAGAAAGAAAAACTAAGATGCTGCATGGCCTGTGTGGCAAATCAGCTTACCTGATGTAATCACATTTATATGTTGTGAAAAATTTACAAAATTTGGTTTTATTGTTAGGCCTACACTTAATGGACTGCAACTTCAATAACGCCATTCTTTCTTAGGAATGTGGATGATCACAACATTTGATTTGTCATACACTCATTTACAATCAGACATCAGTATTTATTCAGCAGCGGTGTGTATTTCTATGGCTGTTGACAGCATTCCTTGCATGACCTGAGCACAAGTGACCCTTAAGAAAGGAATCAAAACTTGCTTTGAATAGACCTTTTAAACTTGACAGAGTTTCTGAGTTCAAGTGGACTATAAACGTTAGTTAGAAGGAGCCATTGTTCATAGCTTTTAATCAATGAAGAGAAGCTCAAAGTTCAGGTTCAAAGTTGCCTTTTCATCCAAAAACTTGAACAGTGAAGAATGTGCAGGTGAGTCATCAAAATTAATTTTAAAATGGGTTTGTGTTTTATGTGCATGATGATCAAAGTCTTAACTCATAGTGTCTAATCTCATTGCCCTTTTACAGATTTAAAAATAAGCAACAAGAGCAGGATCATGAGCAATTCCAGAAAGCCTGATGCCAAGAGTGCAGCAGAGCTTATATTAAAGGTTACAGTCGCACACTCAATGACAAGCTCAAAAAATGTTCCTTTTTCATTATGATACATTATGGTCAACATATAATTATGTCAGGCATAAACGCTCATACTTCACATTCTAAATATTATTTCAATGGAATCTATTTTACCTTTTACGAATACACCTACGGTGAAAAGGTAGAATAGCTTACTGTTGATTCTATAGACTTAGATATTCATAAATGGATAGGATTCTTCCCAGGCTGGGGCTCATATTCATGTTTTTTGTCTCTTTTGTTAATTTGTGATGTTTTGATTTACATTGATCATGTTCATGTTACTTCTGTTGGTTATGTGTGTTGTTCTTTCTCTTTGATTTTGTTTAGATATGTAAGCTGCCTGTGTCGTATTCCATGTGTTTTGTAGGTCATCCACCAAGAGGTGGGGCCACCTGCTGATAGCTGCCAGGAACTGCCCTCCACTCTATAAATCTAGAGGGTCTCCGACAGTTTGGGTGGTGCAGAGCTAGTGCTGCTGCCTGGCCTTACAGAACCCTGGGTTCGAGGACTTTATCTTCATTCTGTGCTCTCAATTCTGCCAAATTTCCACCTGGGGACAAATAAAGTTCCATCTATCTATCAGTTCCTGGCGGTTAATTTCTAACATGTCTAGGAGTCGTGAGCTTACTTGTGTTTACCGATTTATTGGATTTCTAGATTTTCAAAATGTCTGCTCTCTATTGTGACGCTTCTTTGAATATCTACCTGTATATCAAGACTTGTTTGCTTTAGACTGCCTTTGGTGTAGCAAGAAAATCCTTTTTTGAGCTACTATGGAGCACCATTACTGTTACAAGCAGTTTTGGAAAGAATAAATCTTTTGTTTTTAAAGACTCTGTGTTTGCCCTATTACTAGCCGGGGTCTGAGGGAGAGATCCCCCTCTATTGCACATATTTGGAGGTGTATTTTTAAGGTACATTCTTTGGCATTCCTAAACTACGACAGATAGGAATCTTACCTCATGTCCAAAATAAATGTCAATGAGTCCAAAAGGTATAAACCTGGCGTGTTTATTATGGAAACACACATTGAAAGTTTTACACAAAACTATTAAACGCATTCTTGTTTAGTTCTCTTTTTCTCAGACGTGGCCTCTTTTTCCATTGCCTCAATTCACCTCTAGATTTTTGAGTAAACTGCAGACAAGCGAACAGAAAAGATGTCTTACCTCAACAAAAATAATATCAAGAATGTGTCATAAAATATATTGCTTCTACTTTCCTTTTGTTATCATAAACATGCCTCACAGATGCAAATGTAATAACTTGTGTAGGTTTTTTTAATAAAATGTTTGTTTCATGTTTACTGTTTTTACCAAACACTCCTAAGCACATTTAAAATAAACTGCCAAGAACTGTAGAAGACCCTCTGGATTTATAGGGCAGGGGGAAGTTTCTGGCAGTGATTGGCAGGTAGCCCCGCCTCTTGGTGGACCGCCCACAAGTCACATGGAACATCACAAAGGCAGCTTACATACAAAGACATGCCAATCAAAAATAAAGAATGATGCATATAATCAACATAATTAAAAGAATCAAGAAATAACAAAAGCAGTGGTAACTACAAGAGCTCGGAATTTCCAGGGATCAATATTATTTTGGTATCTGGGTCACGATATACCAGTAATATTGTACGTTTTGTTTGATAAAATTCAAAGTAATGCAATTCAATAATGCAACATATTAACTGTTTTGTTTTTATTTGGCTGAACATAAAGTTAAAGGAAAACCCACAGAGGTAAAAATGTACCATTCGGTCACAACTTAAAAAAAGTTAATTCAACCTCCCTTTTTACTGTTGAAATATAAAAAAAACTGATTTGTCTGAATATATATTTAAATTCAGCACAAAAAATACTCTAACATTCAGCTTTATTAGCTCATGTGACAAAAAAAGTTATATTTTGTTAACATGTTGTTAAACTTTCATGCACAAGCTAAACTTATTGAACACTATTCAATTTTTGAATACTGATACAAGCTGATTAATCATTCCTTAAAAAGTTTTGTTCCAGTAAATTGTGATGAGCAATTTCAGCTTAGGCTTCTGCAGTTTTGTGAACCCAAATTCCCTTTGGAATAAACGTGGAGAAGGTTTTTGGTGAAGCCTAACATCTGCACTACTCCATCTACTGGGATGTAGAAGGATTACATTTTCTAATGCAAATACCAATAACTTGTATTGCTTATACATTCACACAGATGTTGTGCTGCCAGTAGCAGCTCTACCGGATTGATTCTTATACCTGTATATGATGCAGTAAAGGCAAAACAATAAATAAAAGAATATGAATAAATATCTTCAGGTTACTTGTCTGCAGTGTATTGGTGATATGTTATGAGTAAAGTATTACAATATTCTGCAGCATTGATTTCCTCCAGCTTTTCGAATTACATTAGTACTTTGTTGCTGAGTGTACGTTCTAGTTGCCTTATTCGTGAATGATTCCAAAAGTTTTTCTAAGAATTCTGGATACCAAATATATTTGTATACTTGTCATTGCATTATTTAAAATGTACTATAGGAAAAAAAATCCCCTAATCGGGCTGTTGTCAGTCATTTGTCATTTAAATGCACAGATGATCTCTGTTATTGATCTGTAAATGTACAGCTTGGGTGGGATACATTAGAAGAAATTTTATGCTAGGGACAGGGGACTCTTACATCTGCACTGAAAAAAGTCAGGTAATGATTCACACTTAATATTTTCAATCTGAACCGATATAATTCTTTTTAACTTATTGATCCCACAATTTTTAAGTTGAGGCAAATCATTTTAGAGTGATTGGATGCAATTCACTTGTTTTATACTGAAGTTAATCTATTTTTTAAGTTGTTCTTCTTTTTTGGCAGTTGGAAAGCCATCACGCTGGAAAGTTCGACTGAAAGAACATACAAACGGCCCCTCAAACACAGCACACGAACAACCTAAAATATTAGGTTAACTGAAATAGGATTTTTACGTTTATTCCCTCCACTATAACTTACTTTGATACAAACATTTTTTTTTTACTTTGATTGAGATCTGAAACCAAATATTTCAAGCTACAACACTAAATGAATATTCTTAAGTTGCTTGAAAGAGAAAATTTACGTTGAATGAACAACATCAATGTTATACGTTTTTCAGTGTGAAATGGAAATTTGAGGATACTTTAGGTTCATCTTGCTGGCCCTATGCTGCATGTTTCAAAGATTGTTTCTTAAGGTTACAGTTAGAACTATACAGTACATTTCATAAATAGTCCACACACATTATTAGCTTTTTATTTCAAATGGAGCAGAAGTGAAAGGACTCATTCCACAGAGTTAATCATTTTCAATTGTAAAATCCTCATTTTTTGTTAGAACTATAGACTATAAATCTCTGCTGACCTCCATCCAACACTGACATTTCAATGCCTGTGAAAAGACCAGTCAGCAGTTTTCCTTTTCAGTCTTGTTGCTCAATGGAGCTCCTGTCTTACCCAATCATCACTACCCCTTAATGGCTAAAACCACATTTTCTGACTCCGTTTCTATTTTTCTTCAGAATCGGCAGGCATTCCCATCAAGCTGCGTGATTATATTTCGATGTTCAAAGGCCGCTATCATCAAGCGAGACTATTAGAGCGGCTCAGACTATGACCTCGTTACCTGGCAGAGGCTTTCACTCTGCTAAGCTACTGTACTAAGAAACCATCCATGAACTTTGAAGAACTGCCGCTTTGCTCTCTCACACTGGAAAAAGAAAGGGATGTTTAGGGAGGAAAAGCTTATAATGTGAGAAATGCTGCAGGTAACAAAAGGGTTTCTGTGAAGTTTGGCGGAGCCTCGGGGGATAAGCTGGCTTCCATTTACAAGAGCTACGTAGGAGAGACAAGAATCCTTTACATTAAAGATACAATTAATTGTAACACAAGATGGGGTTTTGAATCAGCTGGACCTCAGAGGTAGGACAGCCCCTTCTCAGTTTATGGGGCTTGAAAGCATATAAAAGATCAAGCCTCGAGCTCGGTGCTGAAGACTGGAAGGCAGATCCACTGTAGAGATCAACTGACCATCGAACGCTGTCTCTACCTGCGCTAATCTGAAAAGATGTTGTTCCAGTAAGTGATCTGCTGGGGAACTGAAGGAAGGTTGAGGGGAGATGGGATGGGCTTCTCATAGTTTAGCTACTGAGGCAGTAAGGGTTTACTCAAATTTAAATCAAATAATAAACCATATGGTACATTAATTGATAGGAGATTAAATTGTTCATTTATGTAGGTACACTTTACTGCCTTACTTCAAGGGCTGCAGGAGTTTTAGTACTGTCTATGACACAGAATTGGCCTGAGCCAATATCACCATGGAGAAATATATTTAGTAAAAATGTACATGCATACTTATAATATAACTACAACATAATATAGTGTATTCTACAAGTTTCTGGTTTTTATTATCAATTGGTTACAGTTACTAGTTTGTATCTATCTATCTATCTATCTATCTAATATAGTGTCTTTCGTTTCTAGATATATGTATATTTGTATGTGGGTGTAAATATTTCAAACCAATTAAGATATTCCTTTCTTATTTTCATTACTGGTTTGATGTAGTAGGCAATCTGAGGAAAGTTCTAAAACCTCTGCAAGTCCTACCTTGGGTTAAACAGCCAAAAGAGTTTAGGAAAAAGCCCAGGAGGTGGTTAGAATTTGAGTTAGGTAACCAATCTGTTTAGTGTATTTGAACAAGAACTATCCAATATGGCAGGATAAAAAAAAGACACCCGTCTCTTTGAGGGCATGCATTAAACATCCCGAATTTCCTTACAATGGCAGAAGAAGAATGTAACTCGTAAACTGTGAATAACAGAAAACATTACCAGAATTGGGAAATAGGCACCATGGCTTTGGCTCCTGTTCTCTTTCCCTTTGCATAGTGTAAAACAAAAAACAATTCATCCCCTTATCTGTGGTAGAAGTTCAACAATTTTGGATGGTACTTCATATTTTTCAATGTTAAGTAAAATGTATTGAACTGTTAAGGCCAAAGTTGATTGTGCTTTTATGACAGACTGGTCCCATTCTACAGTTTCTGCCTGTCTGGTGCCCACTATTTTCAGGATGAATGCCAGCTTTATCCCCAGTCTTGTATTAGAACAAGCTTTAGAAATGAGTGGGTACCGTGTGCTTACCCTTGTTATTCTGCCATAAGTTACAGAAGAATACGTAGGCTGACCAGATCCTTCAGAAACGAGACAGGAAGGTAGTGGGTGCTTGGCTGTTTCCCACTGAACTGTGTACCCACTGTTTTTGTAACACTTTAGTTTTGGTACTACAGTTACTCTTATGTAACAAGAGAAGCTTTGTCTGTCTTAATAACACTTACTTTAAAAAGTGCTTATTCGTCTCTGCACTGTGGCATATTAAAGCGTTTGATATGATGGTAAAAATTACTGGTGACTATGAAGGAGTCACAGATTTTTTTACAGAAGTATGTAACATCAAATGAAATCTGTGTCACTTATGCCACCTCATGTAAGACTTTTCCAAAGTGACGTAATTTTAGTCGGCCACGTTACAGAGATGAATAACCACTGTACTGATGCTTTATAAGTGAGATGGCGACCAAAAGAAGCCTTTGTTAAGATTTCGTTACATACCAGTAAGTCAGGGTTGGGCAAAAATAATTATTTGCATTTATATAGCGCTTTTCTCACTCCTCAAAGCGCTCAGCAATTGCAGGTTAAGGGCCTTGCTCAAGGGCCCAACAGAGCAGAGTCCCTATTGGCATTTACAGGATTCAAACCAGGAACCTTCTGATTGCCAGTGTAGATTCCTAGCTTCAGAGTCGCCACTCCGCAAAGTCGTTCCTGGAGGGCCGCAGTGGCTGCAGGTTTTTGCTTAATAAGAAGCACTTACTGCTCAAGTAACACTTCTGTGTGCTTCACTTTAGTTGTCTCACTTGTTAAGGTTTTGAACCCTTATTGCTTATTTTAGTCTTAAACAGCTGTACTCTTGCTTTTTAATTGCTCCTAACTAGCAATAACATACAAATGACAAATGAGACCAGCATTTCTCCATTTAGCTTGTTACCATTTAGCATGCACTATTGGGTTTAATGAAATACTTGTGCAAGGAAAGTGAAGAGTAAAAAGTGAAGGACTGAGAATTACTCCTCCATTTTAGCCTTCAGATCATTTGGATGATATCCTTAAAAAGTAAAAGAAAATAGGATATAAGAATGACTTGACAATGCAGAGTTAAAGCAGTAACAAGCCATTAAATAATTGACAAGGATTGTTTTTTAATTAAGCAACTGGGTTTGAACAAAACCCTGCAGCCACTGCGGCCCTCCAGGACCTAGTAAGCAGTAAGTGATTATTTATAAGATGCAGTTTTGCAGTGCCTAAATTAACATGTTACACTTTTATTTAAATTTTGTTTTTTAATTCTCCATTATGATGCTGACATTAGAATGTATACCCAAATGTTTCACCCACATTAGCAGTGCTAATGTGTATTACTAATTTTTGGGTGACACCTTTATCCAAGGTGACTTACCACATTTGGGAGATACAACTGGTTACATTTTGGTTTTTTTCCAGCAGCAGCACAGGCAGGTGAAGTGACTTGCTCAGGGTCACATAGTACCAGTAGAGGGATTTGAACCCACAGTCTCCAAGTTTGAAGTCCAAAGACTTAACCACTATGCCACTTTCACAGAGTCTCCTGCACAGCCATGGCTATTTTACCTTCAGTATGGTGTCAGACAACAGAAAACACACAATCTTTAAGCTCTTTCTTAAAATGGGCACATCACAAAACAGCTTGTACAAAATCTTGTGTCACTCTACAGTAAATCCTCCATTTTGTCTCATGCTGTCTTTCCTTACACTGCATAAGCTACCAGCCACCCTTTTTAATAACATAAACTCTTGAACAAGTCACTTTAGAAACAGCAACTCACACATTCTAAATGTAAGTTCTGCTAACATACTGAGTGACAATCTATGTGACATTACTAGTTCACGGCAGACAACTTGCTAGTCGTGTTACACTATTGGTGCAGATAACTTGCTATGCATGTCAAACCAACTGTAAAAAACAAAAGAAGCAAACACCTCAACCAAAAATCTCAAAATATACCTAAAAACCAGTTAGTAAGATTAACAACAGTGTCACTGACAGCTGCACTATATTTTAGAAAAGCAGAATTTAAAATGTCCCTCTTTAGCCAGACTCCTCAAACTCCAACAGCTCTGTGACTCAAGCCAAAGCAAACTATTTGACTGGCATTCACACTGACATGGAGGTGAGCTTCAAAGTCACTACACATCTGAATGGTCAGAAATTAACAGGGCTATCCATCCATCCATCCACCCCTCTATATCCTAACTACAGGGTCATGGGGGTCCGCTGGAGCCAATCCTAGCCAACACACGGTGCAAGGCAGGAAACAAACCCCGGGCAGGGTGCCAGCCCACTGCAGGGCACACACACACAGACACACACACACCAGGGACAATTTAGGATCGCCAATGCACCTAACCAGCATGTCTTTAGACTGTGGGAGGAAACCCACGCAGACACGGGGAGAACATGCAAACTCCACACAGAGAGGACCCAGGAAGCGAACCCGGGTCTCCTAACTGCGAGGCAGCAGCGCTATTAACAGAACTAATGATTGGTAATTAAAAAGCTGTGTGCAAAGAAGGATGAAATGCCCTATCTGTACACCGCAGCAGTGAAAAATGAGTCATGTCTATGAGTACGGAACAAATAATGTTCTTTTTAAGAATAGACTGTAACGGCTAAATTGGAGATGATATGCTAGGGGACTCCAAGTTGCAATAATTAATTGGTTACTCTGAAATGGCCGGGGGGAATATGGATAACGTAATTAGTGCAACAAGAGTTTTTCCCCCTCCTTCTACCCAATACTATTGTAATGCAGTCCTTCAACCACCCTGAATTGAATAAACTACATATAGATAATGGATGGATGTTTTATTATTTTATACTGTGATCATCTGATTGCACTATTTTGATGTCCTTATGGTCATATTCTGCAGTACAATAAACGTTACCATGCAATTACTTGTGTAAGATTTGTCCAGTAGCATTTAATTTACTACATACTGGCATATATCTAACAATGGTTGCACGGTTGGAGTGGATAAAATGTCTAATTAGCAGTATTTGGCCTGCCTTCTGAGTGGAGTTTACATATTATAGAGGGAATCCCATACAGTCCAATAGCATGCATGAAAGAATTAGTCCAGTGGATCAAGACTGTTATTTAAAAATGAGTTCATCAACAACACGGGGACACAGTTGGAAACTTGTTAAGGGTAAATTTCACACAAACATTAGGACATTTTTCTGCGCACAGAGAACCACAGAATTATTTACCAAGTAGTCTGGTAGACAGTAAGACTTTAGGGACTTTCATAACTCGACTCAAAGTTATTTTAGAAGAATTAAGTGGATAGGACTGGCAAGCTTTGCTGGGCTGAATGGCCTGTTCTTGTCTAGATTGTTCTAATGCTCTAAGGTCAGGTGAATTGGGTCTCTCAGTTAGCGCCTTACAAGTTCTGCAGTGCACTGGTTGGCTTCACTCAAAATCCTGTACTGGACAACAACAGTTCTGCAAATGCCCATACGAATATCTGTTCTCCAGAAAATTCATGTGCATAGAATATTCTGAATTAGGTATATTTGAAGATATATACAGAAATATTACGTGTTGCCCTTGCCAGTTTGAGGAATAATAACAGTTCATATCTCCTGGATTATATTTAAAAAGTGCATGCAGTATTAGCTTTCCAAATGTGACCTGCATGATATGCAGGCTCAAAATCTTTTAGCCCGACTAGTTCCATTTTTTGTGAGCATTTTTTTGCCTTTTAAGGACATAGCAACTTTTATTGTGTCATTAAGAACAAGAGTGCATTATTTTCTGTGTTGTGCAGTTTTGTGTGCATTTGTCATATAAAGTGAGTTCAAATAATATCTCTACAATCAGGACTCGTCTGAGAAGTGCTCTTCCCCCATGTGGCCTCTTTCATGAAGAGCCCCGGCTCAGGCATGACCGTGTTACGTCTAGCATGACATTCACCGGGATCGTGTTCCACATGTTGAATGGGAGCCCACTTCGGAATATCTGATTAAGAAAGATGAATTGATCTCATGTTCTGAAGTGTAGGGGCTACTGCTTTAAAAGAGGGCACTGTCTTGGGTACAGCAGAGGCCGCCGAAAATGAGCTGCTGAGCACAATGACATTCCAGCTAGATAGGTGTGCTAATTGAAGGGAAATGGACAAGGAGCAATCATACAGCACACGGACCCTAATTAGAGGCTGGTGAGATTGACTGAGCACATATCCGACCGTGGTTTCTTCTTCTTCAAGAGCAGAATAGGTACTTTGTTCTTCTAGAGAATTCAACATTAGTTTGTAGTGACTTGCTGTTTTGTAAGCCACCTTTTCTCTGAGTAGTAATAAAGTATTAAAGAGCTCTGACAAAAGGATGAGCAAATAAGGCCAGCATTTTATTGACATCATACTTTTAGTATGGTTGTGCTTGTTAATGCTATCTATAATTTGTTTATAGCCAACTTCAAGTCATATTAATGCAGATTATGCCTTTTCTAATGAGTCTTGACAATTGTTAATATTTATAATAATAAATATTATTCTGTAGACAGATAGGTAGAACAGGCCAATCAGCCCAATCAAGTTCATCAATCCTGTTATCCAGTACCTCCAGAATAAGACTGAAGATCCTACTGTCTACCACACTAGTTGTCAACTAATGTGCTGTATTTACAGATAGATAGATAGATAGATAGATAGATAGATAGATAGATAGGAAAGGCACTATATGATAGATAGATAGATAGATAGATAGATAGATAGATAGATAGATAGATAGATAGATAGATAGATAGGAAAGGCACTATATGATAGATAGATAGATAGATAGATAGATAGATAGATAGATAGATAGATAGATAGATAGATAGGACTGTAACACACTATATGATAGATAGATAGATAGATAGATAGATAGATAGATAGATAGATAGATAGATAGATAGATAGATAGATAGATAGATAGATAGGAAAGGCACTATATGATAGATAGATAGATAGATAGATAGATAGATAGGACTGTAACACACTATATGATAGATAGATAGATCATTAATCCCTAAAGTGAAAACACAGAACATGACATGTTTATAAAAATAGTGAAAAACAGTTACAATAGGGTGAACCAATACACATGTGGAAGATTCAGAACTAGGGTGACATCCATCCCAAAGGAGAAATTAAAACTATAAATTTTCAAAATTTCAACGCAACATGTACATACTGTTTGACCCTATAGAAACCCAGGAACCTATCAACAATAAACTTAAACTTAAACAAAGAGGATTTAACTCTGGGGGCTTTTTGGAGTAACTGGACTAATCAGTTCATGCAACTCTAGTTTGTAAATTGAGTTATGATTTAACATGGAAGGTAAAGTGATCTCTGTATTTTTAAATTAGATGAGGCATTATTTATGCTTTGCCACTCCAGAATTATGTCAGATGATGACCTGATTGGCACAAAGTCAGTGAGCAGCATGCTGGAGGAGCAGCTACTGTGACATAATGAGAGTGTGGCTCGCTGCACATTTGCTGTGCTGCAGGACTGCAGAAACACTGTATCAATTAGCACACTCATCCTTGTTCTGGTTTATGAAGCAAGAGAGTATGTGTGCGGGTAATGCTTCATACTTTATGCCATTGCTAACATTTACCACAGTGGCTTTGCTGTAGGACAGCTGGCTTTTTTTATGCACATACAAGCTGACATCTATAGCAGTAAGTCTGGCTGTCTGGTTATGTGTGTACTGCCGGAAGAGAAGCCAGCAGGCTCAAGAAATTGAAGCCAAGATAATCAATCTGTTTGTTTAACTTAAAAGTATATTCCCTTAAGGTATAAGAATAAAATTGTGTTTAGTAAATAGTAAAAGTTAGTCAAACTACAGGTGTCTTTTTAGGTATGTGTGTGTAAGTGTGAAGGAACCTGACATGCTGAATGATATGCTTCTGGTTGGCATGCTAGTTAGGCTGCTCTGTAATCCAATGTTCAATAAATGGAGGACTTCAGCTCTTTGGAGGTTTTACTTTTAAATGAAGTGACTCTAGAGTAGACAGGGCTTCTTCTAAAACCTCCTTTTGAAGTCTAACTTAGTGACTGTGTCTGTCTCAAGCAAAGGTCAATTCTGTTGTATTCAATAGCCAGTGGGCCCCATTTTACAGACTTTAAATATTTTTTTAGCATTTATTTTCCTTTTGCATTTTTGTCCTGTAGTCCCATTTCTTTAAAAGCCTCAAGATGGTCACCAGCAATTGTCATTCTCATTAGGTGTGAAATAGCATTTTTACCCTACCACCCCCTTTGTTTTGTGTGGAAATAATCACTACCAGATCTGAACGTAGAAATATGTAGACGAGAGAGGAACCAGGACTGGGTAGAGTGAAATATGCTGGGACTGGATATGAAGCAGTGAATTTACAATCTGCCAATGTCGAGGGGGATATTTCATTAGTTATAGCAATGTCTGTTTATAGGAGGGATGCCATTACAGTGACCATGTTTTTGCAGGCCTAATATATTTATTTTTGTTGCATTTAGTGATTATCTAAACAAAAAATTAAATTGACTTTACATAATAAAATTACCTCTTAAACTATACAGTAACTGTTTTCTGTAGGTCTGTACCGGAATCGACACCTAACATGTTGCTTACAATGGTGGTGACAATTTGTTATAATCTTACAAAAGTTGCTCTGTAAATTTATACACTTCCTATACGTTACTGAAATAAATTGACAAGCTTAAAATAATAACAAAATTCAGTGAAATTGAAGCGTACAGATTATCTTTAATCACTTACCAATGGGCGGAGTGGTGACTCTGAGGTAGGTATCTGCACTGGCAATTGGAAGGTTGCCGGTTCGAATCCCGTAAATGTCAAAAGGGACTCTGCTCTGTTGGGCCCTTGAGCAAGGCCCTTAACCTGCAATTGCTCAGTCCTGGGTATGATGTTCATCTGCATCCATCCCTGCATGAAGGCCCTCCAACCTGCAGAGAAAAACTTGGGGGTTGGTGGCAGAATTGGCACTCTTCCACCCCATCTGAACTAGTGTGGTGCTGAGGTGTCACCCGTCGCATGGCTGCACTCGGGTCCTAATCTGGGATCCTGAGGTGGTTTGTCTTGTGGCGGCTGTATCAGCGTGTGCTCCTAAACCCTCTCTCTCAACTTACCAATGATTTCCATTTACTGCATCACAGCTCATGTATGCAAATAATGCAATATAACTATCCAATCAATGCACAACCTCAGGCTTTTTTCAGTAAGAGATGGACTATGGGAAACGTTTTAGCATGCCAAGCACAAATGTCATTGATGGTGGTGAACAGTATTTGCCAAGTTTTAATGCAAAGTAAGTCCATTTGAGAGATGATTATAGATTGAATTAAATCTGTAAAATGGAAAACAACCTTTGATATGGTGCCAGTGCGTGGCAGGGCACAATCACTTACACGGCCGTATTCAGTGGATTCAAAAAAATATTCACTTTCTGCACACTTTATTGTGTGTTAGATTTAATTTCATACAGATAAATCTGCCATTTTCACACACCAAACTACACTCGATACCCATAATTACCTTGTGAGAACATGTTTTCAAAAAGGTCTGCAACTTTATTAAAAAATCCCAAACTGAAATCTCTCATTCAAATATGTTTTCAGGCCCTTTGTTGTGACACTCCAGACTGTGCTCAGGTGCATCCTGTTTGCGTTAATCCTCCTTGCGATGTGTCGAGAATTTGGTTGGAGTCCACCAGCTCGATAACAGCCCTCTAGTGACACTTAGAGTCAATGTCACATAAATCAAGCAAATTAACAAATGAAAATGAACTTTGTCTAATTACATCATAACCCATAACGACAAAGTGAAAACTTGTTTTCACAAAGGTTTATTCAACTCCTTCCGTCTTTGTTCATAACTGAAATCTATGTTCTGAGATTTTCAGATAAGAGAGATTTCGAGGTAAGGTAATACCACTTGTTAGTCAAGGTGTTGGTCAGAACATCATAGTACTCTGTACAGTATGTGTGACAGTGATGACCCTAAAAATCTAAACCTAGTCGGACAATGCAGAAGTTGATTTTTTAGGGTTTGTGGAGCTCTGTGATTATCTCAAAGTCATACAGCTTTTTTGTTGAGTTGTAACTGTCTGCAATTATTCTTTTTTAGGAATCTTCTACTTTTCATCTCATTGGCTTTTTTTTTGGTAGAAGCAGACCTTGATCAAGGTAAGAGGAAACTTCAGTTTTGTTTGCTCTGATTTGTTAATGAACAGACCCATGGTCTGTCTAGAAAAAAAAGAAACAGGCCTTACAGTTAGTGGGTTCACATGGGGTACACATGTTTTACATTTTTCAAACTGTGCTGTGGCTCAACATTATGTATAGAAGGACCTGCTCAAAGTGATACCAAATAACTCTGCGAAACTCCATCATAATGTTAAGATGCAGCGCTACAAAACACATCAGGAATAGAAACCAAGGACTGTGATAACTTCCCTGCTTCTTTCACACCTTACATCTGTTCCCAATCTATTTCCATGCTGGAATGAATTCACTGACAAAACTCATAGCTGCTCTGGAGGCGAGCAGTTGTGACACCTTTATGTGGCACATCATTTACCATGAAGGTGCACTGGCTGCACACCTTAACAGAATGAGACGCTGTTGCAGTGGAACTTTTTGTTAGACACAGCTTAGATTGGATTTATAGACACAATTCTATTAATTGTACATTTTTTTATATATCTGTGCTGTTCGGTTTGAGTTAATTGTCAATGTTAATGTCAATTTATTTATATAGCACATTTAAAACAACATAGGAATGCTGTAGCCAAAGTGCTTTACAATAAAAGAAGAAAAAAACATACAACTAACATAAATAACATACATAGAAATAAAATTAAAGAACATAAATAAAATACTGTAAATAATAAATAGAAGTAAGATTACATAATCACGATGAGGAAACCATCAGTATTACTGAAGGTCACGGAAAGCAAGTGAAGAGAGGAGAGGGTGCTAGAAAGTTGTGTTTGAGGTTACGAAGTCGGCGATTGTTCAAGTAAAACTTTTGTGACACTTTATTACGCCAGTCGCTACAGTATCAAAAAAAAGAGAGTAAAGATGGCATTAGCGCAAACATAAGGAAATTAATCATCAGGACCAGGTGTAATTGAAAAAATAGCAGGACAAAGCGAGGTCAGAAATAAAAGGCGAAGAGTAGACAACAAAGTCGCATCATTCAATGCACAAAGCGTAGATTTACACAATAATGGACCATACGCTATGAGAATCTGTGGTCCTGCAACAGTTAAAGCAAAGATAAGTTTAATTTCAAAGAAAACACAATTCGGTCAGGTGTATATTTATGATCACAGAGAAGCGATGCAAATTTTAACAGGCCACAAGAAAGGTAATGTAGTATATATTCCTCAAATAACATTAGACACCAAAGGAGATCTTGATATGCCATTCGTATTCCCGTGAGAATAGCTTTTGCTATAATAATTCACAAATCACAGGGACAAACATTAGAAAAAGTCAGATTATTTATTAGAGAAACAGAAACAATATTCACTCACGGGCAGTTATACGCTGCGTTGTCACAATGTGTCTCCAAAAACGGAATCAAAATTCAATGCGATCTTGAAGAAAAGGTAATTCCAAATATTGTTTTTAAAGACACTTTAAAGTAAAAGTGGAAATAATGAAACTGAAACAATTCCAAAGAAAAAAAAAGCTTTTAAAATTGTAAATCCGATTAACCAAACACAGGGGTTGGCGAGCATAGCGAGCAGGGGGCAGAGCCGCCCAGTAATAATAATAATAATAATAATCGGTTTTATTTATGTAGCACCTTTCAGACACTCAAGGACACTTTAAAATTCAATACACACATTAACAAGACAGTAGAAAATGAATAGTACTCATTGAAAACGTGTGTTTTAACAGGAGTTTGAAATGAATAAGAGATTTTCCTCACGAAGGCTGAGAGGAAGAACATTCCAAATTTTAGGGGCTATCATACTGAAAGCTCTGCCCCCCATAGTTACTAATCCGTGTTTAGGTACAGTGAGTAACTTAGCGTCCGATGATCGCAGTGTACGAGCAGGAGTGTAAAGAAGCAGCAGTTCAGACAGATAATGAGAGGCTAAACCATGAAGGGCTTTAAAGGTGAGAAGAATAATTTTATATTTGATTCTTGAAGTAACCAATGCAAATCTTAGAGGACAGGAGTGATGTGAGCAGAATTGTTTTAGTGTGTGTAAGTAAACGAGCAGCAGAATATACTGTAATCTATTGATATATTTAGTTGGGAAGCCATAAAACAAAGCATTGCAGTAGTCCAGACGGGTAGTGATGATGAAAGCGTTGAATTAGTGTTTCAGCATCCTTCACACTGAGGAAAGAATGCAGATGAGCAATGTTACGGAGATGAAGAAAAGCTGTCTGTACTATTGAGCCGATGTGTGGTTGAAAAGTAAGAAGCTGATCAAATTATGGACTGATGCTGAGGGTTCAACCAGGACCTGATCAACGTCAATTTTAGCCCACGAAGGGCAGATTTCTGTTTTATCAGGATTGAGTTGTATAAAATTATCTGTCATCCAATGATTGATTTCCCGAATGCAGTCAGTCAGTGCAACAGGTGAAGATATTGCAGTTGCATCAACACTTACATCAAGTTGTGTGTCATCAGCATAGCAGTGGACGCTTAGACCACACTGATGAATAATCTCTCCTAATGAGAGCATATAGATGTTAAAGAGGATTGGACCGAGAACTGACCCTTGAGAGATACCTTGTGTGAGAGAAGTTGTGGCAGATTGAAGGCATAATACTGACGATCACTGAGGTAAGATGTGAACCAAGAAAGAGCAGTGCCAGAGATACCAATAGCTGAAAGTCGGGACAGTGTTATGGTTAAGTGTATCAAACACTGCACTTAAGTCAAGGAGAACTAGAATAGCAGCCATATTATAAGCAAGTCATTGGCTACCTTAAGGAAAGCAGTTTCAGTGCTCCACAGGGCTCTGAATCCAGAATGAAAAGGCTCAAGCAGGTTATGCAAGTTTAAATAATCATTGAGCTGAGTAGCAGCAACCTTTTCTAAGATCTTAGCCATAAATGGAAGATTAGAAATTGGGCGATAAAATCTTAGCTGTAAGCGATCTGAGTCAGGTTTTTTTTTTAAAACAGAGGTTACAGCAGCCATTTTTAAATCACTTGGAACAACAACTACAGTTGATAAAGTGAGAAATGGGAGCAGAAAGTTTGTCAGTGCAAGTCTTAATCAGTAAAGCAGGGGCAGGATCTAGGTGCCAGGTAGATTGACTAGATACATTTTGATCATTTTTGCTTTACACACACAGGATGTTAAACCGTGCATCTGCCTATCCATTTTCTAGCCCGCTTGTCCAATTTAGGGTGGGCACAGGACACAATCACACATCCGGCAGCGTTGTCACAGACCAAGTGAATCTAGTGTGAGAAATGAATCTGGCATACATGCCTTTGAGAGGAAACAAATCAGAGTACTTAAAGAAAAACCCAGTGCAGACACAAGAAGTAATACACAGAATCTCCAACAACCACAATGAACCACCGCTGGCACCTTCTCTCTGAGGGGTCAATGTGGCTTCGCTTGCTGGGGTTCCAACTACAAAACACACAGATGGGAAGAATGCTTAAAGACAAAGTACAACAATACAAAATAATAAACAACCTGAACAGGAATTACACAGAAAAATGAATAATAATACATCAAAAACAACAAGTAAACAAATCAGCCAAGAAATAAACCCAGGTTGAAAAATAACTATCTTTATAATTAAAATGAATTATATTATTTGACTGCGGTGGGTTGGCACCCTGCCCAGGATTGGTTCCTGCCTTGTGCCCTGTGTTGGCTGGGATTGGCTCCAGCAGACCCCCGTGACCCTGTATTCGGATTCGGCGGGTTAGAAAATGGATGGATGGAATATATTATTTGACAGCATGCAGCAGAGTCTGCATTCTCTTTGATTTTGTTGTTTCTGGTCCCAGAGCACTTTAGCTGAATCACTGGAAACATCACACTACATAAGCGGCATTCCCAGGTGTGTCTCTCACTATCCATCCATCCATTATCCAACCCGCTATATCCTAACTACAGGGTCACGGGGGTCTGCTGGAGCCAATCCCAGCCAACACAAGGCACAAGGCAGGAAACAAACCCCGGGCAGGTCGCCAGCACACCGCAGGATTATGAGATTAAACATGAGAAAATATTTTAGACAAAACAATTTATCGAGTGGGCGCCATGGTGGTGCCATGGTAGCTTTGCTGCCTCGCAATAAGGAGACCAGGGTTTGCGTCCCGGGTCCTCCCTGCATGGAGTTTGTTCTCCCTTTGTCTTTGTGGGTTTCTTCCCACTGCTCAAATATATGTTATTTAGGAGAACTGGTGCTGTCAAATTGGCCTTAGTGTGTATTTGGGGAGGGTGTGTGTTTGCCCTGAAATGGTTTATTCCTGCCTTGTGCCCTATGCTAGCTGGGATAGACTCCAGCACACCCCTACTATGACCCTGGTCTGGATTATGCATATTAGAAAAAAATATGACAATTTCGAGTACATTTTAATCATGTAAATTACAGATCAGCCAAGATTAGAATGCATATCAAATATACAAACTGATCAGTGTAATAGAGTCGAAGTATTAAATGTATGTAAAGACAAAACATTCTGTGTGCCATTTACAAAGAGCAAAGAGGTACACCCAGCCACCTTAAACAGAAATGAACACTAGCGCCAGCCATGCACTAAGTTAAACAGATGGCACTTTATCAGGTAAAGCCTAACAATCATGCTGGCTGTCAGGACCCTTTAATCTATAGTACAATGACTGATGTTGGATATTTAGTTGTACCCCTTGACCTGAAAGTGGACATTAGATTTGGAAAACAGAATGCTTAATTCAGATCAGTGTCAATACTGCATGTGGATGGTTTACTAAACTGACAGAAAGCGAAACAAATTTACATAAATGTGACCCAAATATCCATAAGGGCTGGTACATACCCCAAAACATTGGTTCAATATTTTTCAGCAAATGGAGAACCCAAAGTACACCTCTGGGATATACAGCAGGTTATTACAGTAATCAGAATGGGGTGGAATGGTGGTGTCATACTTAGAGCTTCTTTAGGGGGAGTGAGGCTGAGTGAGAGAGAGATTCACCACGGTGTAATATGATAAAAGAAGCCCACATACTCATGTGGTGGAAGGAATTGTCCTTTAGTGCAACTGGACACACTGTTGCTCCTTAAATCCATGTCGCACTTGACGTCTTTTCCAGCGATTTTCCAGTTGTAGCATTCATTTATATAACATTAGCGAGAAGTAGGCAGTTGCCTGTGTGCTCCCATGGAGTGCAGTCACATAGCCTGACATACCCAGCGATTCACTCCCACTAGTCCACGACTTGCCCTGACAAAACCAAACGGATTTTTAATCGTATTGGGGGATCTGTGTGCATAAGAACTGACAACCAATGAACGCTCACCCAGATATACAATGCATATAATCCAGAGACAAGGGATATGGGTGTTTTCGACCTGGCAAGCAGAAGAAAATCTGGTCTAGTGTTTTACGTATTACAACGGTATGGGAAAAGGAGAATAAGGGCCCAAATTGAGGCTGAACATTCCACGTTAACCGTTGGTACAACACTGTCTCCATTAAGCAGCATATTATTGGCTGTCAGAAGAAGGGATGAGTGAGAATTCACTGAAAGGTCAGCACATGGCTGCTAAATTTGTCATGCCCTGTGATTTTCAATCATATAAATTGACGTGGTCTGGCGACAAGATCAGAAATGGCAGTCAGCAAGCCTGACATACCCCACAAGTACAGGGTGGTCCAGATCTAATTATGCAGATCCAGATCGTCTGGATGACTTTGATTTATGCGGGGATGATTCCACAAAGACGATTCTTCATGTTGTCAATTCGCACACTTCTCAATGGTCCGGGATTTTTCGGGTGATTTTCTATGTAATAAACTTAATAGGTTATAGCGTAATGAAAATTGCATAATTAGATCTGGACCACCCTATAGAAGTCACATAATGTTGCATTGGCGTTACTGACGCGGGTACTCTGGGTTTGCAGGCAGCCTCTCCATGTATGAGGCTATGAAATGCAGTGGTGCGGAGCCCTAAGTAGTTTCTCATCAGTCACAGAGCTGTTGCCTTTCAGCTCCATGAGACTTGGTGGAACTCCTGGGGATGTTTACACACTTCTCCTTGAATCTCTGTGTTTCTTTTTGTTTCCTTTGTGTTCACCAGTTTTATTTCTGCATCCCTAATGAAAACAGAGTGTATGAACAGGTAACTCTAATCTTATCCATTGTCCGTTTGAATTTGTGTGTTCCCTGCTATGAACAGGCTCTCAATCCAAGGTTGTCTCCTTCTTTGTGCCCCATGAATAGCCTCTGAGTTAAAGGGAGGCTAGAAAGTTGATGGATTGAAGAATGAGACTGGGATCATAAAAAAGAATGGATGAATGCTGACGGAGCTGGAGGCAACAGAAGTATAAGATATCCAATACACAGTATTTCTTAAACAGTTCTCTAACTGATAGATCAGGGTAAAAATATGTATTTGCTAAACCGAACAGACTGCTTTCAATATTCTCATAAGAAGATGAATTCCTGTACAAAAATAAAAATTCTAAAACACATGGTTTGTAATGTTTTGTTACAGATGGAGACATGCAAAACGTTCAAGGGCAGCAAACTGGTAAGGTTACAAAAGCTTTATTATAATTGCAAATGCTTTAAAATGGCTCTTTTTTCCTCCAGGGAAGTCACTCATGTGAAGCCACCAGTAGAATGAAACAATGAATATTTCACAGGTCATAGTCAAGTAAGCAAGTTTATAAATGAGGAGAAACCATCTAGTCAATCAAGTGTGATTTTTGTGTTTGTGTTGTTTAAAAGAAATAGCTAACAATGTCAACAGATCAATGCCCATCAAACCTACAGAGGGCATTACTTGGTCATCCAGGCAGCCTCACCCAGTCAGGGTCTTGCTTCAATACGTCCATATTGCTTAGCTATGTCTTTCTATATCAAAAAGAAACCCATTAGTGAGTTTTTAATGCGACAGTTCACCCTGTTTCATGTATTAGATCATAACATTTACCAGACTGAGTACTTTGTTGTTTTAACCTCTACCAACTTCCCACTGAAAACCATTCAAAGAGAAGGCCATCTTCTAAATGTTCACTGCACCATCCTATGCTTTCAAGGGTATCTTTAATTTATGATATCTGTTCTAAATGGAGATGGGAGATACAAACGCACCAACTATAGAAAGCTTGAAATATCCATGAAATGCATTCTGACATCTACAAGAGACCTCTCTGACGGGAGGTGAGAAGTTTAGATGAGATTTGTGGTGTGTAGGAGTCATACATGGATTGGAAAGGCAGAGGACTTCCCACTGTTCAAAGACATTTCCAGCTTCCTCCCACCATCCAAACACATGCAGGTTAAGTGGATCGGCAACACTGAATTGGCTCTAGTGTGTGTGTGTGTGTGTGTGTGTGTGTTTGTATTTGCTCTGTTAGTTTGTTCTTGCCTTGCGCCCTGTGCTAGTTGGGTTAGGCACTAGCACCCCCTGCCACCCTTGTCTGGATTAAGTGGGTTAGAAAATAATATGACCTGACATTTTCTGCATATGTTTTGTGTTATCCATCCATCCATCCATTATCCAACCCGCTATATCCTAACTACAGGGTTACGGGGGTCTGCTGGAGCCAATCCCAGCCAACACAGGGCGCAAGGCAGGAAACAAACCCCGGGCACGGTGCCAGCCCACCGCAGGTTTTGTGTTATTCAGTTTGTTAATATTTTTTTCTTGGCAATGTCTCCAATTGCTAGTGTGTATTGACCGGAAGTCGCATTGTGTGATGTCAGGAGAGCAAAGCTATTTAAGTAAGCGATGCCCTAAACCTACTTGTCCAAGATTCGTGATTTCAAACACACCTGTGCTTTCCACAGTTTTTCGTTGACTTTTTTGGAATTTCAATTTGGAATTCCTTTGGCTAGTCCATTGGGCTTAGGTGTTAGCTTTGATTATTTCCAGTTTTGATTTTTTAAAAGACTTTAATATCTTAACCCTGGTCTATAATCCAAAAAATTCTGCCATGGCCTCTACTGGAAGTAAAACTGGGAAAGAGCGCAGGGGTATACAGAATTTTGCTATGGATAAAGAAGATGTGGAGATCGTTGTGGAGCCATGTAATGAGTGGGAGCATGTTAAGGGAGTTTGTGCAAGTGGAATGAAAGGTGGACAATGTCCTATAGTGACAGCTGAGGACAACGTGAACAGAACTTTCACAGATGACATGAAGAGTGGGTTTCATGCCTAAAGTAATGTCGCATTGGATGACGTTTTCAAAGATTTTCAGTTCATATAATCTTAGCAAGTCAGAAGCAGTCGGTGTTGCGCCACCAATAGTGCTGATGCTAATAAATGATGAGAAATTAAAAAGAAAAGCAGAAGTAAATAGTGCTACCTCCTCTAACTAAGCAAAGCCTTAAAAATAAAATGGCTTTTACGGGCATGTGTGACTTCTACAGATGCTGGTTCAAAATGAATGCCAACATTCAGTTGGGTCTGTTCCTTTATTGGGGGGTTGAGTCCTGAAGTTTGCTGAATGTGAGGACACTCATCTGGAGTGGAAGTATCCTTCTCTATCTATGGTGGAAGAAGAAAGAGAGGTTAGTGATTGTGTCTTCTCTAAATCCATCCTCCATTTTACCTCTGGTGCAGTGCTTCCAGCATGCTCTCGGAATATACGTACATAACAAGATCAATGCACAAATAAAACAGGCAAAAGTATGCAAATAATGCTCTAAAAAAGAGGCACCAAGGTCAGAACACTGAAACCTGGTTTCAAAACACAAAAAGAGACTTAACTGGGTGATTTTGTGAGGCAAAAGGCAAGACGCTAAGGCAAAAAGGAAGCAATCTAGCTAGGTTGTCTCTTTTATATCTTTTGCTCTTTCCATCTCAAGATTTCAATGAAATTACATTCCTGAGAACTTGGTAGAGAAGGGATCACTGGCAGAGCCTAAGCTCGGTCATCAAATCCAGTCATGTATAATAAAAATAAACTGGCACTTCAGTTTTCAGCAAACAATAGCAGCTCTGTGTGGAGAAGCCTTCAGTCTGTTACTAATTACAAAAAGCCATCTCCCAGTGTTTTCTCAGATTCATCCTTTCATGATTAACTTAACAAGTTTTACGGCAGAGCTGAACAAGATGTCGAATACCTACAATCCCTCTGCTACTTCAGTTCGGAAGTGATTTTGACACCAGCCACTTCTTCACAAAAGCCTTACCCAATTCCTGTTCTATCAAGGAATACGATGTCTGGAAGCTGTTTGTAACACAGAACTTCAGAAGGTCAGCCTCACCTGCAAGAATCCAACACTGTGCCAGGCAGCTTGCTCCTCTCTGCATTGACATCTTTAACCAGTCTCTTGCACAGTGCACCGTACCGGATTGCTTTAAATCTTCTGTTATTTTTCCTGTTCCCAAAAGTGATAAAATAACTTAACTTAACTTAACCCTAACCCTAAACCTCAGTGTTTACAGGCCTGTTGCTCTTACATCAGTTCTAATGAAAGTATCTGAACGGCTTACCAGTCTGTTACTGCTACTGATCTCGACCCTCTTCAGTTTGCATATCGAGCAAATAGATCTGTAGACGATGCCATCAACATGGGTCTTCACTTTGTGCTGGAGCACCTGCGCTGTTAAGGAACCTATGCCAGCACACTGTTTGTAGACTTCAGTTCAGCTTTTAACACCATTGTCCCTGAACTGTTGTTAACTAATCTTCTAAAGACTGAACTGAATCCTTTCATCTATAAATGGATTTACATGTCTCTGACACACTGGAAACAATACGTTTGTGTGGGCTCTCACCTCTCAGACTGTCTCCCTATTAGCACAGGTGCCCCTTCTTTATTCCTTGTACACTGATGACTGCAGGTCTACTGATCCTTTAATTAAAATCATTAAGTTCTTCCCCATTATTGGTCTAATTACTAATAGCAATGAAACACCTTATAGAAAAGAGTTATCTCGTCTTGAGTCTTGGTGTGCTTCTAACAGCCTCATCCTCAATACCACCGAAACAGTGGAAATGGCGTTGACTTTTGCAAACAGCAGGTACAATCCCTCCCAGTAGACGTTAACAATTCTGCAGTCATGGTGGAATCCTTAAAATTTTTGGGCACAACTATCACAAACACTTTCAGCTGGGACATTAAAACCACTTGCATCGCTAAAAAGGCTCAACAACGGTTGCACTTCTTACACCAACTAAAGAAATGAAACATTTCCCATTCAATCCTAGTTCATTTATACAAAGCCATAAGCGTAATCACATTCTCCGTTGTTGTCTGGTTTCGTTCTGCAAAGGCACACTCCAAAAATAAATCACAGGTCTGCTGAGAGAAGAACTGGCTTTGCTGTTCCATCTGTTACAGATCTGTATACATCTTGTGTCACTAACCATGTCATAAGGATCACCACGGACTCATCTCACCCAGCTCATCACTTATTCCAAAAACTCCCCTGTGGTAAACGCTTCAGGCCAGCTAAAACACCTCAGAAGTTTGTTTCCCAGAGCCGTAGCCCTCTCAAACCAGTAACTTAGCTTGTCTTCTTTGTATGTTCATGCGTTCTGTCATATGCTGCATGAAGGTGTGTGTGTGTAGTATATGTACATGTATATGTTGTGCATACACACTACACGCTCACACTTTCACTCGCACATCATCATTTGCACATCTCCTTTATAATGGTACTATGCTGAAACGCTGTATGAAGATTTTCTTTTTAACTTATGCTATTTATGCTATTTGTACGTGACGTTGTTATGTTATAAGCAGATCCAAATTTACCAAGTCAAATACCTGTACATTAAGTACTGGTAAATAAAAGGGATTCTGATGCTGGTGTAGCCAAAGCAGTTTATGAGATTCTGTTATTTTAAATGAATTATTTAAACTCTGAAAGGAAATGCTAATTTATGATTTTCTTCTGCAGAAGACCAAGATTCTACCTCTGATGAAATGACTACAGGTATAAATCAATCAACTTTCTCTTTTTTTGAAATCCTTTGTGTGAACACTTGTAAAAAGTTCAACAATTGTGTCAACTGTTTAGTTTACTTTACTGCCCTGCTGGTAATGGCAGATAACAGCTGACTGAGAACTGATGGTCTTTGTCAGCTCAGCCAGTTAGCTAGCTGTGGTGCGGTTGAGCAATGGAATTACAGCAGTTGATACGGCAGCATGAGAATATGGCTTTCGTTTCAGGTGTGGTGGGTAATACGGGTACAAGAACACAAAACAACACATCTCTATGGCTGTATTCTCGCTTACATCTGCTAGACCACTTTCAGGCTCTGATAAGAACATTTTGGACACTTGAAACGTGAATATCACTGGGAATTGTCCCAGGGTCGTGTTTTTATTTACAAATTTCCTTTAAAATGTGGCATTCAAACACAAATACAATTTTTCATTTGATAATTCATAGGTGACTAATTTTTCCTTGAACTCGAGAAATTTGACATGAAAGAAGATCGTTCCTTCTTTCCGACTCGGTGAGTTGGGTGACAGCATTACTAACATAGGGCAGTGTTTCTCAAACTCGGTCCTGGGGGTCCACTGTGGCTGCAGGTTTTTGTTCCAACCAAATTCATAAACAGTGACAAAACCTGATCACACTGATCTCATTTAATTAGCTGGTATTGTTTTTCTTTTATTCTGCATTCAGAAAAGCACAGCAGCATGATTTTTACATTTATAAGGCATTTCTGCTTTTGCTATGGATTTAAATGCTTAACTCTCTTTTGTTGATTTCATTATATTTTGCCCTTTCTCTGTGCAGTTTACCCCTTCATTGTATCTTATTAACGACAATTAAAAATAAGAAGAGCAGACACCCAGGCAAACGACACTGAATCATAAAAGGCTGCAAGTACTTTGGAGTCAGAACCACTAATTAGTAAATAGTAATAGTAAATAAACTGCTCTGTAGATGAAAGATTACAAGATGTGAATACTAGCATCCCCTCTCGACTTGGGGTGAAACTATTAACACCACACAAGCCCTCTGAATACCTCCTACTCGCACGTGCATGACACTGTAAAAAGACTGATACACAGCCTCCTACACCTGGGACACTTGACCACTTGTACGTCTCACTCCATTGTGGTGGGTACTGAAATTCCTGGGCATGTTGGGAAATGTCCTTTGCTAACTTTCTAATCCTCAACATGATATTCCCTAGGAGCTCTTGAACACTTACGGAGGCACTGCGAGTAATAAGCTGTTAGGACAGCACACATAATATTGTCAGAATTGTTGGGATACCAGGGAGGTAACCCCTTTTATTGCTTTCTGGATAGTGGGTTGGGAGACAGTGCTGTGCCATCTTAGCAGTCAGACACCATTCTGGTCTGTTTATAAAGGCTGTCGACTGAAAGAGACTTTCATAATCTTCCAGGGTGGAGTGAAAAGAGACAAAGTGCTAAGCCATGGTCTAACATCAAAACCCGTCCCCTTCAAATCAGTCTTTGTAAAACTTGTGCTCTACCTACACACTTGACACAACAAGTTTTCCTGTTTCAGTGAGTCTTGTAGGTCACCTCAAGTTGTCCAGTTGTATCCACAGTGACTCAAAGTCATATTTCATTTGTAAAGATATATTATTTTTGCTAACCACCGTTATATTCTTCTTTTTCCTCTAGAAAGTGTTAATTCAATTTCCTCAGATCATCCACAAGGTAAGCCATGTTCTAGGATTCCTCTTTGGTTCATTACCTTTTTCTTTTATCTGTGTTTCACCTGAAGAATAAAACATTTTAAAGATGTATACTAAATAGAGTGGCACACTGGTGACTACTACAGTCCCATAGCTACTGGAGACTGTGTTTGAATCCTGGTCGGGTCATTGTCTGTGATGAGCTTGCACATTCTCCCAGTGTTTTTATAGGTTCTGCTCTGAGAAGTCAGGTTTTACTTTTTCATTAACTATGTTAACTGGGTTAACTATGGGTGTTTGTGTGCATTTGCCCTGCAAGTATGTGGTATCTCCACCATGGCCGCATCCTTTATTATATCCACATGTATGGATAGATGCAGAACTTAAATGATAAGACCAGTGTTTTAGTAAACTTGTAGTCTGGCTGTTTTTGCACTTGAGTAATGGTGGTAGGGAGTTTGGAAATGCTTTGTGTTCCTGGTGCCAGGAGAACAGGTCAGAGGGAGGAATCAAGTAAATAAAGTTGTCATCTAATGTGTCGCTCCAAACTATTTTATGTATTGTATGTATCTTATGTATTTGTTGTCCTTCCAAGATATTAAAAAGTAAATGATTAAAAAAGAACACCAGACATCAGCAAAATAGGCCAATCCAAAGAATAAAGACGAGATGGTAGGAAGCCACTGTGCGAACACAACCAGCTTTCTTTCAACTTGAGTTTTCTGAACCCTTCACTTTATGTACATTAAAACCAGACGGTGTAACCAATGTAACCAGTGTAACCACTGACCAAGCCAATTACACTCATATTGACTGCTCATCAGTCGTAGATACTGTATATGTAAAATACTTGTATTATATTGTCAGCTGCTTTCAGAGGATGTTCACGATGGCAGACAAGGCCGGCTGCACCATACAGGCAAACTAGGAGGTTGGCTAGGGAGGTAAAGGGTTTGTGGGGCAGCGTTTTGTTAATCCACACAAACTGTGCTCTATAAACCTCTCCAACACGAAACTCTAAGAGGGACCGCCTCCCAGCGGTTTGATTTTATATACGTCTACCACATTGGCTGGAATAAGGAGTTGTGTTCTGTTTTGAAACAATGAAAATGTGATCAGTCTACCCAACCCTCAAGCTCTTTTCACACGATATATGTAAAGCAATTGTCTTCAAGGCTGTGCAGTTTGGGCGCAATATTTTCACCTTCACCCAGGGCAGCAAAAAAACTACAGTCAGCCCTGGTGACAGGTATTATAGAAACTAGCTGGAGCAGCATGTCTTGTCATCCATGGAAAGAAGGCTGTAATTTTGGAAAGGTGCACAGCAGTTAACGGCTGTAAGCACAAGAGAAGAATGAGAAAATTGTTAAATGACTTGTATGTTTATGTGCTTCTTAAATACTTGGGAATTTAGAGTAATGGGGATTGTGGAAGAGAGGTGAAGAAGAGAGCGCAGGCAGGGTGGAATGGGTGGAGAAGAGTGTCAGGAGTAATTTGTGACAGACGGGTATCAGCAAGAGTCAAAGGGAAGGTCTACAGGATGGTAGTGAGACCAGCTATGTTATATGGGATGGAGACGGTGGCACTGACCAGAAAGCAGAAGACAGAGCTGGAGGTGGCACAGTTAAAGATGCTAAGATTTGTATTGGGTGTGACGAGGATGGACAGGATTAGAAATGAGGACATTAGAGGGTCAGCTCAAGTTTGACGGTTGAGAGACAAAGTCAGAGAGGCGAGATTGCGTTGGTTTGGACATGTGCAGAGGAGAGATGCTGGGTATATTGGGAGAAGGATGTTAACAATAGAGCTGCCAGGGAAGAGGAAAAGAGGAAGGCCTAAGTGAAGGTTTATGGATGTGGTGAGAGAGGACATGCAGGTGGTGGGTGTAACAGAACAAGATGGAGAGGACAGAAAGCTATGGAAGAAGATGATCCGCTGTGGCAAGCCCTCATGGGAACAGCCGAAAGAAGAAGAAGATGTATACATGTAACGTCTATGCTTAAATGCTTATTGTATGTTGTGACTGGTGGAAAACACTGCAAGAAGCCAGGAAAACAGTTATGGCAGCAGCTGTTTAACTGTAAGGTTCTTAGCCAAAGAAATGGAAAGTTAAAAAGCTGTTCAGTGCTCTGGGCACAAGAAACAGGTGCACCTTTACCTCAAAAGTTAAGCAACAAAAGCAAAGTCCATCAGTGGGAGCTCCATCTCCACTGCCAAATGGTTCCAGAATGAGTCACCATTTCCCAGAGGATGACTATTATTATTTTGTCCTGTCCAGAAGGGTTGGAGCCTGCTCAGGGCTGAAGGTGGGGACTAGACTTCTTCCTTGGGCTGCCTATTCTCATGTAACTCAGTGTATAATGGCACATCCTTTAGCAGTGTGAACCTGAAGCCATTTATAGTCATAACCGAGGACTGTCATAACGCTTCAGGGCCTTGCAGCAAGAGTAGACACTCTCTGACAGGTGCAATCAACCATTACAATCTGGCTCAGGTACCCATCGTCAGTCCTTTGGTATCCATGGGGCACCATGCCGAACCGCACACCCATCCCCTGCCAACAAGTCCTTAGGAATCTGCGGGAGCCACTTCTACTCTGCAGCATCACTCAATAGGATGTCTCCCTTCAGTCTCAGTGAGTAGTGGCTGCAGGCTCCTCACTCTACAGCTCACCACCTGCCTCCATTTCTCGTAGCAAGGGCTCTCTCTCATTGCTGCCTCTTGCTGTCTTTTACTTTTGTTAACCTCCGTTCATTCTTTCTACTGTATTCTCACCTAGTTTTCTGCCTGTCCCTGTTGCCCTGATACCCTTTAAAGCTGTGGCCAGGCACAGGGGCAGCAATCACAGACTTTGAGGCAGAAATGAGGTGCTTGACTGAACCGCTTGCTTCTGCACTTGAATGCTCGATCAGCACCTCAATAAAACTTCAGAGCAGCATGTGCATGTTTTCACTGGAAACCTGAGCCAGCCTGGAGCCTGTACACTTCAAATTATTTAATGAATTTAAAAATGTGCAGTGCCACAAACCTCTCTCATCACACTGGGGGGATAACATGAGTGTACATAAAGATGTTTCTAAAAGTGAAATATGGCATGATAGAGGGCCTCACTGCATTTAATAATCTCCAGATTTCTAAAACATTTATACAAAAATAGGAATATTCAAAGTCACCTTTTGATTACTTTTACTTATGGCACAATTAATACGTGGTCTAAAAATGTAAATGTAATACACATGGAGCAGCCGCTAAACTAAATGCAATACGTCTGCTTTGCTTTTAGTTACGGCACGAGATCTATGGACGTGAATTAAAATCCAACTGCGCTTTCGTATTGCATTTTAAACTGACACGAAAGTTGCTGTTGTCAAACGCGATCAATCGTTTGGTTGGTATGTTTTTAACTATGACAAAATAAAGCCATGCCAGAATTAAATAGCCCACTTGCATACAGTATGTGTGGCATTTCAACATAATTAACACATTGGATTGCATTTCATTTTTGCATTCATAATCTTCTATATCCCACTAGCCCAAATACTTGAATTCCAAACTGACAAAGCTCATCATTTTTACATCTGGTAATCCACTAAACCAAGGCAACAGAAACAGAAATAAGAGTACAATTACTGTTTTACAGCAGGAAACTGAATGCAGTTTTAGTTTTAGAAGCAGGAGAATCTATGCAATATATTTGATAAAGTTTAAGGCAAATATGTTAAACTTTTTAAAAGTTTTCAGTTCCTAAAACATGCAGTATCTGTACATAGGCTGTATAAAGGGCTGCTTTTATAAATTTCTGGATTATTTTTAGCTCTACCAAAAGAGTTTTTTGTAACATATGATTAATTTTTAACACTACTTCCACTGTTGATTACATCTTGCCTGAAGAAGCGGCCTGAGTTGCCTCGAAAGCCTGCATATTGTAATCTTTCTAGTTAGCCAATAAAAGGTGTTATTTTGCCTGACTTTTCATTACATTCATAATGGCTAACACGGTACAACACCCTAGTACAGAGGTCACTAAGAGGCAGACCGCGGTCCGGGTCTGGACCCAGAAGCTGTCTCATACGGACGCAGACTTACAGCCAAAACAGAAGCTTATGATTTAAAACCTGACGGGCGCTTCTATTTTAGCTGGCGCAGCTTTTACGGTACTGTTTTAATGGATGAGGAAATGCACAGACCAATTGTATGTGCATTCTATTATCTGTAAAACTGGTTAAGACTGTTCAGTCAAGATGTGAAACAGAAAAGGGGAAATTCAGGCTATTTCTCCATTTATTTTATTTTTCTGAAGTTAAGCACTTTATTTAAACATGCACAATTTTCACATTTTATTTATTTTGTCTTATTTTGAAATGCAGCCCTACTTATATTTAGTAAATTTAAGAACATTATATACTGTGACGGGCGGCACGGTGGCCCAGTGGGTTGCGCTGCTGCCTCGCAATTAGGAGACCCGGGTTTGCTTCCCGGGTCCTCCCTGCGTGGAGTTTGCATGTTTTCCCCGTGTCTGTGTGGGTTTTCTCCAGGCGCTCCGGTTTCCGCCCGCAGTCCAAAGACATGCAGGTTGGGTGGACTGGCGATTCTAAATTGGCCCTAGTGTGTGCTTGGTGTGTTTGTGTGTGTCCTGCGGTGGGTTGGCACCCTGCCCAGGATTGGTTCCTGCCTTGTGTCCTGGGATTGGCACCAGCAGACCCCCGTGACCCTGTAGTTAGGATTCAGCGGGTTGGAAAATGGATGTGAAAATACTGTGACGGAACATTATACATATCTACAGTCATACATACATGATCAGTTCTGTGTTATGTGACAATAAATATTGTCAAAAAGTTTTTGAATTGTACTGAACTCATTTGATTTGAGTGTCAGGTATTGATTACATGCAGATGCTGATACAACTACTAGGCTACTTAAATATATATGATACTAAACAGTTAGACAACATGATCTTCCGGACCATTGCTTCAAGAAACTTTCTCTAATTGGTTCTCTTTAGATTTTAGTTGAATACCCCTGCCCTAGTACTACTAACACTATTTCCTAAAACTTTTAAAAGGATTTTTTCAGTTAGTGTCTCTGTAATGGAGCTTTGGCACCATCTTATGGTGGCTAAAAAAATAAACACTCAAGTTAAGCAGTGTAGGGTACACAGCAGAGTCAAGTTAAATCAACGCAATACAGAAAACAAAAGAAATTATAGTTTTCAAAAAGACAAAGTACAGTGCACTGGATGAAGTATTGCTAAAGGATCACATCACACCTGTAGCTGGTTTTCCTCCTCATGGATTTGAACTGACGTTCTCTTGCTGATCAGCCACAGTCAGTAAACAAGTCAGTTGAGGTAAAGAAATGTCTCTGCATCAGGGAAGTTAGAGTCGTCCATCTTCAGTACCAAGGTAGTATGTCACCGTCACTGCACCACTCCAAGTTTGAGGTTCAGTCTTCCCCTCTTAGGGTTACCGAACACAGTGAAGTGAATCCTAACCCAACGCTAGTGTAACAGAAGCCTCCTGTGTCTGTCATACGTATCAGTCCCTGCAAGAATATGTTATATTTCAGGAAGCGCTCCTCCCTTGGGGTTCAAGGTCTTGTGCTATGTCCTATTTGTGCTTTGTGCGCCATTTATTTATGTTAATGTTACTTTTATTAATTATTTGCTATACTGTATTGTGTTTGCTTAGTGGCCTGCAGGGGCACTCCAGCTCCCCAAACCCCACACAGACACGAGACACAAATTTAGTACAACACACAGGCTTTTATTCAGCTGTGGGAAACTCTTCCCAATTGTTTCCCACCTGCACAGCCACAGTTACAAAAGCACAAGTACAGTACAGCACACAGTGTTCTCTGTCTTTGCCTTCTTTCATTCTTCCCCTCTTTCTATTCACCTCCACTCCTCCTCCAGCAGGCACTGTCTTCTCCCTCCCAACTCTGGCTCCTGGAGCAGTGGCAGCTGGTTCCTTTTATGACGTACCTCCCGTAGCCCATTAGCAAGGTGCGGAAGCACATTCGTGGTGAGGTGGTAGCCCAACAAAGTGGAGCTCCGTAGCCCCTGTAGCACCCATGGAAGCCATGCCGAACTCCGACTACCTTGAAGCCATGAGGGAATCCACGGTGCCTTAGCCACAGAGGGCTGCCATCTAGCACTCCTGGGTATGTAATGCCCTGTACATGTTCTCTCCCATTATGGAGGCATCCCAGGCAGGTAAGGGCCCTGGCCATCCGTCACAGCTTGTGTTATGATCTATGAGTTTTGTGAGTGATAGATACCCAAGAGGTGGGTTCACCTGCCATTCACTGTCAGGAACTGCTCTCTGCCCTATAAATCCCACAATTGTGGGGTCTCCCACAATTCTTAGTGGCTCATCATGAATGTGCTAGGGGATTGGTGAGTTTACTTGTGTTTATTGTTACTCTTTGATTTACTGGATTTCTGGATTTTTGACCTACTGCTTTGTTATTGACTTCATACCTGGATTCTGTATTGGAACTGCACTTGCTTTGGATTGACTTGTTACGGGCAACTCTTTTGTGCTCTTCGGAGTGACACAGTATTACAGAGCATTTTTTGTAAAAAATAAATATGTTTATTTTATATAGATTTTGTGTTTGCCCTAACATCTAGTGGGCTTTTTCAGAATTGTTTTTACGACTTATGTGTTTTGGGACTCCTACTTCATGCCAGAATGAAATCTACTACTACAATCAGGTTGGTTAGGCTACACTACAATAAACTAGAATGAACAATTTTCCGGGATGAATTCTCCTTTAGCTGGGAGGGGGGAACTATCAATTTTAATGCAATGTTGTAGTGTTACTGTTCTTGTCAATGCAAGGAGTTGACTTTAACTTTGTTGTGCTCTAACCCTGCTCAGGTTACTGTCCATTGTTATCTTACTATTATTTTAATTCTTTTCATTTTTATTACTATTTAATTTAATATTGTTTCTTTGTATCAGTATACTGCTGCTGGATTATGTGAATTTCCCCTTGGGATTAATAAAGTATCTATCTATCTATCTATCTATCTATCTATCTATCTATCTATCTATCTATCTATCTATCTATCTATCTATCTACCTATCTATCTATCTATCTATCTATCTATCTATCTATCTATCTACTACTGAAGCCAATTCAGAAAGTGTGTACTGCATCTTCAGCTCTCCTAACCATGAAGTTATTACTTAAATCCTATCAGACCAGTGCATGAGCATAAAAATGAGTAACTTACTTTACTGAACTGGAAGTTGCAGTCCCTCTGCTTCAGTGAAGGATGTTGGTTTCACTACACCACTCAATACTACAGGTTCACTTTTGACTGTGTTAAACTTTCTCCAATTTAATATTACAATCCATATTATAAGTAATCCCACTGCTGATGCCATTGTTACAGGTCTGAGTCATATTTGCTGCATGTTTCTCTCTACTTCAGACTTACTATTTTACACAAAGAACTGCAACCAAGAAATAGGCATAAATAAAAGCCAAGAGTTACTGCTAGGGACTGAGACCAATATTTATCTAAGTATGAAAGGCTGAGCAAGAAATCAAATTTAAAAATGAAGGCCAGGAGTTAAAACCAAAATCTTTCAAGAGATCAGACCAACAAACAAAGTTTTATTTATATTATCCATAATCTGAAATGCTTTCTGGGTCCCAATGTTGGCTGTTTACTAGGGGTCTTTGCCCCCTGCTCACTTCGCTCACCAATCCCTGAGCAGGCGCTCTACGCTAGCCTCTTTGTGGTTCTGTCTCTCAGGTATGGGGAAGCAGATGTACAATGTAAACAGATTGTTATTTTCATGAAAATTGTTACATATGCATAATATAACTAAATATTTTACATTACAGTGAGTAATTAACCATAGTAAAAAATAATAAAATGTAATAATTTGAATGTAAATTATGTTTCATGTTGCGTTAGAGTTATTCATTGCGTAATACGATTTCGTTCTGTTTGGCTTTGAAATTAACACGCAAATACTTTTTAAATTTACACTTTTACTGTAAAACTTCAGTTAAAACTATTTTTTGAATTAAATTTTTGTTAATATCGCATTGAATTTTGATTCAGTGTTTGGACTTTCATCATGACAACGCAACGTATAACTGCCTGTGATTGAATTCGGTTTCTTTCTCCCTATTAAATAAAACGACTTTTTGAATGTTTGGCTCTGAGATTTGTTAATTGTCTTGGCAAAAGCTATTCTAATGGGAAACTGGTAATGTTTTAATATGAATGGCATATCAAGATCTCCTTTGTTGTCTAATGTTCTCTGTGGTAGATGTACTATTTTACCTTTCTTGGATACATCCTTCTTTCTACAGTAATTTGTGCGGTGGAAAACTGGACGGTGTTAATATACAGTATATCACATATATAATATAATATATAAATAATGTAGATATTCTATAGGATATTGTAATTTGATGTTTTCATCTTCCACACGATCACCACCAACTGTTTCAGTATAGTCTTTTGATACGCATCTAACCAATTTGCTTTGTAACCGATCAACATTTTTGGTGTTAATTCATTTGACTTCATCGTTTCTCGGTGCTAGGATTGCCTGTGTACTCATTTTTTCTGTTGTTAACCGTTCGTGATGAAATTCTTCAATTAGATCTGGACATAATACATCTTCTTTAACTGAGAACTTAAAGTGAAGATAATGGCAAAATGTATAAGAGCTGAGAGAGCAGAAACTGTGTCTGTCAAAAGCATTCACACGAATGAGAGATGAGATTATCCTGTGCATGGTTGAATACGGTTGAGAGGAGGGCGTGACTTGAAAAAATCTCATGGGCAAAGTCTCATCTCGCGGGACTTCGAAAAATCTGTTGAAAAAAGTCTTGTCTTGTCCCAGGATTTTTTTATATAATAGAAAGAAAGTGTCACACATCTGATGTCACAGCTACAGTTGTGCTTGAAAGTATGTCAACCCTTTAGAATTTTCTATATTTCTGCATAAGTATGACCTAAAACAGGGGCATTCAACTAAAATCTAAAGAGGTCCAATTAGAGAAAGCTTCTTGAAGCATTAGTCCGGAAGATCATGTTGTCTAACTGTTTAGTATCATATATATTTAAGTAGCCTAGTAGTTGTATCAGCATCTGCATGTAATCAATACCAGACTTTTAAATCAAATGAGTTCAGTACAATTCAAAAACCTTTTGACAATATTTATTGTCACGTAACACAGAACTGAACATGTATGTATATGTATAATGTTCTGTCACAGTATATAATGTTCTTAAATTTACTAAATAAAAGTAGGGCTACATTTCAAAATAAGACAAAAAAAAAAAGTGAAAATTGTGCATGTTTAAATAAAGTGCTTAACTTCAGAAAAATAAAATAAATGGAGAAAAAGCTTGAATTTCCCCTTTTCTGTTTCACATCTTGACTCAACAGTCTCAACCAATTTTACAGATAATAAGACTCACATACTGTACAATTGGTCTGTGCATTTCCTCATCCATTAAAATATTACCGTAAAGACTACAAAAGCTGCGCCGGCTAAAATAGAAGCGCCTGTCAGGTTTTAAATCATAACCTTCTGTTTTGGCTGTAAGTCTGGGTCCGTATGAGACAGCTTCTGGGTCCAGACCCGGACCACGGTCCGCCTGTTAGTGACCTCTGTCATACACCCTCAAAGACTTCCTGGTGTCACTGAGAATTCCTAATTACCCTTGTGTGAGTAGGCCCTGCGATGGACTGGCACCCTGTTCAGGTGTTCTGGGCACACAGAGTGCCAGAGGATTATTGTGAGCAGTAAAAGATGGGGAGATGATATACTACAGAACAGATATTTTCAAAAGGGTAAGCATGGGGTGAAATACCAGAAGTCAAAAAACAGAAACGAGCTACAGAAAAATCAGAGAGCAAACAAAAATCGTGATCAACGAGAACCAAATCAAAGGTGCATTATTCTTACACCGGGGCTGTTTTGTGTCTTTTGCCAAGCATTGCTGGATAACCTCAGGTCATTTGTGTCTCTGAATTGGATTATGAAGGTTAGAAGGGTATGTTATTGCGGTGTCAGGGCCTTTGAAAGACAACAAAAACAAAACACTTTTTGTGTGAACACTTGAATGTTGTCTCTCCATGCACAACATGATTACAGTGAATACTCTGAAAGTACAGAATAACCATATATTTTCCCAAAGTGCCTACTTTGCAACTAGAGTAACAACTCTGTTAAGTTTGTGTCAATGTTTTCCCATACCCAATTAATCCCCCATCTCTTGAGCCTGCTTTTTCCATCAAGGGATTGACACCTTTCCTACAAACTTATGAAACAATATGGACAGAACCATCTCAAAGTACACTCACGCACGCACATATTCATATCATCCCATCAATTTGCTGTCAAATTTTGTTATCTGTGTTTATCATTTCCAATCTGAATGAGCCAGAAGTTAGTTGATTATCAGTAATTTAATGAATGATAGCAGCAAGCATGGATATTAAGAGTTCTGATTGTGTTGAAGTGCATAAACTTCAGGATGCTAGAGGCAGGCCACACTCTCTGAATTGGAGGAGAAGCTGGTTAGAGGAAGAGCAGGTTAACATTTCTTTGAATGACCATGAATGATGAACTAAATCTGCCCCAACACATTTCAGCTATTCTCCAGAAGACTCACCAATGCCTCTGCATCCTCAGATGTCTAAGGAAAGCTTAGGTTTCTCCTACTGTTCTCATTAACATCTACAGATGCTGCATCACATCGAGATGTGGGACCTGCTCAGTTCAATATCTTGAACCTCTGCAGAGTAGGGTGAAGGCGGCCGTGGTTAATGACCAGCTTCTTGGTTGCTGACATAAAGGGTGAAACCGTTGTCATTGAACCACTTTGTCAGCAAGTAAACTGTAAGCTATCTATTTGTAGTTTGTGATCACGCCTATGCTGGTGGTGCTATCTGCAAATTTAATGATGGAGAAGTGAAATGTGCAAAACGTGTGAATGAATGGTAACATCTTAGTTTAGGTGCTGCCAAAATGTATCTGTTATTCATTTACTATTATGTTACAAAGCCTTAACAAACACTTTTTGCACAGTAAAGCCTCGACTGTGAATGCAGTGGCAAATGGTGTTGAACGACAAACAACTTACTGAGCCCATGTAATGACACCCATTACAGACTCATGACAGTTTTTAAGACTGTGACGTCTAAGAGATGGGAGATCACATGAATTCAAAAGCAGTTTGCAGTCTTGCCCTATATGCACTGAAATTTGACTGAATTCCTTGAATCTTTTTATTATATTGTTCACTAAATGATATTTTAATTATATATATATATTAATATACTGTAGATTTCTCTTTAGGAAATACGGTTCTCAAAGTGCTGAATTATCTGCTGACACATTTGTTGGCAAATTGGTGAGCCTCGACCCATCCTTGCTGCTGAAGGAGTAGACCTCGTTTGGAGGCTCCTTATATACTATAACACCATTGTCTCACTTCTTGAACATCACCTGTTTCACGTCAACTTGTCACATCATTATTAGTCCTAAACTTCCCCATCCCAACTTGCTTGGAACAGACATCATATTTAAATAAATGTAAATTTTCAAAAAATGATGCAGTTAATTAGGTAAAACATGAAATACATTGTCTTTATGCTGTTCATGTTCAAATACACATTAAAGTACATTTTTAATTTCCTGCTTTTTGTCTTTATTTGCATTTTCTATACTGCCACAACTTTTTGGAATTGGGGTTGTACTAATAGCATAATTGGAAACCTAATGGCCATTCTGTAAAAAATGTCATGCATTTGTAGCTGAGGTTTGCATTACGGACTCATCAGGGTATGCACTACCACTCCAGGCCATAAGGTGGCACTGTGGATTGACTGACCGCTCTAGAGAGGCTTGAACCTGGCTGATTATTTTCATTTCTTATTTTTATGTTCTGTCATTATTTTACATGCCATCACGCCTGTTTAAGTTTTTGCACTTTACCAAAATTAAAAGGGGTGAACCAGTTGGTGCCCAAACATTTTTCTGTGACCAGTCAGTTCCCTCGGTTGACGAAAATAATCCTAAACAAAGAAAAGCCCATGGTTACTCCATCCAGGTCATTTTTTCCCTTACACTTTGAGAGATTGTGCAAACTGCAACACAACATTCCAGACAGTAACTGTGCTAGAAATTAAACTCGGGTCGTTGCAGTTGTGAGACACCACTACGAATCTGTGTGCCGTGCACCAGATATTCCTGACTATACTTCCCTATCCCATTAAAAAAGTTACACATTCAGCTGTGAATGAATGTTGATAAGTGAACACCTAATTAAGCTGTTAACGCGGGTTATGGTGGCATAGTAGTTAAGGGTGCAGCCTTGTGGGTTCAGGTTCTTGGGTTGAATCCCACCCTCCGTCTTTGTTTGAGGTTCGCTCTTTCTTTGTGTGTCTGTTCGGGTTTTCATTTAGCTACTCTGGTTTTTCACCCACATTCTAAAGACATGCATATTGGGAAACTCTAAACGGACTACTTGTGGTTCTGTGTCCCCCTGTTTTGTACCTGATGCTGCTAGGACTGTCAAGTTTTAACTATGATGAAGAAATGACTTTCCTTAGATTGAGACGCCATCTTACATGTGAGGGCTTAAATGTACTTTCCTGGAGCCACTGCCATGATGTATAACACAAAGAGGGTGCATCCTCAACTCGATAAAGCAAAGTTCATTTTTCCTCGTTTTTTTCCAATAAAGATAAGCTTTACTATCCTAAGCGAGGAAAAGGAGGTAAAAAAATGGCATTGATTTTTTTATATGAGAATACAAGCTAAATAATCATAAAAAGTCATGTTATTTCAAACTGTGTTACTGTGCAATTTAAATATTTATTTAATGATAACTCTGTCATCATAGTAATGTTAATTCACTTGGTTTGTACTGATTTCTTTTTCATTTTTTTTAAACATTTTTATATCTGTTTTTTTATATCCGACTGTCCACCTTGTTAATCTGAGTCTGTGATATTGGAGGCCGGCACTATTGGGCACAAGGTGGGAATCCATTCAGACACAAGGAGAACATGCAAACCAGACGGAGCACAGACCACTTTTTGTGTTCAATGTGATGGCTAAAATGAAGAAACCTGGCTAATGGGCAGGCACATCAACCAAACGTTATCTTATATATAACTTTCTCACTCATCTCAATACAACTGTGAATGAAAATGAATGCATTCTGAAAATATTGACACATGGACCAAGATACAAGTGAAGTACTAATGCAGTGATATCTTTTTATTTCTTTCAGACTACCTGTCTGGTTATGCATTTAATAAAGGTAAGCATGACAGAAAGCTCCCAGACTCATTTAGACAATAATGTCCTTGTGTGCCAATCCACAGATAAGGAGAAAACCCTAAATTTTCAGAGCTCAGTGCACACTGTTTGGTTTGTGTTTTCAACATCTGAGCACAATCTATAGGGTGGTCCAGATCTAATTATGCAATTTTCATTACACTATAACTTATTAAGTTTATCACATAGAAAATCACCCGAAAAATCCCGGACCATCGAGAAGTGTGCGAACTGACGACATGAAGAACCGTCTTTAAGCCGAACTGGAATCGTCCCCGTATAAAACAAAGTCATCCAGACGATCTGGATCTGCATAACTAGATCTGGACCACCCTGTACTGTTTTAGATGGTCTCACTCATGATTTCTTTTAATACCAGCTGTTATTCTGGTAAGTTCTTGAGGTCAATATATTCCACTCAGCAGTTGTACATGTGTTCTTCTGGAATAGCAACCATACTATGTTATTATTGTGTGCCATTTATATTTTCTTTTACCTTTCTCAGTGCCTATTGATAGATAGATAGATAGATAGATAGATAGATAGATAGATAGATAGATAGATAGATAGATAGATAGATAGATACTTTATTAATCCTAAGGGGAAATTGTGTGTTTTGTTCATGTTTAGCAGTTTTGTTTAGTGTTGAATCCAATTCTGTCATTTCTTTTTACTTTCAGTTTCAGTTCAAATAAGTCAATCATTTTTCAAGCCTACATTTGTAATACTGTGATGCCATTTTGTGCTTTGTGGGCACTGCCATTTTGTAAAGCATTGGCTTACAGTTGTTACTGCTTTGCTTTACTGGTTTATAGCTTTTTAGGTTTGTATGCTCATTGTTGTCATGTGTAGCGATACTTGCATGTGCCAACCAACAAACAACATACTGCGGCACACCAAGCACTCTGATCAGTGAGTATACAGTAACAACCTTACTGCAAAACGTGTCTTCCTTATATCATTAGTCTTAGAATACAGTTTACAACTCCATCTGCCATTATGGGACAAATTCACTAAGCAGATTTTGGAAACTAATTTTATAATAAGAGAAATAAAAGTAAATATGCTCATATACTACTCAAGCCTAAAAAGTTGTCAAAGTGACGACTGTGACGTCTTTGCTGTAATGGTATTAAGGTCAGCATCATGAACTTCTCTGTTGTCCAAGATTGTGGATGCTCTGTCAAACCTTTACATTTGCTTTTTTAATTACATTTCTGGCTTTTTGATCTATTGCTTCTGGCATTTGGCTGCAATTTATTTTAGAGTTTTTGGCTACAGATTCTCAGATTTATTAATTTATTCTGTACTGAACTTTTGCCTATTTTTATCTACTTTACATCTCCCAATAAAAATACTTAATTATAAAAATTATAACAATTCTGTTTAAGTCAACTTCAAAATCCTCACCTTGAGATACAACAGACTTGTCCTAGTGCTTCTTCTATTCATGTACTCATCTTTTCTACTCCTCCATTTTTCCTGGTAGCAAATCTTCTTCACTTCAGTCTCAATTTTAATTTCATGAAAATAAAGACGTTACAGGGAGTGAGATCTGGTGAAGATGGTTTTGGGTTTTGAACAAAAGCTCTTTGATAGACAATGCAGTGTGGGCAGGTGTGTTGTTATGGTGAAAATTCCAGTTTTGTTTACGTCACTTCTCCATACTGGGGCAGCACGGTAGCACAGTGGTAGCGCTGCTGCCTCGCAGTTAGGAGACCCGGGTTCGCTTCCCGGGTCCTCCCTGCATGGAGTTTGCATGCTGTCCCCGTGTCTGTGTGGGTTTCCTCCCACAGTCCAAAGACATGTATGTTAGGTGCATTGCCGATCCTAAATTGTACTTGGTGTGTGCCTTGTGGTGGGCTGGTGCCCTGCCCGAGGTTTGTTCCTGCCTTGTGCCCTTGTGTTGGCTGGGCTAGGCCTCAGCAGACCCCCGTGACCCTGTATTAAGATAAAGCGGGTTGGAAAATGACTGACTGACTGAGTTCTCCAAACTTGTTTCCTAAAGCTCTCTCATTGGTGCCTCAGCAGTTCATTGTAATGTCACTGATTAAACAGTCTGTCCACACACATCTTATTAATAATTCATCAATGCCGAAAAAGATGCAGTCAGCACTGTTTGTTGACAATCTGCCATGGTGGCTTGGTGAAAAAAAAAGTCACCTGCATGATTGTAGAATAAACGCTAGAAACATACACTCGATCAGCGAAGCACAATGCCACTTGGGGGACTGCTAAACAGATTACAGGATTACGATACATGGTGGCATAGTCAATAACCACACTCTACTCCTGTGCCATTGACCGATTCTGAGAATTTTTGGGTTCCTCCTTATGTATTTCTCCCCAGCAACCATGGGGGAAATATTAAGACAAGAACATATGATACTAGAGAAAGGACACATTTCACTTATTTTTAAATGTAGCCTTCACTCCCATATGTTCAAACAGCTGAAGGAATTCCACAAGACAATACATTTGTCTTGTTTCGTCAGTGGGGTCTTCAGTTATTGTATGTCCACAGTCAGATGTAAAGATTCATTTTAAAATTATTCTTCTCCTTTAAAAAAATGTATTTAAGGTCATATAATTTTTATTATGGCTTTCAAACATAAATTGATATTTAATCATGTATTAAGTAATACTTTTAACTGCTTTATACTTTGTTTTTGAAATGATTGCAGTCACATTTTAATTTCCTGTCAGGCGCTGCCATTTTGTACTGTTGTTAATATGACGTGGCAACTCATCGCTAGGGGGGTAGTCCCAGAGAATGGGATCTGTTACTTTATTAGAGATAAGGGGTCAACATTACAGGACCTCCCATCATCTAAGATTGTGGATACTTCTGAAAGTGTATGTGACAAAAACAATAATTCTTTCCATTTATATAGCGCTTTCCTCACTACTCAAAGCACTCAGCAATTGTAGGTTAAAGGCCTTGCTCAAGGGCCCAACAGAGCAGAGTCCCTATTGGCATTTAACAGGATTCGAACCGGCAACCTTCCAATTGCCACTGCAGATCCCTAGCCTCGGAGCCACCACTCTGCATGAGAGCTACAAAGTTTGCATATTATTAAAAGGATTTTGAATGTGGATTAGCGTTAAATATCCAGTACAGGATTCATTTGGCTTCCTGGTTTTGACCTTTTACTTTGCTTATCTGCAATGAATTTTGTCTCTTCCATCTCCTGATCCTTTCCAGTAATAATGTTTCGGCCTTATCAAGTGTGGCAGAACACAGGGGAGTTCTAGACATGGGCAGAAGAGGATTTCTTCAGTCTGTCCATTAGGTAGGACGTAGCTTCAACTACTCTACGACAGTCATTTATATCCTCATGACAGCCCTTTGGGTCATAGTGCATACACCAGCACTGTACATGTCCTAGACTTTCTTTTGCCAGTATTCTACTTGTTAGTAAATCCTTTTACCAGCACTGCACGCTTTAAAATTCTGCTGTTTAATACTACACCTGTTTCATCTGCTTGTAGCCTCAATTATTGAGACGTTATTTATGCGTTACACTACCGTATATATTGCAAATATGTTATTTTATATGTACAGTATGTATGCTAGAAATAAATGCATTTCAAACAACTAGACTCAGAGATCACCATGTCACATTGATCACTACTTGTTTTCTCAACTCATATACAGTATATCATAATTTTAATACAAAATTGCTAAAAAGAATGTATAAATATTGCAAGGTAGAGGTTAGCATGATTGCACCATAGATCTAATGCCCTCTTTTCAAATCCTGCAGCTAATTCCTGTCTTTAGCTTTCATGCTCTTCCTTAGTCTGCTAACTTTTTCTTCCCGAAGATGTATGTCCGGTTTAGTGCTGCGGGTTCACAACGTCAGGAGACCGAGTTTAAATTTTGGTCCAGTCACTCTGTGCATGCAGATTACATGTCCTTTCTCATTTACATGGCATTGTCATTGGGAATTCTTGTTACACAACCCAAAGGCATGCAGGTTGAGTTGACCAGTGGCTCTCAACTGGACCAGTATGGATGAGCAAGCCGTGAGATAGACCAGCACTTTACCAGAAGTGATAGATAGATAGATAGATAGATAGATAGATAGATAGATAGATAGATAGATAGATAGATAGATAGATAAGGCACTATATAATAGATAGATAGATAGATAGATAGATAGATAGATAGATAGATAGATAGATAGATAGATAGATAGATAGATAGATAGATAAGGCACTATATGATAGATAGATAGATAGATAGATAAGGCACTATATAATAGATAGATAGATAGATAGATAGATAGATAGATAGATAGATAGATAGATAGATAGATAGATAAGGCACTATATGATAGATAGATAGATAGATAGATAGATAGATAGATAGATAGATAGATAGATAGATAGATAGATAGATAGATAAGGCACTATATAATAGATAGATAGATAGATAGATAGATAGATAGATACTTTATTAATCCCAAGGGGAAATTCACAAGGTGGGTTGATCTCTTGGTCCTTAATGTTGCCAGGATAGGCCTTGGTTCTCCATATTCCTAAAACTGGTTTAAACCGGTTGAGTAAATGGATGGATGACTTTAGATTTAGATTTCTAAAAAAACATGCAGGCGGGAGCAAATGATGCAAGGGATACATTAAGTGACTTTTAAATATCAGCCCCAAAACACAGCATGAAAATACATTCTTTTAGTCTCATTGATCTCCCAGAAATATGGAGGATTACAGCGAATGATCAGTTTAATCAATCACTGATGCTGTTTTCTACCCAGCAACTTCCACAGTTTGAGACATTTCAATGTATTTTAGAAAGAAAATAAAAATACAGTTGAGTAAAGAATGCCAACACCAGGTGTGTCTTTCCGTGTCTTAGGTGGTTAATCCTCTTAAAAATATCGCTACCCAGAAAAGATTAGAGTACCATTTCTTCCACTGCAGGTCTGCAAGTGTAGGTTTCATCTATCCCTTTACGGATGCCTTTTAACCTTACCTTTAAATCAGATGGTCACGCAAAGTGCACGCTCCCTGGGTTTTTGAGGTATAGTCTCCCAAGAAAGGTAGGCCCTGGTAGTATCGAGTGATCAAAATTACATTTAAAGGTATAGCCATCAATCTGTTGTGAAAGTTGAGGTACCGTTATTTGCATTAACTGAAATCTGTTTAAGACGGGCTTAGAACTCCACCAAATGGACGTCTTTTCTTAATTCCTGTTTATGATTTTCATAGACAACATACATCTGGGGCTTGGGTAGTGTCTGATCTAGGATTCCAAGATCTTCTTCTTTGCAATTTTTAGATGATGGTATCTTCTTGCCGTCACCATTTCATGATCTGCAGAGCTCATTATTAATACAGAATAATAATCAGCACCTCAAAACTTGAAGTCGCCGTTTCTCCTCCTGCTGCTTCAAACAGACGGATTAAACCAAAGGAAGGGTGTGGGGTTAGTGCTGTGGGCATTGAATGAGTTTGTGATAATGAAGTCCTTGGATGAAGCACTCATTGTACCAGTCAGACTGCACCCCTATCACCACTTCTTGCCATGAGCTGTGTATTAGCCAGTCACATCATTGTAGTCACTTATACTAAAAGCTTTCAATAGTTCAGAAAACATCTCATTAAATGTATTTATCTCACTTTGTTCATTTAGCTTATTTCCACACATTGCTCACTCTTATTTTTTCCAAATACCCCTGATCAAAAGACCTTCTAACAAATGTGTTCTCTGGGTACAATGGTTGAATCTGGCTTCCATTATCTTCTTGCCTTTCTTGTTTAAAAGGGAGTAGCAAGCAATCATTCCCACTACATTGTTGAAATCTAGGATTCTATCAGAGTCGATAATCCTAATACTAAAGCAGTAGCCCTTGTGAACCCTCATCGGCAGTGCCTCCTAAACATCTATTTAGGTAGACACTGAGGGCTACCTGCTCAAAGCCTACATTTCTTTGAATTGATTCTGCTGACTTGTTGTGCAACAGAAGATTACAAAGTACAGGGAAGGGCAAAATTGTAAAAAAAAAAAAACTATTTTAAAAATATCAGCAATTCTATTTTAGTAACCTTCAAAAAATCTTCTCCTTGAGATGCAATCCACTTGTCCCATTCCTGGAAACATTTCCAGTACTCATCTTTTGTTTCCATATCTAGAGCCTCTTGTATTTTTCCTGGATTTCTTTCATGGTAGCAAATCTTCTTTAATTCAATCTCAATTTTAATTTTGGGAACAGAAAGAATAAAGCAAAATCTAGCAAATACTGGAGGTGCAAATCCACAATCACATAGTCAGTCAGTCATTATTCAACCCGCTGTATCCTAACACAGGGTCACGGGGGGTCTGCTGGAGCCAATCCCAGCCAGCACAGGGTGCAAGGCAGGAACAAACCCTGGCCAGAGTGCCAGCCCACCACAGAGCACACACACACCCACACACCAAGCACACACTAGGGACAATTTAGGATCGCCAATACACCTAACCTGCCTGTCTTTGGACTGTGGGAGGAAGACCCTCGCAGACATGGGGAGTACCCAGGTCTCCTTACTGCAATGCAGCAGCGCTACCACTGCATGTCACCCAATCACATTGTTTTGGACCAAAAACTCTTTAACTGACAATGCCGTATATGTGGGCGCACCATCAAGGTGCAAAATGGAGTTTTCTGTGTGCCACTTCTCTAGATGTTTTTTTCCTGATGCTTTCCTGTAGATGCCTCAGCAATTTAATGTAATGACACTGATTAACAGCCTGTTCGTGGGAAACAAACTCTTTATGAAGTCCATCAATGACAAAAAACATAATTATCATTATCTCTTAAAAATTCTGTCATGGTGGCTTGGAGAGAAAAAAAATCCACGAAGTCATCTGCACGATTGTGGAATAAATGCCAGAAATACACACTCGCTCAGTCCAGCACTGTGCCACTTGGCAGACTGATTAGCATGACACCTAGTGGAATATTTGAGAACTACACCCACTCCAGTTTCATTGACTGCTTTAAAGGAATTTTTGGGTCCCCCCTCTTGCACTAAAGATAATAAAAAGGCAAGATAAATTGTGATACTCTACAGCGTGTGCAGATCATCTGGTATCACAATAGAAGTTTACACAGCAGAAGCCCATCTACAAATTGTTAATAGTTTAGTTAATTTTATAGCCACCATTCCAGCTAATAGCCATTTAGAAAGCTAAAACCACACGCGTCTTGGAAGTATGCAAATTGTGCAATCTAGTAAAGCCTTAAATATTTCAACATTTTTTTTTATACACTGATTCAACGGCCAATCACGATGACGAATATGCAGCATGTGCTCGACTCACTCCACCTGTGCTCCACTTGCACTATACATTTCTCAAACCCTCATTGGTCAGTGATACTGCGTTCAATCATGACAGTTTTCACTGATTAATCAATAGGTTTGTCATCTTTTAAAATTTGTTACTATAAGAGCTACAACTGTCAAGCTAAACATAAAATGATGGCTTATTTGTTTTAGTAGTGAAAAAAAAAGATTTCTTAATTGAGTTAACTTTATTCTAGTCTGACTGGAGTATTATGCCTGGATTTGGTGGATAAGTGCGGTCTTGTTGGATACATGAGCTGTGACATCTAACATCATTGCATAGTGCTTGCAAACACTCACACAAACACACATTTATTTATTTGGACGAAGCCTGACTTAAAACATCTATGATACAATTAGTTACTTCTTTTTATTGGTTTTCCATTTGGAGCACAGGCAGGTCAAGTGACTTGCTCAGGGTCACACAGTGTCAGTAACAGGATTATGACCCCACAACCTCAGGGTTAGAGGTCCAAAGCCTTAACCACTACGCCACACACCCACCTAAGCATGAAATAAATGTTTGCTCTGTCTAACCCAGCGACGCATGGAGAAGAGCAACGGCATTTCAGTAGGCCAATGTACACTGTGCTATACGTGAACAAAAAGGGCCTCAGTTATAAACACCGTATGGGAGACAGTGTTCTACAGGAAGCACCCTCTGAAAAGGGTTTATAGGTTTATGTTGACAGAACTTTCTCACAATCTTCAAAATGCAGAAGCTATTAAAAGACAAAAAAAATGTTAGGTTAGGACATTAAGTTTAGATTATGTAATGCACTAGGGAGATCACTTCTGGAGTGCTGTGTGCAGTTCTGGTCACCATACTACCTCACAGAACAAGAAAGAAAGACATAGCAACATTTGAAGCTGTGCAGGGGAGAGCAACCAAGTATACTTCAGGACAAGGACACATCCTACTCTGACAGATTTAGAGGATTAAACCCATTTAGTCTTGAGCAGAGGAGAATTAAGGTCTTCAAAAATCTTCAAATTCAAAATTCGCAAAGGATTTGATAAAGAAGATCTGTCAGAATTGTTTTGACTAAATGGCAAATCAACTTTGCAAGGACATCAATGGAAATTAAGGAGATGTTAATTTATGGCTTAAGGCAGGAAGCACTCCTTTACTCAAAGAGCTGTGGGAATGTGGAACAAACAATGGAGATATGTAATTGAAGCAGAAACCTTGACAACCTTTAATAAGTATCTGGAGATGAGATATTGGGACAGCTTAGCTAAACAAATGAGCTCAAAGTGCTGAATAGTCTCTTCTGGTCACATTTCTTATATTCTTATATATTTAGAAAAGCAAAAGGATCCACAGGAGTCCCCGTGCTACACTTATGAAACATTTCAGTGTCGCTTTACAGATTTAGCAACCTGGCCAAGGGGCACTGAACTATTAAATAACACTGTCAGTGAGACTGAGCTTATCGCCTGCTCTTACTTAGGGATTTAATCAATGAGGCCTCATGCTTACAGAGTGGACACAAAAGTGACCTAAAGAAGTATAATTTGTTTAACCCAGCACTGTGTGGTGAGGGCAGATACTTGCTGTTTTACACTAAAGGAGTCAAGATGACAGGGCCCTGAAAGGTGTACGATAGGAGAAATCATTCCCATGTAGACCTCTCCTTCAAAGTCTGATACTTATCTGGAATGCAGAACACACTAGGGAATGGATAGTACAGTATAGTGTCTGAGTGCTAAATGAAGGGGAACATGAGTATCATTGGGAGAACTTATCCTGACACCTGCCTCTTACCCAAAATGAACCCTTTTAGTTTGTCCGGAGTACAGAAGCATCCATAGATTCAATTTGATTCTATTACAGTATATACAAAAAGAGAAAAAGAAAAACAAATGTGCCACGTATTGTATACCGCAAGTGTGTGTGTCTGCCATAGCCTCGCAACAATATGTAATTAATCATCCAGGAAGTGTTTCCATCTGGTAGAACAAGGGATCTCAGATTTCCCAGTCAGCAACACTGTATAGGTCTTCTGGGTTCACTTAACATTACGATATCTATCTTCAGGATTAATTAGAGACTCAAATTACACTTTTAGCTATAAAATGTTAGAGTAATTTGGCACATATCATTTACATGGTGTATAGAGTCTCCTCATTAGTGTATTGTTATTAATGTAGCCATTTTATTATGTACCAGGTGTGGGGTTTTTCTCACTAAACCTGGTTCTACCATGATGCTTTCTGTCTACAATCATGAAATATCAAAAGAAAGAAAGAATCAATGACCTTAAGAAGGTATTTACTCATTCACATATAAAAACATCCTCCCAGTTTTCCATTATTTTGTGCTATTGAAAAACTCAGGATTGCCTTGTATTAATCCGACTGTTTTAAGCACAGCTAGCATCATTGGATTTCATGTAACTAAATAGCACCCAACGGTTATGTCCTTTATTGTACTTGTTGACGCACGTGTGTCCCGATGCTTTCAAAACTGAAACATAATGCAAGACTTGAATAACAAACATCGAAGAAAAAATGTTTGAATGATCACGCTTATTTCTGCATTAGGGATTTAGCTATGGATAGACAAGGGCTGTTGATGTCCAAGGTCATTAACAGACATGGATCTGCTGAACAGAAGAAATATTGATGGGTGTGATCATTGAACAGAACATTTAGACCCGCTGACACCAGTGCTGTGCTGTAGGGGGCTGAATCCAATCCTGGCAGCACTGGCTACAAACTGAAAATGTCGATGTCTATTACACTAGACGTGACAAATGAAAATATCTATCTAGGAGGCTCTAAATGTACTCTGATCTTAGCAACCCTGGACTGTAGTTGCTCTTATTTCTTCTAACATCCTTTTACCTCAGAAAAAAAACCAGACACCACTGCGACTTTCTCTTGTAGTCAGGGCCGGATTAAGGTGGGTGCTATTGATGCTGCAGCATTAGGCCCATTCCTGAAATAGGCCCTGATGAAAACAGATGAGAATTTTCCAGAAGCTGAACAGTTTTCTTTTGCTATATTAACCTCAAAATAATTCTTAGAATGAAATTTGGAGTCCGACTTTCGGACGCCTAGACACAGCGTTACTTATTATACAGTTACTATTGTTCTTTGCGCTGTGACGTAACTATAACGTCGTGTTTATTGTTAACCGAAGATTTCAAGTTAATACTATCAATTTTACGTTAAACGGTTTACTTAGTAATTTAGCTGCATTTTTTGCAGTATCTTGGGGATTCTTGCCACTTTATTATTGTTCGGTAAGTGCCACGTAGTACATTTTTCAGCTTGAAAGTTATTTGTACAGTAAAAATCGATGGCTATTTAAATGGTTATTTGTAAAGGTAAAACTAAAAGCTGGCCCGGCATTGATGTTTAGAATTTTTTAAATCCTCTACAGGATTCTGGTCTATTATGAAATTTAAATCGTGGACAAATTTTTACCCTCAAGAACCTGAACTGAGTCACTTTGACCCAATGTCTCTGCAAATTCATTTTTTCTTACTCTGTTTCGTAAGTGAATTGCGAAATTTTGTGTATTACATTGTTAGGTTTTCTGCATTAAGTGCACTTTTCAGACAATTGCAATTGAATGTTGATGTTACATAGTTTGATGTTAATCTCGAGTTGTTACGATACTACGTTGTTATTATTATTCATGTTCAGGAAAGGCTGGCTGGTTGTGTCACAAGCAATTAAGGCTCCTTGATCGGTCTGAGTACGCATGTACGGTGAGTGTCGAATGCACGAGAAAAAATAGGCCTTTTTTCCGCTGAAGCATCAGACCTAATTTCGTCTTAATCCGGCCCTGCTAGTAGAGCGATCCTATTGCTTTTGTTTCCTTTTACTCTAGACAGTATAGGATTATTAAAATGTAAATCCATAAAAGCGAATCTTAAAAGTCTTAAAATAATTCAAAAAAGTGAATCAATGAGATACTTTGATGGTAGGTCATAGGCAGCCCTTTTGATGGAAAACGAAACAGAAGTCATTTAAATCAGATGTACATTCACCTAGTAGTTTGTGAAATCAGGGTCACAGATTGTTCTGCAGCTCAGTCACTTGTTATATCTGATGGTTTCTTGTTCTGTCTAATACACATATTACAGTATATTTTTATCTGATAATTATGTACATGTTATTTGATACTATTCTACAGTACTGTATACTGATTATGTTTATAACATTGATAAATTTGTTAATTTGTGTCTGCCATGTGCTTGTAAATTGCACCATACAGATACGGTTGTCATCATTTTGCTACTCCAGCAGGACTACCAACGAAAAATTTTCATTGTACAGTTAGCTACAATTACATAAAATTGAATTGATTTGAATGAAGTTAGGTGAGGTGTGGTTTATTTATTATAATTAATTGGCAGGCAACATATTTGCTGGCAGTTTCGCTTGATGTTCCGTTCATACACATAACAAGGCACATAAAATTAAACAACCCAATACACCAGGGGTCACCAACTCCGGTCCTGGACGACCATCGTGGCTGCAGGTTTTCATTCTAACCCTTTTCTTAATGAGTGCCCTGTTTTTGCTGCTAATTAACTTCTTTTGAACTCATTTGAATTGACTTGCTCTTGAAGACTCAGACCCCTTAATTGTTTCTTTTTCCTTAATTAGCAGCCAAACAATAATGAGATGGGTCCTCCCTGCGTGGAGTTTGCATGCTCTCCCCGTGTCTGCGTGGGTTTCCTCCCACAGTCCAAAGACATGCAGGTTTGGTGCATTGGCGATCCGAAATTGTCCCTAGTGTGTGCTTGGTGTGTGGGTGTGTGTCCTGTGGTGGGCTGGTGCCCTGCCAGGGGTTTGTTTCCTGCCTTGTGCCCTGTGTTGGCTGGGATTGGCTCCAGCAGACCCCCGTGACCCTGTAGTTAGGATACAGCTGGTTGGATAATGGATGGATGGATAATTATTATGTTTTAGCCAGGTTTGCATCACTACAATAATGAGATACAAAATGAGCCAAAACAACTGGTGTCCATCGTACAATATCTGAAAATAAAGAAAGATGAAGGTCTCAAGAATGTTGATCTGCTCAGGTCCACAAAACATTTTAATAGTTGCTCTTAGAAAGAGAAAATCTACAATTTCAGATACCACAAGGGCAGCAACAAGCCACAGAATCAAAGATCAGCACCTCATTAAGCAGCTGGTTGGAGTGAAATTGGTTGGAGTTTGAGGCCCTGACTTAGTTGGCCTTCTGTTGGTTCACTCACTTCACATTTCATTTCTGTTTGGGTGCCATTTAAGGAAAGTAATGAAGAAATTCAGAGGAACAAATCTTTAAAAAACAATTAAAATGAATTCACAAGAAGTTAATTAGCAACAAAAACAGTGCACTCATTAAAAAGGGGTTAGAATACCACGGTGGTCCTCCAGGATTGGACTTGGTGACCCCTGCAATACACCACATATGATACCATCACAGCATTACATACAGAACTAGTGAAAAATCTACTGAACAAATCACAGATGTATGAAACAATATAGTAATGAAGAACTGCACTTCCCTCCAGTAACACATCAATTACTGTATGTCCTCATAAAATAAACTCAAAATAAAGATAATTTAGATTTGATGAAATTAGGAAAAGACAGGGACGAATCAGCTACTGTGTTTAACCAGAGTGACTGCAGATTAAACTGTCGCTATGTCTAGTAGTTCTTGTCTTACTGACCAGTAACATTTCTTCAATGGCTGTCCGGGTGTGTGTAGTCTTTAATTATATTTCCAGCTCGTCCACTGCTGAGTGTTTTTGGTAAGAGGAGATACATTTGCATCCCTGATCAGGCTGAGTGATAGCTGTGCCAAGAAACTGAAATGATAAATGTCATCACTTACAACTAGGAGTGTAAGAGGTGAGGGTGTCTCCTAAAATCCACTATCATTTCTATTGTTTTCATGGAATTCAACTTAAGATTGTTGAGGTTGCACTTGTATTTGTGTGTGTTTTTCTTCAGGCTACCCAGTTTCTTTTTCCATTACACCATGGATTTGTGTGTCAGATATTAAATTGGCCCGGATGGATGTGTACCTGACTATGCCCTGTGGCAGATTGCTATCCAGTCCAAGTTAGCTTCTTGTATTGTGCTCAGGTGTGCTTGGGTAGCCTCCATCCCTGTAACTCTCACAAGAATTACACAGTCTGATGAAGGATAGATTGATACATTATAAATAAACTGATTTCCCTGCACTTTTTAGCGCTGAAAAAAAATTAAGATTGCTTATAATTTTAAGAAAGCATACAAATTTCTAAACAATTTCAAAATAACTAATGGAGCTTTTTGTTTTCTCCCCACACAGCTGCACGGACTGCTAGTTCAGAAGAGCAGAAAGGTAAAGATGCAGGCATGCTTTGTAAAATGAAAATCATCTGCTGTACAGCAAGGTTTAATTCTGATCCGATCAGTATATGGACGTATGCTGCGATCGGCCCATTTGGTGTCTGAAAGTAAAATGTCAGACTTTAAAAATGGACTCTGAAAAAGGATGGACATAAATGGATATTCTGTTCGTTTTCACATTAAGCAGATAGGAATCAACCTCATGTTCTTATGAGTTGTGATGAACTAAGTCAGACTTTTGACACTATTTTGTAATAATAATTATCCTCTTTAATAAAAGCCCTGTGTGCGATCAGGTGTCCGTGTGTGTGTGTCTTCTGGTAAAGTGCGCATGCGCGGGGCCACAACGCACATCGCACCGTGGACACACACACACTGGAAGCTGGGCACACAGTGAATGGCCAAACCGCGGCAGCACATGATAAACAAATAAAAGACATCATTGCTGGGAGAGTGCTGATTGGGTAGTCGCCGCCGCACACATAAAATCCGTTGCTGGGGAGACGCCACACATACAATAATCAGCTACACGCCAGCACAGATTAAAATACTTGCTGGGGAGACGACACAGTCACGATTATCAACTGCACGCCACACATTACATCAGTTGTTGGGGACACTCTGCTGATTGCCCAATGTTGTGACAGAAAATTAAAGTCATATTACGGACATCAAAGCCAGTATTACTGTCAGAGAAAATTATAGGCCTTTTACAGAAATACAAACCAGTATTACTGTGAGAGAAATTTAAAGGCACACAATACACTGACGCATATTACAGCCACATACAAGCCAGTATTACTGTAAGAGAAAATATTAATAATAATAATAAGAAGAATAATATTAATAATAATAATAAGTTTTATTTATACTGCACTTTATATGAATGATCTCAAAGTGCTACAGAGTAAAATAAAGTAATAAAACAAAAAATATTACGGACATATCTACTAATAACATGCCACCCAAAAAAAAGGACATGTCAAGTAGGACAAAAGACACAGACAATCAAATTCTATATAAGCAACATCTCCTGGAAGAACGGTCAGCTCAACAAGTAAACATCAGCAAAAGAAAGGCTGAAAGACAAAGAAAAATACGAACAAATAGATCAATTGAAGAAAAAGAAAATGAGCGTCAGAAAACGCTAAAAGAGAGAGACTCAGAAGAGCAAACCTTAGAAAAAGTTGGCATTTACTTGCCAGAACCAGCATTCAGCCACGGTCAGTTATATGTTGCTTTATCAAGAGTTTGAAGTTTTCCAGATGTTGTTGTCAAGGTTGTAGATGGTCCTGAACAAGGCAAACTCTTGCCAAACTCGGACAGAATATTTACAAGAAATGCTGTCTGTAATGAAATTGTATAGAAAAATTTCATGAGGTACAAATATAGAAATTTTTTCCTAAATATCTTCTTCAGATATTGTGTCTTACAGATTGTTACAAAGTTTTACACTAAGGCAATATTAATTATACTTACTGTATTGTCATACGTTTTTATTATTATTTTACTTTAGGCTTCTTGCAAAAATATTTTTGACAAAAAAAAAATTAAGACAAGAAACTGGATGAGGTCAAGGTCCCTTGCCATTTAATATAGACTGTCCTACTAATGTTTATGCACTACTGTTGTAGCGCCCGTTATTGTAACAAGCTTAATGTCTAGTAATATTAATAATAATAATAATAATAATAATACATTTTATTTATACAGTGCGCCTTTCTAAGAACTCAAGGACACCGAACAAACAATAAATAAAAAAAACACATTATAAACAACTTAAAACATCAGAAAATATAAAAATTAAAACATAGAGAAAACGCCATTTTAAACAGATGGGTTTTAAGTTTACATTTGAATGTTGAAAATGATTTGATATGTCTAAGTTCAGCAGGTAGTGAGTTCCAGAACTTGGCAGCAGAACGGCTCAATGCTCCGCTCCCCATGATGGTTAGACGAGTGAGAGGGATAGCCAGATGGATGGAGGAAGAGGATCTAAGGTTATGGGAGGGAATGGCAACATGAAGAAGGTCAGACAGATATGGAGGGGCGAGGTTATGAATGGCCTTAAATGTTAACAGCAGAATTTTAAAATCTATTCGAAACTTAATCGGGAGCCAATGAAGCTGCTGTAAGACCCGAGTAATATGGTGAATAGCTGGGGTTTGAGTAACGATGCGAGCAGCAGAATTCTGGACTAGCTGAAGCTTATGGAGAGCTTTATTAGAGAGTCCAAAGAGGAGAGAATTGCAATAATCCACACGAGATTTAACAAGATTGTGAACAAGAATGGCAGTGGTATGAGGAGTGAAGGAGGGGCGAATGCGACTTAATGTTAAGTAGGTGGAAGTAAGCAGACTGGGTGATGTTATTAATGTGAGATTGGAAAGACAGAGTACTATCAAGGATGATACCAAGACTCTTGGCCTGAGGTGAAGGGGAAACAAAAGAGTTATCAACAGCAAGTGAAAGATTATCGGCTTTGGATAACGATGATCTTGTACCAATGAGGAGAACCTCAGTTTTGTGACTGTTTCATTTAAGAAAATTTGAAGAAAACCAGGATTTAATTTCAGCAATGCAGTCAATAAGCGAAGATGGGGGAAAAGAAAAGATGGTTTTACTAGCAAGGTAGAACAGGGTGTCATCAGCATAGCAGTGAAAATTAATGCTATATTTACGAAAGATATTGCCAAGTGGAGGAAGGTAAATAATAAAAAGAAGAGGCCCCAGGACAGACCCTGAAGTAACACATGGCACAAGATACCTAGTGATATTGTGGAATATCAGACTTTTTTGGATACATGAGGTGAACATAAATCAGTGGCCTATGATGGACTGAATGGCCTGCTCTCAGCAAACATTTGCTTATTTTCATCATAGTATAACTATCTAGAATATTAAATTAAACCTCATTATAACTAATACACATAAAGAAAAATAAGAGGCAGCCTTGTATTAAACACAACAGTTATTTCTTATTTAGTGTAACTTCAACTTCATGCTTTAAAATGTGTGGAGAGGTACTCATCACAGGATGAGTAAGTCTTTCAAATTTACTGAACGTAGCCTTGTGACAAAATTAAGTGGAATTAATAACTAATAAATGATGAGAAAGTTTCACAGGGAAGATATGTATTAATATAAATTGCATAAAGAGTTTGAACATTCGGAAAATTGTGATGAGAACAGGAAATTCAGCTCAGTAAACTCGTTCATCCCACTCACCCAGATGGTCCAAAAAAATCACCTGGTCAAAATTTGAAGGTTCCTAATGTCCAGGGGCCTCACGTATTACACCTTGCATAGAATTCACACTAAAATATGATGTACAGACAAAACTAGAAATGTGCATACACAGAAAATTTTCAGATGTGTAAAACTGTGCGTAAGCAAAGTTCTCTGCACTTGCCCTTCATAAATCCCAGTCAATGTGAATTTTAGCACACATGCACAAACCGAGTTCCACCCCGACTCATCCCAGAATATCGCCTATTTCAATATGCAAATTAATATAAATATCCACTTCTGTTCAGTGTTTTGTTAAACGACAATAGCCAAAGCACATGTAAAAAAGAATTTCAGCGAATGCGAGATGGAGGTCCTATTCACTGAGGTGGAGGCAAGGAGGAACATACTATTTGGTGAGCAACAAAAAGGAAATTGATGGCGTGGCCCAGTGTGGTGGAGGCACTCAAAAGTTCAAGTTCAGAAAGTCGCACTGCAGCCGAAATAAAAAATGAAGTGGTCAGATATCAAAGTCAACGTGAAAAGGCGAGTCGCAGTCCACCGTCTTGGAGTCAGGACCTCTGGAGCAGGTAGCAGAATTCCAGGGCTCACGCCAGAGAGTTGCTGCAGTTATGGATGAGACATTTATATATCTCGCTACAACATTAATGAGACACATTTTCACATCACAGATAAGTTTCTCTTTAATAGGGTGGGATTGCTTTCTATTTACATAGGCAATTTCATTCTCTGAAAGTGCCTAATAGTAATGTGTATGCAGTCGACAGCTCTGATTACATTTTGAAAACCGGACGTTGCTGCAAATTGCGCGTTGATGTTTGCCCCTTCAACAGCTGTGTAAGGAAATCTTATATATCTGGATGACAAGTGGCATGACATGAATCAGTGATGACTAAGAAATACCCGATCGGTCAGCCAGTTCACGTTGAAAAGCTCCTGTGGCTAAAAACCCGAGGGTGGACAGAACTTACAAAGGAGCAAGTAGAGCACAATACAGGGTTGTCCAGATCTAATTATGCAGATCCAGATCATCTGGATGACTTTGATTTATGTGGGGACGATTCCAGTTTGGCGTGAAGACAGTTCAACATGCCGTCAGTTCGCACACTTCTCGATGGTCCGGGATTTTTCGGGTGATTTTCTATGTAATAAACTTAATAAGTTATAGCGTAAGGAAAATTGCATAATTCGATCTGGACCACCCTATACTTCCAAGGCGGCCTTTGTAAAGCCGGTACCATGTCAGAACACAGAGCTCCAGGAGGATAGCTCTTGGAAATCTAAATCAACTTGGAAGCCAGTCAAATCAAGGAACAAGAAATCAGTGTAATCTCTAAATACGCCCTCTCGTCTAATTCTTCCATTAACAATGTCTTCTAACAACACTAAAGCATCCATTTTAGTTAGAATAGTTTGGCCATTCTGCACACCATTATATTATTACAGGCTGATTACAATCAAGTGCCTTAAATTTGTAAATGATATGCAATTAACTTTGGTGTATTTTGTAAAGCCCGCATCATGGATGCAAATATAAAAAAGAAAGGGAGACGACACAGAAGGAGTATTTCTGCATTGATGCTGGGTGCAGCCCATTTACTAAACTGAGCAGAAACGTCCATGCATAGGTCAGAGACTGCCATGAAAATGTGTGTATTGTTAGGCCAAGATTAGTTTTCATACATGAGTTAGTTTTTTATATATGAGGCCCTTGGTCTCCACCACACTACTTGGTAATTTTTTCCATATGTTTTTGGTTCTTTGCATGAGATAAACCTTTCTGACATTTGTGTGAAATCTACCCTTAACAAGTTTAAAACTGTGTCGCCGCGTTCTTGTTGCAGAATTTACTTTAAAAGTAACAGCTGGTATCCGCTGTACCAATTTAGCAACAGTTATAAGCTGATGATAAATTTTGAACATCTGGACATTCACTACATATCCATCCATCCATCCTTTATCCAACCCGCTATATCCTAACTACAGGGTCATGGGGGTCTGCTGGAGCCAATCCCAGCCAACACAGGGCGCAAGGCAGGAAACAAACCCTGGGCAGGGCGCCAGCCCACCGCAGTTCACTTCATAATTTCATTAAAATTTTTCTTACTTTGTATGTAACATTTCTGAACATTATTTTTGTGAGGAGTTGTACTTTGTACATTTTTAAAGCCTTTGTGTTTTTATCTTAATATTAAGTCATTAACAATTACTAACTTACTGATGTATTGGCTAATTTTATACCATTTCATATTCAAGAAGTATGACCCACACAATCACAGACATAATATATATTTATGAAGGAAACGCTGGGATAGGCTCCAGCAGAATAAGCAGGTTTGAAAATGGATAGAGGGATCATTTATGCATTAATACTTTTTGTTCCTAGTCGATTTATTTAATATTGGTGCAGTGACATTTTTAAACATATTGGTTTTCATACTTATAAAGCATCTTCAAAAAACCAGTAACACCAATTTTTTCTTAATTTTTTATGACGCCTGTGGGCAGCATGGTGGGACAGAAGTTATGGCTGCTGCTGGTCACTGGTGTGCATGTTTTCCCTTTGTCTGCATGTGCTTCTCTCCTGGTTCTCTGGTTCTCCCAACACATCCCACAGCCATTATGGCTGTGTGTGTGAGTGGGCCGGTGTCCCCCCTTGCATTACTGGCAGCTCTGGTTGCCAGAATTTTGCTGTACAAAAGAAGGTAACAATATTTTTAGGTCTACGATACACTTTAAAAAAATATTATATTTATGGTAAAAAAAAAACTGGCAGCTGTGGTAAAAAATAAGGTGACAATATTATTCATAATAGGAGAAATTGCATTGAAAATTTACATAAAGCACATTAGAAGTTTATGCATTAATCATATATTTTAATCCATTATTTAATGTCTAAATCATCATATCAGGTCTATCCATCCATTCATTATCCAATCTGCTATATCCTAACTACAGGGTCACGGGGGTCTGCTGGAGCCAATCCCAGCCAACACAGGGTGCAAGGCAGGAAACAAACCCTGGGCAGGGCGCCAGCCCACCGCAGAATATCAGGTCTCCATTCTTAAATGTTTACTCTCCATTTCAGTTCAGCCCTCAAAGTAATTTTGTTTTGCATCTTTTTTATCCCTATATACTAAAATCATGTATTTTTTGGTTCTTTTTCTTACAGTGGGACAAAATTCAAGTAGTGAAGATCATGATGGTATCTATTTTCTTATTAGATATTTAATAATTGCAGTGCTTATTATAAAGTAACATATTTTCTAAAAATGAATTACATTTTGCCATTTGAAATAATACTTGTAATAATCTGTCAGATTCTATGTGTTGTAATGTTGAAAATGACGTTTACAATAAGTTGTGACTTCTAGAGGATGGCCAAGAAATCAAAAGTCATTGGCAGGATCAAATCGACCTCTTTTCATTTCAATCCTTTCTTACCAGAGTAGGGTTCCTCTGCTGGATTAAAAGCCTCAGAGATGTTTAGTGTCACACAAGAATGTGTAGAGGAGCCTTTCTTCTGAGTAAGATAGAGAACCACTGCACCTTACTCTTTGGACTCCTTTTATATTTCCCTTGGGCATGTGAATGGACAGAATAGTTTTTCTGCCTCCTTGCTTGGTACTTCAGGTTTGAATTGGCTTACCTTCACATCCAGTCTCCCCACCGAGGTGAGTCCCTTGTGAAGCCCTCTCCTGAAATGTTAGCAGGCCACCTGAGTTCTCATTCCCCTTTCTGCTGCTTTTCTCTGGACTTGTAACACTTGCCACACGAAGAGGTGAAATGAACTGCAACTTAGGAAGAAAGAAGCCATCAAATGAACATCAGATATATGACTGCAAAATACCCAAGAAGCGGTGTAATAATTGATCTTTTACTGTTTTACGTGCAGTGCCTATAAAAACTGTTCACCCTCTTGGAAGTTTTCACGTTTTGTTGGTATATAACATTGAATCACAGTACATGCATTATTTTTGTTACATTGATCAACAGGAAAGAACTCTTTAATGTCAAAGTGAAAACAGATCTCTGCAATGTGGTCCAAATGAATTACAAATATCAAACAAAAATAGCTGATCACTTAAGTATCCACTCCCTCCATGTCAACATTAGTAGAGGCACCTTTGGCAGCTATGACAGCCTTGAGTCTGTGCTCAGGTCTTCATCAGCTTTGCACAACTGGACACTGCAACTTTTCCCAATTCACCCGAGCAAACCTGCTGAAGCTCTGTCAGGCTGCATGGTTAGATAGATAGATAGATAGATAGATAGATAGATAGATAGATAGATAGATAGATAGATAGATAGATAGATAGATAGATAGATAGATAGATAGATAGATTTGTGAAATGTATTATATGGTAGATAGATAGATAGATAGATAGATAGATAGATAGATAGATAGATAGATAGATAGATTTGTGAAATGTATTATATGATAGATAGATAGATAGATAGATAGATAGATAGATAGATAGATAGATAGATAGATAGATAGATAGATAGATTTGTGAAATGTATTATATGGTAGATAGATAGATAGATAGATAGATAGATAGATAGATAGATAGATAGATAGATAGATAGATAGATAGATAGATAGATAGATAGATAGATGGATAGATTTGTGAAATGTATTATATGGTAGATAGATAGATAGATAGATAGATAGATAGATAGATAGATAGATAGATAGATAGATAGATAGATAGATAGATACGTTATTAATCCCAAGGGGAAATTCAAGGGTTATCGAGAGTGAACAGCCTTTGTCAAGTGCAGACACAAACTGTCACTTGGACTGAGATCTGGACGCTGACTCGGCCACTCCAGGACATTAACATTATTGCTTTTAAGCCACTACTGTGTAGCGTCGACTTTATTCTTGGGGTTGTTGTCTTGATGGAAAACAAATCACCTCCCAAAATGCAGGTTGGTTTTATTCAAGGCTGCATTTGCTTTTTTGCCACGATTTTTCAGTATTTTTCTGCATTCAGGTTACTCACCAAACTCACAAACCTTCTAGGGCCTGCAGCAAAGAAATATCATCACAGTATGATGCTGCCACCATGTGCAGTGTTTTTTGGCTTGCGCAAATCGTGGCCTTCAGTCTGACGGCTAAAGACCTCAACTTTGGTCATCAGACCATAGACTCTTCTTCCTGTTGACTTCAGAGTCTCCCGTGTGCCTTCTTCTGAGATGTCCATTTACGTTTTTTTTCTTTATAGAATGGCTTTCTCTTTGCCTTTCTCTCATAAATCTGACACTTGTGAAGTACCTGGGTAACATGTGTTGTCTGCACAGTCTCTCAAATCTGTATTACTGTAACCTGTGTCCTTCAGAGTTCTCCTAGGTCTCTTGGTAGCCTTCGTCACAAGTCTTCTTCCTGCAAGATCACTCTGTTTTTGTGGACGGCCTTCTCTAGACAGATTTGCAGCTGTGCCCGAATCTTTACATTTCTTAATAATTAAGGGACTCCAAGGATATCCTGTGACTTGAATATTTTCTTGTCTCCATCCAATGGCTAGTGTTCTTTTATCTTCATTGTGTAGGTTAGCCCACCATAGAAATTGGACCTTCCAGATAAGGAGCATTTACACTACAAAAAATTGAAACCCCCAAACAGGTGATCTCCATGGAACTAATTCTGTGACTTCTAAAACCAACTGTCTGGTCAGTGGTGATTTAGGTGTGTCATATTTAAGGGGGCTAATACTTACGTGGTGAATTATTTTCTGTTTAATATTTGTAATATATTTAGACCACAGGAGTTCCTAATGACAACTGATGAAGGCTACACAGCTGAAACATTGTATATTTTTCAAAAAATTCATTTTTCAGTATAGAAATAACTTTTAATCAATTTAGACCACTTGGCAGACATCTGTTTTCACTTTCACATTAGAGTCTTTATTGGTTGATCAACCTCAAACAAGCCAAATTAAATCCACAATGTTGTATAGCAATAAAATATGAAAAATTCTAAGGAGATGAAGACTTTTTAGAGGCGCTGCATATTGATATATTACATAAGATATAAAATTAATTTATTTTAACTTTTTTTACTCTTTACGAGTGGCAGCCTTTCCAGCAGTTCCATGTACAACGTTCTTTTTCTACCTTTTTCTTTATTTTATTTTTTCTCTACTTTACTGATCACTCCTATCACTTTCTTTGTGTGGACTCATTCCCTGGACACTTTTTACTACTTGGACATGAATTTTTATACACGGAGACTCGTCTATTCAAGCAGTCAACTTCAGGCGCTGTGAATTTCCCCTTGGGATTAATAAAGTATCTATCTATCTATCTATCTATCTATCTATCTATCTATCTATCTATCTATCTATCTATCTATCTATTATATAGTGCCTTATCTATCTATCTATCTATATTATTAAATATGTTGCAATATTATAAATACAGTATATTTAAATTTTACATTTTAACTTGGTTCTATTGTATGAGGAAGTTGGGAGTGGCAGAGAAGTACGTAAGAGTTGTACAGGATATGTATGAGGGAAGTGTGACAGTGGTGAGGTCTGTGGTAGAAGTGACGGATGCATTCAAGTTGGAGGTGGGATTACATCAGGGATCGGCTCGGAGCCATTTCTTATTTGCAATGGTGATGGACAGGTTGACAGATGAGATTAGACAGGAGTCTCCTTGGACTGTGATGGTTCCTGATGACATTGTGATCTGTAGCGATAGTAGGGAGCAGGTTGAGGAGACCCCGGAGAGGTGAAGATATTCTCTAGAGAGGAGAGGTCAGTAGGAACAAGACAGAATACATGTGTTTAAATGAGAGGGAGGTCAGTGGAATGGTGAGGATGAAGGGAGTAGAGTTGGTGAAGGTGGATGAGTTTAAATACTTGGTATCAACAGTAAAGAGTAACGGGGAGTGTGGAAGAGAGGTGAAGAAGAGAGTGCAGGCAGGGTGGAATGGGTGGAGAAGAGTGTCAGGAATGATTAATAACAGACGGATATCAGAGTGAAAGGGAAGGTCTACAGGACGGTAGTGAGACCAGCTATGTTATATGGGGTGGTGACTGTGGCACTGACCTGAAAGAAGGAGACAGAGCTGGACTTGTACTAGGTGTGACGAGGATCAATAGGATTAGAAATAAGTACATTAGAGGGTCAGCTCAGGTTGGACGGTTGGGAGACAAAGTCAGAGAGGCGAGATTGCGTTGGTTAGGACATGTGCAGAGGAGAGATGCTGAGTATATTGGGAGAAGGATGTTAAGGACAGAGCTGCCAGGGAAGAGGAAAAGAGGAAGGCCTAAAAGAAAGTTTATGGATGTGGTGAGAGAGGACATGCAGGTGATGGTGTAACAGAGCAAGATGTAGAGGACAGAAAGATATGGAAAAAGATGATCTGCTGTGGCAACCCCTAACGGGAGCAGCCAAAAGAAGAAGAACTTGGCTCTCAGGATGGCACGGTGGCACAGCTGCCTCGCAGTAAGAAGAGTAGGGATTGTGTCCCGGGTCCTCCCTGTGTGGAGTTTGCATGCTTTCAACGTGTTTGCTTGGGTTTACTCCGGGTGCTCCTGTTTCCTCCCATGATCCAAATGTGAATTGGCGACTCTACATTGACCTCAATATGTGTTTGGTGCGTGGGTGTGCGTGTATTTGCCCTGTGATGGTTTGTTTCTGCTTTGCACACTATCCTTGCTGGAATAGGCTCCAGTACACCCTGCGATGATGGTCTGGGTTAGAGAAATTAGGGTTAGGGACATAACATGACCTTATCTCTCTGTCCCTGTCTATGTGAATGGCTTTACATTCTCCCCCCATGTCAGTGTGGTTCTCTGGTTTGCCTCACACGCAGACAGACAAAGTCAACCGGAAATGAAAACTCAGTTGTTATGGATGAGTGTGCAAATGGGCTCATGCTGATTCCTGCCTCATACCCAATGCTGCTGGGATGACCCTGAGCTAGACTTTGTGGCTTTGAGAATTTTATATTATGTATATGTTATCTGATACATTTACAACTTAATTTAATAAAATGAATCTGTGCAATTGTAACTTTTATCTTGACAGACTACAACTTTAACCTGATAATGTGCTCGGTCAATGTTTGAGTTCCTCACAGGCAATAACTTCTTTTGAATCCTTTTTCAAAAGATCATATCATTGAGGAAATTCTATCCAATATGGCATTGCATTTGTAATCTGATACGTGAGGGTCGACGGCTCTTTTAATCTTATTTGATTGCTGGTCCCAGTTCCTTTTATCTGACATTTTGCTGAAGACAGCTTCCTTTGTCTCTTTGTTGTTGTGTAAACTGGTAATGAGTTTCTTTCCTCGAGAACTCACGGCTGTGATTATACCATTCATAAGGATTAGATTAGGCAGACATCAATTTACATTAGCTTCCATGATAATATTATTCATAATTATTTAAATGAAAAATGTTCCAGTATTTTTTAGACTAGCAACTTTCCAAATGAAGAGTGAATGTCTCATGTGTGAAGTTGTATTTCCCTTCTCTTTCCTTCTCTGACTCCCAATGTGTGCAACAAGGACGTTATTATATAACATTTAAGGACAGGCTGGATGAGGTAGTACGACCAGCAAAAAGCATTCTGTTTGAATGGAATCCGATGGTAGCCTGCATTCTCCTTAACCCTAAAACAGGCTGGGGTATTACAGCCTTTGCTCTAGAGACCACTAAACAGCACCTACATTTTAGTAATTAAAAACTATCCCTAACATACAAATTAAAATAAAAGGGACAAGACTAAAGACACAAAATATGTCCTATGCTCAGTTAGTAATATTTTGGTCATGTGAGGCGTATAATGAAGAAAGGCTTTAGCCAAAGATCTTTAATTTGCATGAGATTGCATTTGCCACTTGTGTTCTTATCAGTTTATTTATACTGTCACACTAGATAGCGGCGGGTGTCACAGAACTGATATTTTTCCATTGCAAATCTTTACTTTTTTTCTTTATTTAGCATTGACTATTAAGTAATTTACATTCCATCACTTTAAAGGTTATTCCTCCATTTAAAAACTTCGACATTCATTTCAAAAGAACACTCATAAGGCTGATTAAGCGTAAGGGGCTCAGAATGGAAACTTACACTTACTTTGTAACAACAGTACAGTACTGTGTACAGTAACAACAAAAGTGTGTATAAGCACAGAGCCAGCAGTGACCATCTCGCTTGTATTGAGTGAGTTCAAGTCTGGAGACCACCCAGACCACCTTTAGAAAGGCTTCACTGGTAAACAGACACCAGGTAGAGACTCCTGGCCTCAACTGGAAATGGACACACACATTTCTTGCCCAGACTTAGGCACAAACTCTTTCTGCACACCTTTCAAATCTGTCCCCAGATTTGAGACTAAAAAGAGACTAAAAACATTCACGAAACTGTAAAGTAGTAACTGGGATATTCAATAGGGAGGACACCTTACAAATGAAAGGATCTCATATTTAAACATTCATTTGCCTACTGCCTCCATAAGCACATAATGAGTTTGTTCTCTTCTTTGACCAGTCCATTGACAATATTTTTCCTCAAGTGATTCTGACTTGCTGTTAGCCAATATGACCTTCTGACGACTTCATTCCACTTTTTTCTATTTTTAGGACTTCCCTGTTAAACATTACATTTTCCAGTTCACAATGTATTTAGATTACCAGGCTATGAGTTGCTAGCTAGGCTTCCAAACCCTAACTGGAGATCAGTTTTGTAATGAGGTCCCAAGAAGCAGCTATAATACAAATTGTGCATTCAATTAAATGTTTAATATGACTTTTCACATTTCTTTTTATTTAGATGACGCCAACTCTAGTTCAGATGATGACAAAGGTAGGTAATCACTTAAAACAAGCTACAATATAAATTGTTCCAGTTTACAGTAAATCCCATCCAGTGACTCGTTCATACCTTGCTTTTGGTACTTCTGCCATCTGTTATGGCTCCCCACAATAATGGAAAAACCAGGAAATGGATGGATGGATGACTTGGAGTGTTATCCTTCTCCCAAGGGTCCTTGGAGGTTTTCTCTGGTACCCTGGATGTTGAGTGAAACAGGCAGGTTTCAATTCATATACAGTTTCATAAAACTGACTGTAAACTTCATTTCACTGTTCATTTTAAAAAGCAAAACTCACTAAAAAATGTTTTTTTCTGACTTTTTTGGATTGGGAAACAATACATCTTGATAAAGCCTCATTTGCATTTTCATGTTTACCTGTATTATTATTATTTTGGCAGCTGTGTAACGCAGGTAATCTGCAGCATTCCAATAAAATCAGTTCTATTTATACAGTAGTTCTCTCATCTATATCATCATGGAGTACAGTATACTGTATTTTTTAATGATGACACAACGCATAGTTTCCAAATGCAGACACACTAAAATGCATCATTGTGTTTTCTCAATAGAAATAGATTTCACACACACCCCTCACCAACCACTCATTTCTGTTTTTTGATTCCTACACACATCTTCTCCAGCAGCCTACCAATGAAAGTTCTGCCTCAAGTTTCTTTTCTGTCTCTGGTGCATCTTTAGGATTGCTATTGCCAAGATCGTCATTATAATTGGGAGAATAACCACAACACACAGCTGATGGCTCAATAAAATGTCTACACATTGTCATGTTTCAACCAGGGTTCCTCTAGTGGCTGGGGTTCCGAAATACGTTTTAGGATTCTTTTGTTCATTTGTGATCATGTGCATTATTTTTTCTTTATGATATTGTCTATAAGCTGCTTGTGTTATCTCCGATGCGTTTTGTTGGTGGTTCCCCAAGAGAAGGGGCCACCTGCCAACCATGGCCAGGCACTGCCCTCTGCCCTATAAATCCAGAGGGTCTCCCACAGTCTCTGGTGGTTCCTTCTGAATGTGCCTGGGAGTGGTGAGTTTACTTGTGCCCTTTTCAGTGCTTTATGAATGACTGGATTTTCAACATGTCTGCTTTGTTTTTGACCTAGCTCTGGATTTCTGCACTGGGACTTAGTCTGCCTGAATTGACTCTTGTTTTAGGAAACTTTATTTTGTCTTTTGTGCTCTACGGAGCTTGCATTTGTTTCAGAAGATTTCTGTGGAAATAAACCTTTTTGTTTTATAAAGTTATGTGTTTGCCCTTGTTACAGGCCTGGTTTGATGGCTTTCCCCTCTAGTGGGTATTTCTGCAAGTGCTTTTTTGGGGGCTTACATGCTTTAAGGCTCCTAAATCATGAAACACATGAAAGGAAATGAGTGAGGTGTTTTTTTCTCTTGAGATCTTAATTTAAATACTAAATAAGAGGCACATCTAGATTTAATCCATGTAAATCTTTCTTCTGTGAAACACTGAGAGTCGCTCCAAATTCAATTTTGCATGGATTGTTTTTCTCATTACTAATATGAGGTGATTTGTTACCTCTGAATTATCCCTGTAATGAATGAATGTCGGTGCATCCAGGTTTGGAACCTGCCTTGTGCCCATAGCTGCCAGGATAGACTTTGCCCCTATGCTTCCTGTTGTGCTGTTTCAGTCACCTTAGTCCAGCGTTTCTCAACCTTTAAGTATTTGCGACCCGAGTTTTCATAACAGTTTTAATCGCGCCGCCCCATAACATGTTTCTGAAATGTAGATGCATATTTTATTATACCTACTTAACTTTTATCGACATTTATCTAACTCTATATTTATTGTTCTAGTATCAGAATGTAGTTTAAGTTAATTTGTTTTTGTTTCATATTTTTCATTCTTGTTTACTTTTTTTCACATCTTCGCGCCCCCCTTTTTGTTACTTCGTGCCCCCCTAGGGGGGCCTGCCCCACAGGTTGAGAACCACTGCCTTAGTCTTTTTTTGCATGAAAATGTGAGATTCACTTTTTACTTGGCTATCAGTGCAAAATACATGGGGTTAGTAACATAGGAGAAAAATATCATTTTGGGTGCAGCATTCAGCATAACAATGTCTCAGTAAACACTGGCACATAAGTGAAAACATGTCAGTGCTTTGTGGCCAGTTTCCCTTTTCAGCTCTAGGACTTAATTACACCTGGGATTTAAATCTGATTAGTGTGTACATTTTTAATAATAACAATACATTATATTCATTATAAAATATCATACAGTGCATACACAATGCTACTTACTTAACACTGGCCATCACAATTACATTGCATTCAATGAGAATCAAATATCACATTATATAGTGCCTATCATAGTGACTACCAAGCCGATTATTCTTTTTAAAGCTGTGTCTTTTATTCTCATTTACAGGGAAACATTAACTTGGGGCCCTTGGCCAATGAAGATAACCTGTGGTCCACCACTGGAATAATTAGCTAGAAAATAGAAATAGCCCCTTCTGTTTATTCATCATGTATGAGGGAACATTTGTAATGGGCGTAACAGTTCATTTTGACCCAAAAATGATTGAAACTATGTATTTCTTATCATTAAAAATGGTTTGAATGTAGGTGAAAAAATATTTGAAAGTCTTTGAATAAACAGCATTTAAGCAAACAGACGTGATTTGTCTTTAATTCTCCCTTGTTGCTCAGTTACTGTATCATACAGAATAATGAACGTTATTTTACATAAACAGACAAGCTGTAAGTTCTTACATGTAAGTAATCACATGTTTGTTTTCAGAACAGTGTTACCATTTGAAATACAAATCTTCATCTTCTAGCAAACATAAATCCCCATTTTACTTCTTCTTCTTCTTTTGGCTGCTCCCGTTAGGGGTTAAGGGTTGCCACAGCGGATCATCTAAATATAAATCATCATTAATTTCACACATTTCTTGAAATTTATTTTATAATAAACAAATTGCACATTCACACTGTGCAATAGAACTTGAAGTATTAGCAAAGTGTCAGGGGTTCATGTGTTTCCCATCATATTGCCTCTAGTTTTCAAAACCACCAGTTCAGCTTGGCACAGCAAAAAAATGACCAAATAGACACGTTCAGCACAGAAATAAAAATGACACCTGAAAATACAATTCCAACTTTCCAAAAGCAGAACACAAAGAAAACTGAATAGTTGTATCAGTCTAGCGCACTGTAGAAAGTAATGAAAAACTGTTTTTGATTACAGAAACTGAGACGTTTAGTTTTTAAAGAATTAGCAGCAACTAGGAGCGGTGCCAGCACTGAGCTTGGGCTCATCCTGTAGCTTAGGTTTAAAAAAATGTTTTTACTCAAATGAAAATTAGCCTGCAATTTTAATACATAATGTATCTCCTTTGATCAAATTATCAGTTAATTATAAACATACACATGCTGGCTGTTTTTAGTATCTTATTTTCACATTTGTTCTTTTCTAATAATTTTGCATGACACAGAAGTACGAATTATCAGTTTGTAATTACCAGGATCCATGTTGTCTCCCTTTTTAAAGACTGGAGTCAAATTTGCAACTTTCCAGTCACTTAGTTATTTCTCTTTCTCAAGTGGCTGCTCTGGTATGCCTAATAAAAATTTATAGATGAAATATTTTTAATTGCTTTTCACACAATTGGTAGAATCCCATCTGGTCCAGGGGTTTTATTAGTTTCCAATGTATTGTGGGCTTGAAGCACATGCGACTCTTACATTTTCAAATCTATGAACTCGGAGCTTGTTTCTCCTTCTGCATGGTGCAAAACTTCCTTTCTTTACATCTGTTCTGCTTATGATGTAGAAAAGGCAGTTCGTAATGAAAGGGACTAGAAAATTAGATGTATACATATTATCAGCAAGTTCATGACCAGAGATCAATCCTATCTTGCCACTAAATGAGAACCCTAATTTGTAGTCAAAAATTCGAAGTGAGTATTTGGAAAAATGAATCAAAGAGAAAACATTCATCACAAGCTCAAACAATCTCAGACAACCGAGAAGAGTATGGAGGTGACATTTAAACAATTGCTACAGTAATGTCATGTGCCACGCACTCCTGGTTTCCCCTGCATAGCAATTTTATAGCAATCAAATAAAAAAAGCGAGAAACTGGTGGCACCCAATATAGGACAATGACGGTGTCGTTATCAGATACAAAATATTATATTATCAAAAAAAAAAAAACTTTACAAGTGGAAGCAAACAGAACAATTGAATTCTCTTTCAAAAAAGCTCAAAGCCAAGCTAAATGACACCTTTTATGGGCTAACTAAAAAGATTACAATATGCAAGCTTTTGAGGCAACTCAGGCCCCTTCTTCAGGCAAGATGTAATGTAAAAAGCTCAAAAAACACAAAACCTGCCTCCAATAGTACAGGTAATGTCAAGAAAAAAATGAAAGGCAACACGGGTCAGAACAGCATGTTTGAAATGCTTCTTGCACCTACTGTATATTCTGTTGCCCTGACAGTAGCTACTATGGGGAGTGCTAGCCTGGCTTCCCAGAAAGCAAATGGAAGGCCACCCTAATTCCAGAAGTAATTTCAGGCCTGGAAGAAAGCAACCCTGCAAAGCAGTTTCAAGAGACCCATCAGCCAAGGGCAACTGAGTTCTGACGTAGAAGGTGGATGGGGCAAACACTCATCACGAGGTGTTATGATGAGCATCACACATAAAGGAAAAATTGTGCGAGTCCTGCAAAAGTCCCAACAGCAAGTCCACTATCCTGCCCACCAATAGTCCTAAACTTAGGACGCCTGCCCCCAAACTCTACTGATCAGATGTGGCCTACATGGACCTAAAAGGAGTTTCAGCTTCAAAAGTTTAATATACAGTATATTTGTTACAAATTGGAGTTTTGTTTAAATGTGTATGCACTTTTTCTGCATCATTTTAGGAAATCAGATACTTATTTTTGGTTTCTTTCTAGCCATTGACTTTGATTATTTACTCCATATTCAGTTATTTTGTGTATTTTTATTGCAATTAAAATTTTTGGGCTAAATTGGATGCCACTTTGTGGTGCCAAAATGTGTTCCTGTTGTTAGTGTGGAGTTTTATGCTGTCAGAGATGTGTTCTCAGTGGTCCAAACAATGGCTAAAAGGTCATCCTAGGGATTCCTTCCTCCTCTAAGCTAACACATTGCAAACACCCATTCTTACTTTACTAAACTTATTTTCTTTGACTCTGCAGTTTTTTGACTTGTGCAGCATATTTTGACTTTGACTTTTGTTGTGCATTTCAATTTCAGTGACTGTGCAGCTCTCTTTTTGGTGTGGTACCTTTTCTGGCTTCCTAACTATGTCTCTTCTTTGGATCACATCTCAAAATTTTTCGTCTACTAGCATAACAATACTTTAAATAGATAGATAGAACTTTATTTGGCGTCTGGTGGAAATTAAAGTTTTGCATAAACTCCCAAAAACAAATGAATATAATAAAAACACGTAACAACCCCCCCAAAAAACACTTCTGTGTTGGACAACTGAGAGCTGCTGCTGTCAATAATGGCAGAAAGATGAGGTCATATCTGCTTGGATTGTATCACAGGTTTAATGTTCCAAAAAATATCAAGCACTGTAAAAAAATCACAAGGACCATTACACAATAATTAAAATAATTATTTGAAAATCAAAAGAAAAAGCACAAAAAGGCAAAATAAGGGCAAAAAGGATTTGCCTAATCCAAAGCAAAGAAGTTTAGTCTGTACTGTAGTAAACAGAGTCACATACATACGAATAGGAAGGAGCTGCATGGACCAAGTGAGGGTACTTCCATGCCAGGCCAGGGGGTAGCGGGGTGTGCTAACCTTTCTTCTGTTGTCTCTGCAGACAAGGAACTGAAAAACCTGTCTGATACAACTCTGAAGACATCACTTCCGGTTCTGGTGCCCCGAAACACGTGACTTCCAGTTCTGGTGCCCCAGAAACACATTACCTCCGGTGCCAACCACAGAAGCACATCACTTCCGGGTTAACTACGCCACTTCCTGTCTGGACATTTAAAACCGCCATCTTCCCCAACCATCCTCAGTTCAGTTATAGACTCCAATCTTTGCACATCAGTGCTATTTTCAAACCCTTTTGCAGCCAGGGAAATTATACGGGTGGCTGCCCCAAACCTTTTTTAGGTGTCGAGTCTAGTCATTTCACAATAGTAATGCCCAAGCAAGATATCCAGAAACCAGAAAAACAACATTTACAGACTCCAATAACAATCAATGAGCCAATAAGGAACTTGCTCTCCAGCCTCAGATATATAGGCAGAGGGCGGTCCTTCAGAGGTCACATGAGGCCGGTCACGCCCCTTGGGAATTACACCCACAAAGCAGAACACAGAAGCACAATGCATTGATATTAAATAATAAATAAACAGTACTACATAAATAAAAACATCATCACTATAAATATATGAAAAATAATCATTTCAAATAAACCATGGAGGTGCAAAAAAGAACAAAAAAATAAATCTAAACCAGGGAACCACCCCTGGCTCCATCATAATTAGTGGGAGAGAGAAATGCCAGGGTTTGGAGAAAGAAGTCAGAGACAAGAGATGACGAGGACAGTTCTACTGTGTAGGATTGTGATGGGCATGTGGGTAAGCCATGGCATAAGAGGATGATCAGAGGTAGACCAAAGCAGCTGCTGGGTTCTTGATTTACTTTTTGTTTAGTTTATACTTCATTTTGTGCATTTTTCTCTTAGTTTATTTTGTATGTACCTCCTTTATATCATTTCTAGGAGTAGATATTGGCTAATACAAAATAAAATAAAAAGGAAGCTCTTGAATCACAGTTTATAGGTTGATTCTCATTTCCCTGGCACAGGAATCAGGAAAATGAAAAGTTGCTCAAAGCCAGCCATTTAGTTCCATGCAGGGAACATCCTCTTCTTAACGGAGCAGTTTCACAGAAAAGCTGCAGCCTTTGCAATTCAGCTGGGAATAAAGCTGAGTAGCCTGGACTTAAAAAAACAATAAAAGTATAAAATGAAGCAGTTTAGAAAGAGCAAGAAAAAAAACAAATACTAATTCTTATAGGCGACTTTGTTTCCCTTTGCAATTTCATAGATTTTTTCCTCGGCACATCCTGCACATGATACCTTATACTCTTACTCAGTACACAAAACACATCTTATCATCGCGGGGCCATTACAAAGGACCTGGAAAGGTCATTCCACTCCTTTTGTGGAAATGCTAATACCATGTCTGCTATTAAAAGGTCATGCCATTTCATTGTGGCATCACAAAGACATTGGGCTTTTTGTGTCATCTCTTTATGAGATGATTAAGCCCTGCTAAGAGGGGAAGTCGTTTCTACCTACTCGGTTTCAAGGAGCCTTTAATACAATCAAATCTGCAGTTTCCAGATCGTGTTGCTTCTCACCTTGTTATAAGTTATTTTCTGCAAGACTGACTTCTTTTTTAAGAAAGCCAACAGAGCAGTAAAGATGGTCTCTTTCTTTCTCCTGTTTCCCTTCACAATACATTAATCACACAGCATTTTCTCTTATGATTTTTTTCTCATTAAATGCTTCAGCATTTGTTAACTAAACTCGATTCAGAAAGTCTTCAGGCTCCTTCACTTTTTTCACATTTTGTTATATTGCAGGCTTTTGCTAAAATCATTTGAATTCAATTCTTCCCCACATCAAGCAACACTCAATACCCCAGAAAGACAAAGCAAAACAGGATGTTAGAAATTTTTGCAAATTTATTAAAAATCCGAAATACAAATACCAGATGGACGCCGGTACTCAGCACCATTTTCTATGACACTTGAAATTTTGCTCAGGTGCATCCTATTTTACTGATCATCGCTGAGATGTTTCTACACCTTGTTTAGAATCCATTTGTGGTCCATTCAATAAACTGTATGATTAGGAAAGGTACAAACCTGTCTACAGAGGGTCCTGCAGCTAACAAGGTCTATTAGAGCAGAAACCGAGCCATGAGTTTGAAGGGATTACCTGCAGAGCTTAGAGACAGGATTGTGTCGAGGCACAGATCTGAAGACTGCGGTGGGCTGGCGCCCTGCCTGGGATTTGTTCCTGCCTTGTGCCCTGTGTTGGCTGGGATTGGCTCCAGCAGACCCCGTGACCCTGTGTTAGGATATAGCGGGTTGGATGATGACTGACTGATAACAGATCTGAAGAAGGCTACAAAAATTCCTGCAGGATTTGGGGTTTTCAAAAGAAAGGTGCCCTTCTTAATTTGTTAAAATGAAGAAGTCTAGAACAACAACAGCTCTTCCTAGAGCTGGCCTCCCATTAAACTGAGCAATAATAAGAGGATGGTCTTGCCAAGAGAGGTGTCCAAGAACCCAATTGTTACTCGTGCTGAAATCCAGAGAAACTTTGTGGACATGGGACAAACCTCCAGAAGGACAACAACAACAATCCACTGATCTGGGCTTTATGACAGCGTGGCCAAACAGAAGCCTCTCCTTAGTAAAATACACTTGGATGCTCACTTGGAGTTTGCAAAAATGTGTCTAAAGTAGGAGGGCCACAGTGGCTGCAGGTTTTCATTCTAACCCTTTTCTTAATGAGTGACTTGTTTTTAATGCTAATTAACTTCTTTTGAATTCATTTTAATTGACTTGCACTTGAAGACTCAGACCTCTCAATTGTTTCTTTTTCCTTAATTAGTAGCCAAACAATCATGACATACAAAATAGGCCAAAACAACTGGTGACCATCATACAATATCTGAAAATAAAGAAAGGTGAAGGTCTCTGGAATGCTGATCTGCTCTTAGACAAGGGACAATCAACGATTTCAGAAATGTCTGCTATTGCACAATGAGAGCAACAACAAGTCATGGAATTAAAGAACGGGTTTAATTAATGACCAGAATTGGTGCCTCATTAAGGGACTGGTTGGAGGGAAATTGATTGGAGTTTGAGGCCCTGATAAGTTGGTCTCCTGTTGGCTCACTCGCTTCACAATTTACTTCTGTTTGGGTGCCATTTCAATCAATCAATCAATCAACATTTATTTATATAGCACATATTCACACAAAAAAATGTAGCTCAAAGTGCTTTACAAAATGAATAGAAAAATAGAAGACACAATAAAAAATAAACATAAGTCAACATTAAATAACATAGAATAAGAGTAAGGTCCGATGGCCAGGGTGGACAGAAAAAACAAAAAAAACTCCAAAGGCTGGAGAAAAAAATAAAATTTAAGGAAAGAAATGAAGCACTTCAGAGGAACGATGAAGAAATTCAGGGGAACAAATCTTAATAAACAAGCCAATTTAAAGTAATTCAAAAGAAGGTAATTAGCAGCAAAAACAGATCACTAATTAGGAAAAGGGTTAGAATGAAAACCTGCCGCCTCTGCGGCCCTCCAGGACCAGAGTTGGACACCCCTGATGTAAAGGATTCTCAGACTTTGAGAAACAAGATTTTCTAGTCTGATGAAACGAAGATTAGTATCATGTCTAAGAGGAAACCGGGCATCGCTTCTTACCTCTTTGATACCATTTAAAAGGTGAAGCATGGTGGTGGCAGCATCATGCTGTGGGGCTGTTCCATGACAAGGACAAGACGATTAATCATGGTTGACAGAAAGCTGAATGGAGCAAAGTACAGGGAGATCCTTAATGAAATCCTGCTCTACAGAGTCTTGGACCTCAAACTGGGCCAAATGTTCACCTTCCAACAGGACACTGGCACTAAGAACAGAGCAAAGTGGCTTAGGGACAACTCCAGGAATGTTCTTGAGTGGCTCAGTCAAAGCCCGAATCTCTCTGGAGAGACCTGAAAACAGCTGTGCACTAACGTCCTCCATCCAAATTGACAGAGTTTGACAGGATCTGCAGAGAGGAATGACAGACAATCCCCCAATCTAAGTGTGTGAAGCTTGTTGCTGTCATCACTGCCAAAGGGGCTTCAACAAAGTACCAGTCAAAGGGTCTGAATACTGGTATCAAAGTAATATCTCAGTTTTTCTATTTTGAATAAATTTGCAAAAAATGTCTAAATTCCTGTTTTAGATGTGCCATTCTGTGGGATTATGTGTTGCTTGATGTAAGGAAAAATATAAATGATTTTAGCACAAGGCTGCATCACAACAAAATGCTCACTCATGGGATCGGTTTAAACTTAAATAACCTGACCTGTGCATCTTTGTGATGTGGGAGAAAAGTGGGAATACTTTGGGAAAACCTGATGCAGTTTGTGGATTCAGAAAACAGTTGGAAGGACAGCTGACCTGTGCAAATTTTCCTGGGTAGATAATAAATTGTGGCAGGCACAATAAAGCATTCTCAATAAATGAATGACGATTGGAAACTACTTTGTTATCGGAGTTATTCTGTGGTAAAGTGAAGTCAGCAAGTGAGACAGTCACTCAGTTGATCCCCCTCTCCTCTGCATAAATGGTGTCCACAGGATATCTTAATGTCTATCAAGTATTAGTGATCAGAAGAGTAAAAAGTACGCAGATAAGGAAAACTACTTAATGGAGCAAAATAAAGCATTTGTAAACAAATGTATCAATCTGTACATATGAACTGAGAAATAAGGGGCCATTTTAAATTCAGTGGGATATCTTAATTCATATATTTCTCTTGTTAAAGTGACTCCTTTCATTTTATTAACAGAATTACTCTATGAACACAAGGCTCTAAAACGCAGACACTTTTAGTCTGTTTGATTATTATAGCGTACTTGTATCCCTCGGGTGGTGCAGTGGTAACGCTGCTGCCTCGCAGTTAGGAGACCTGGGTTCACTTCCCAGGTCCTCCCTGTGTGGAGTTTGCATGTTCTCCCCGAGTCTCCGTGGGTTTCCTCCCAAAGACATGCAGGTTAGGTGCATTGGTGATTCTAAATTGTCCCTAATGTGTGCCCAGCAGTGGGCTGGCGCCCTGCCTGAGGTTTGTTCCTGTCTTGTGCCCTGTGCTGGCTGGGATTGGTTCCCATGACCCTGTGTTAGGATGTATCCCTCCCTGTTGTGAACAGCATGAATTTTTCATAAGTTCAAGTTTTCAATGGCAATTACTTTATTCTGAATGGTCAATGATTAAAATGTAATCTGGAAACAAGAACCAAAAGACCCATGAAGATCAAATGACCATGCAAACGTTCATAAAGACCACTAAAAATATTTCTAACACTAAAAAATAGCCAAAAATGATTGAAGATCATAACACCAACGTACATAAAATGTAATGAATTTTCCAGTTTTTATATTTTCGTCTCCCTCTGGCTTATTCAGCTGTGGACGTCTCCTATCACAACACACAACAGCCTAAAAAAATGGCCCCTATGACCCTTCTCCACCTCTCTTGTTCTCCTACTGTTGCTCCATTTCGCATTGCTGTGCAGACAAAGTATCTGGAAGTGTTGCAAGAGAGGATATTAAGTGGCTGACATCCCAGATGCGATCAATGGAACTTTACCAAGCCAGGAGGTGTTTATAAAGGGATGTTGCTAATGGACAGACAGGCAGTCATCTCACCTAGAAGTGATGGTTCTGTACCTAACAGAGATGTCTTTACAATGGATAGTTCTAGTGGAAGAATGGACATTCTGCACAGGAGGCTGGCTGACGGGCTGCAATAGCAAATGGATTGAAGGAGACTGTTTCTTAGGGTCATTTTCATGCCCCACAAGATGGGTGACAGTATCCCTCTCATGGCTCTTCCTTGTACATCACTCCAGGAGGAGCTGCAAAGAGGACAATCTCTTGTTTTAGGGAGTCTACTGGGAGTAAGGCAGTGGTTGGAAGGTTGGGAGACAAAGTCAGATAGTCGAGATTGCATTGGTTTGGACATGTGCAGTGGAGAGATGCTGGGTATATTGGGAGAAGGATGTTAAAGATAGAGCTGCCAGGGAAGATTAAAAGAGGAAGGCCTAAGCGAAGGTTTATGGATGTGGTGAGAGAGGACATGCAGGTGATGCAGAGGACAGGAAGATATGGAAGAAGATGATCTGCTGTGGCAACCCCTGACAGGAGCAGCCAAAAGAAGAAGAAGAACTAGAAGCACTCCCAGGTCTGGGGTGAGAGAAGCCATCCTTCTAGGCCTGGTGAGTCAGAGCCATGAGACACTTCCCTTTGGAGGTTTGGAATACGAAAGGGACAGAAAAAACACCGAAGGTTTGTATTGTGCTGATTCTGAGGAAGACGTCTGCTTTCAGGTACTGTGTTAAATAAAGAAGAGCACATTTGAACCTGGAGACTGACTTTGTGCAGTTGTGTCAGGGTTTTGGGGCTCTGTTATGCCCCCTACATGCCACAGCATCTAAAGAAATAAAAACATCAGGGTGTCTGAAGAACAGTGACAGACTCAGACACTCAAAAGAGTGATTATGGCTCAGTTATATAAACTGGTATTCTGCTACAGCAGCCTCCAGTTTCCTTTAAGCTCAAACATTGTGCTTTTCCTCTTGAAATAAATAGTACTAAATTGTCTGCAATCAAATAGTAATATTTTGTATCTGTGTGTCCTATAAAAATGTTTGCAAGCAAAAAGTTAGCACCTGAAACTGAGGTAAGATGAACTCTTTCCTTATTTAATTAATATGTTAATTTCAGATCTTGTAGAGAAAAGCCAAGCAAAATGACACCTTTTATTGGCTAAGTAAAATGATTACATCTTGCCTGAAGAAGTGGCCTGAGTTGCCTCGAAAGCTTGCATATTGTAATCTTTTTAGTTAGCCAATAAAAGGTGTCATTTTGCTTGGCTTTTCTCTACATTCATAATGGCTAACATGGTACAACAAGCTAGTACTACAGATCTTGTAGGAAAAATGCAAAGGAGTAAACACATCCTCTTTTTAATTTGGTAGTCAACCACAAGATGGTGCCCTAGAACTAAAAATCTCCTGTTTGGAATCCTAACTTTAGCGTTGATGCCGTGAGCTGTATGTGCCAGGATTTGGCTCCAGTTACAGCGCCTCCTGCTCCGGTGTTCCCTAACAGGTGTGCCCTCTTGACTGTTTGTCATACTGGTTTTTAAAGTACACTTGAATCGGCCGTCACTGTGTGTCATAAAGGCACACGTTCGCTCATAAACACAGCGCTGATCACCTTGGTCATTTTTAAGCAAGATGGCTTCTTGTATCACAGTGATGATAAATTCCATCCATCCATCCATTTTCTAACCCGCTGAATCCGAATACAGGGTCACGGGGGTCTGCTGGAGCCAATCCCAGCCAACACAGGGCACAAGGCAGGAACCAATCCTGGGCAGGGTGCCAACCCACCGCAGGACACACACAAACACACCCACACACCAAGCACACACTAGGGCCAATTTAGAATCGCCAATCCACCTAACCTGCATGTCTTTGGATTGTGGGAGGAAACCGGAGTACCCAGAGGAAACCCACGCAGACACGGGGAGAACATGCAAACTCCACGCAGGGAGGACCCGGGAAGCGAACCCAGGTCTCCTAACTGCGAGGCAGCAGCGCTACCACTGCGCCACCGTGCCGCCCATGATGATAAATTCCCACCTGGAATTAAGTGGACTGAAATGTCAAGGAAAACTAAAGGATGAGTTTAAACTGTTTAAGGCTGGCATCAAATCAGACAAATATATTCAGGGAAAATTCAAAGTTTAATTATGAAAAACAGGCCAAAGAATAACAATAAAAAATCACAAAGTGATGTTGAAAGAATGATTGTGTGTGTTGTACTTTGCAATTTGCTTTGACAGCACCAGAAACACAAGCTGATGTACTGTTGCCTGTGTATTTATAAATGTACATTTTTAAGTTTTGCAATTTATTATTACCATAATATATACCGATGAGCCACAACATTAGAACAACCTGGAATTATGTAGGTCCCCTTCATGCACCAAGACATTAGCAGCAGATCCTTTAAGTCCTTTAAGCTGCAAGGTGGCTCCTTCATATATCGGACTTGTTTTTCTAGCACGTGCCAAAGTTACTCATTCGGATTGAGATCTGGAGAATTTGGAGGCCACCTTAAACTCTTTGTCATGTTTCATAATCCATTCCTGAAAAATATTTGCATTGTGGCAGGGTGCATTATCATGATGAAAGAGGCCACCTTAAAGATGTGTGCCTGGTTTCAACAATGTTATGCTAAGTGGTATACATCCTGGGTCCTCCCTGCGTGGAGTTTACATGTTCTCCTTGTGTCTGCAGGGGTTCCCTCCCGCAGTCCAAAGACATGCAGGTTAGGTGCATTGGCGATCCTAAATTGTCCCGTGTGTGTGTGCGCCCTGCGGTGGGCTGATGCCCTGCCTGGGGACTGTTTCCTGCCTTGCGCCCTGTGTTGGCTGGGATTGGCTCCAGCAGACCCCCGTGACCCTGTAGTTAGGATACAGTGGGTTGGATGATGGACGGATGAATCCCCAGACCTGGGTTTCCCAGCAGAACATTGCCCAGGGTATAAAACTCCCTCCGTAGCTCATCTATATAGACCTATAAATACCTTGGAGTGCAGCTGGATGATAAACTGGACTGGACTGCCAATACTGATGCTCTGTGTAAGAGAGGACAGAGCCGACTATACTACCTTAGAAGGCTGGCGTCCTTCAACATCTGCAATAAGATGCTCCAGATGTTCTATCACACGGTTGTGGCGAGCGCCCTCTTCTACGAGGTGGTGTGCTGGGGAGGCAGCATAAAGAAGAGGGATGCCTCACGCCTGGACAAATTGTAGGCATGGAGCTGGACAGTTTGACATCCGTGGCAGAGCGACGGGCGCTGAGGAGGCTCCTGTTAATAATGGAGAATCCACTGCATTCACTGAACAGGATCATCTCCAGACAGAGGAGCAGCTTCACCGACAGACTGCTGTCACCGTCCTGCTCCACTGACAGAATGAGGAGATCGTTCCTCCTCCACACTATGCGACTCTTCAATATTATACAAAATTATTGTCTGTCTGTTATACCTTCATTGTTATCACTATTTAATTTAATATTGTTTTTTATCAGTATACTGCTGCTGGAGTATGTGAATTTCCCCTTGGGATTTATAAAGTATCTATCTATCTATCTATCTATCTATCTATCTATCTATCTATCTGTCTATCTATCATATAGTGCCTTTTATATCTATCTATCTATCTATCTATCTATCTATCTTCATCCCACTGTTCATCCTGGTTCAATCTTTTCCCCAGGTAAATGCTTAACAACATGGTGCAAAAGAAAATGTGATTCATCAGACCAGGATATCTTCTTCCATTGCTCCATGGTGCTATTTTGATGCTCACGTGCCCATTGTAGAAGTTTCTGGCTTTTGACAGGAATCAGGAAAAGGCATTCTGACTGGTCTGTGGCTATGCAGCACCATATCCAGCAAAGCTGCGATTCACCGTGTATTCTAACACATTTCTCTCATGGCCAGCATTATGTTTTCCTTGAATTTGTGCCACAATAGCTCTTCTAAGTGATTGGGTCATGCAGGCTAGCCTTTACTCCCCACACACATCAATGAGCCTAGGGCACCCATGACCCTGTTGCAGGTTTTCCAGTTGTCCATCCTGGGACCAGTTTTGGTAGGTGCTAACCACTTCATACCAGGAACACCCCACAAGACCTGCTGTTTTGGAGATGCTCTGACACGTTTACCTAGCCATCACAATTTGTGTCAGAGTCGATTAGATCCTTGCACTTGACCATATTTCCTGCTTCCAACACATCACATTCAAAACGTGACTGCTCACTTTTCCCCTGATATATCCCACCCCTTGACAGTTGCCACTGCAACAAGATAATCAATGTTATTCACTTCACCTCTCAGTGATTTTAATATTGTGGCTGATAGGTGTATGTGCAAATACTTTAGGCCCATATTCAGTGAAAGGTGCTATACAGTGATATGACAGCTTACAATGGATTTAAAAAGTATTGAGACCACCTCACTTTCTGCACACTTTTGTGTGTTGTAGACTTAAGTTTAAATTGCTAAATTAAATTGATATTCTACACTCAATAACCCATAATGCCAATGCAAAAATGTTTTCAGAAATGTTTGCAAATTTATTATAATTAAAAACTGAAATCTCTCGCTGATGAAAGTATTCAGACTCTTTGGTATGGCACTCCAAATTGTGGTTGGGTACTTTGTGTTTGATTTAGGTTGAGATGTGACTAGAACGTGATACTCGACAACTGTCTTGGTTTGACAAATAGACATATTTGGTAGGTTTTTAATTTTTTCCTCTGTGCTCCATACCCTCTATTGTAAAGCGCCACAGTGGAAAAGATATGTTTTTTAATTTTTACGAATCACTTAATTTTATGGGCGGAATAGTGGCTCTGAGGCTAGGGATCTGAGGCGCCGGCAATTGGAAGGTTGCCAGTTTGAATCCCGTAAAATGCCAGAATTGACTCTACTCCCTTGGGCCCTTGAGCAAGGTCCTTAACCTGCAATTGCTCCGTCCCGGGTATGACATTAAGCAGCATCCAGCCCTGCAAGCGGCTCCTCCAACATGTAGGTAAAACTCCATTGATGGTGGCAGGATTGGCACTCCAGCCACAGTGGGTCCCACTCGGTGGTTCATCGTTTGGTGGGTGCAGCTATGTGCTTAATCAGTGCACACTCCCAACCCTCTCATAACTTTAGAATACAATTTTGTGTGGTAAACACATATACGAGGTGTGGCAGAAAAGTAATGAGACTGATTTTTTATTTACCAAAGTTTTTATTTTTTTCAAACATCAATGTTATCCCCTTCAAAGTAGTTCCCTTGGGCAGCTACACACCGATGGAGACGTTGTTCCCACTGTTGGTAGCAGTGCTGGAAGTCTTCAACCGGTATGGTCTTCAGCATGTCCGTTACACTCTTTTGGATGTTTTCTAAAGTCCCGAAATGACGTCCTTTGAGGACATTTTTCAGTTTAGGAAAAAGGAAAAAGTCCCACGGACTGAGGTCAGGTGAATGAGGGGGCTGGGGAACCACAGGAATGTCTTTTTTCGATTGTCATTCTGCTCAATTGTGAGGTTTTTCGGCACCATTTTGGCACAGACCTTTCGCATGTGCAAATGTTCAGTCAAAATTTGATGAACGGTAAATCTGTTCAAATTTAATTGTTCACTCAACATTCTTAATGTTAAACGACGGTCTGATCTCACAAGAGTGTTCACACGTTCGATGTTTTCATTGGTTTTTGAAGTTGAAGGCCTCCCTGAAAAACTTGAGCTCGGGATAAAGAATGTTCCCCATAGGCCTGTTTTAACTTTTCAAACGTCACACTTGCCGTTTAATGGCACAACGTTGCTCCAAATTCCGCTGTTTCATTTTGCGTGACGCACAACCAAAAACACAACTTCGCTAATAGCAGTCACAAAAATCACGTAGTTAACGGAAGGAGTTGAAACTCGCACAGAACTATGGGAGGGTACTGATACACGTGATCTATCAAGGACAACAGCGCAGCGTTGCCAACTCGCTTGCAGTGTTGCCAGTCTAATTACTTTTCTGCCACACCTCGTATGCCATGTTTGTGAAGCAATAATTTAGAGTTGAAAAATACCAAACTTATCATTTACTGAAAATGGAGAGCAAAACCATATACATAGTTGAAACTGGAATTCTCTTCTGAAACTATTTGGTTATTATTGTGTTTGCTCAAACTCTGACCTTCTCTTTAATTGATCATTCTGCACTCTGTTTACTTCTTTATATTTATGCGTGCTTGGAACCCACCCAAGAGTACATTATAGTAAAATACTGTATTGGAGTGTGCAGATGATATGGCAGGAATCAGACTGTATTACTCAAACCTGCCTTTAACTAAAAATTCAACTGCAGTGATCACTGCTCTTTTTGTTATACATAAACAATATGGTTAAGAATACAGGTAAAATTCCATTTCAACGAATATCTTTACAACAAAATTTTCATTACAACAAAGTATTTTTATGGTCCCGACAGTTTCCCCATATGATGCGAGTCCATAGAAATCTCGTTACTACGAAGTACATTCAGCAGATACTTTCATTACAACGAAGTGCACAAATGACCTGGAAATGCCTGAATGAATTATCCACAGAGCAGTTAGTCCTGTGGCCGCAGCTCAGTTGTGCACAACGATCCCCAGACTGAAACACTGTCATTTTTTTTTTCTTTCTTCGAACTTATCTCATACTGTTTTTTTGCTGTTTTTGTTTTCTGTGGTTTTCAGTGATACCTTTTGCTTATTGCTTGTCAACATTTGAAAAACATCCATTGGAGTTTAACTCATTGTCACCCTCCTATAGAAACGGCAGACACAAAAAAACAATAACAGTTCATATTAAAAAAAAACTTTCAATTTTTGCAGCTCCCGATTGCGGCAAAAAGAAAAAAGACGTTGCCAGTGAATTCGGAATTTTGCCATCGACACTGTCAACTTTCTTGAAAGACAGAGCAAAAAAAGTAGAAGGTTGCAAATGTATGTGAACTGCTGCATTTGAAGATGTTGAAAAGCCATTTTTATGTGGTTCAGTGATGCTCGTTCAAGAAACATTCCTATTAATGTGAGGTTTGTAAACTCTCTTGGGACCTTCCATAACTGGACAACACACTGAAGATCGTCCCGAAGTGCGATCACCGCATCTTTGGAAGACTATTTATCTATTGCTGGGGTAACAGCAGGCTCACAGAAAAGATCTCAATGGGTGATACAAGGTATACTGTAAATACAGATAACAGGATTACTTGGCCACTAACCTGCTCACAACCCTGACTGACTGCTGTGTCTGTGTATAGTACAGTGGCAGATCACGCTACAATAAATAACTGTGCTGTTCCTGTTTCAAGCTGAATAAAGCTGGTTTTGACCGAGTACTGAGACTCAGCCTCGTGTTTAGTGATGCAAGACAGGGACTTGTACCGCGAACACAATCTTTTAGGATTCGCTTATGTGGCCCTTCACTGCACCACTGTAAGCCTGCTGTTGCCCTGCCCCGGCAACGGACAAACAATCTTCCGCAGACACTGCAATTGCGCTTCGGGACGCACTTCAGCTTGTCGTTCCCATGGGTGGAGGATGGGATCCCAAAAGAGTTCAGAAACCTCACAATATGAAGAAGAAGAAAAGGATAATTCAGCTCCTGATTGATAACTGTGCTGCCCACAACAGGCTTCCACATTTTGATAATGTTCGCGTTGAATTCCTCCCACCCAATTGTACAGCAATGCTTGAGCCACTGAATTTGGGCATCATTCACACCCTGAAAGTGTATTATCGCAAGGAAATGCTGAGAAAAATTCTCGCCAGCATAACTTGTAGACAGGAGAAGATTAAAATTAACACAAAAGAAGTTGTTGAAATGATTGCAAACACCTGGACAGAAGTTAAAGAAAGCACTATAGCTACAAATACAGAATCTCATTACTACGAAATTTTCATTACAACGAAATACTTTTTAGGTCCCTGGAAGTTCGTTATAATGGAATATTACCTGTATAAATGACACACTGATTAAGTTTGCAGATGATACCAAATTAGGTGGAAGAGCGTATAGTGTAGACCTGGATAGCATACAAGCGTAGGCAGGTTTGTGACAAATCAAATACTTGATGGGAGGTCTGAAATTTGAAAGTAGTCCTTATGAGAAGGACCTGGGAGTCATAGTGGACTTATCACTATCTACATCCAGGCAGGGGACAGAAGCAATCAAGAAAACTTACGTGATGATAGGGTTTTCATCACAATGGGTGGAGTTTGTCGAGGGAGGATTATGTTTTAAGTTAACTAAAACATTATTGAGGCCTCAATTGGAGTGATGTGGCAGGGCTCTTTTCCTTATTACAAAACAGACACAGCATCACTAGAGAAGGTCCAGAGAAAAATAACTGGGCTAATTCTGGGACTAGGAGGTACGAGGAAAGACTGAAGCAGCTGAACCTTTTCAGTTTAAGTAAATAAAGATTAAGAGGTGATATGATGGAAGTATTTAAAATTATGAAAGGAAAGTAGTACAGTGGTATGGAGGAATATTTTGGGAGAAAATTAAATAAATAAGTGTGCAAATAAATAAAAATACTGTGAAATGTGAGCATAAGTAAATAAATGTCTCATGAAATGCGGGTATAAATAAATGTGTCACAAAACATGTTTTTTGTTGCTTTTTTATTTATTTAATTTTGTCACGTTTGCCACTGATCAGTGCTGTAATGTTGTTTGAGAAAGTACCTGCAAATATGAACCTGACTCATAAAACAAAAGTCAAATATTCAGTTCAAAATGTCTAAAGTGTCTAAACTGATACAGCTGCAGCTCACCGTATCTCACATACAGTAAGTCACAAGTCATCTTTGATTCCAAAATGAGACTGATGAACATTGGGGCTTAGTGACCTGAATCAACCCAGGGTTTATTTACTCTGAGGCAAGGTAGTGTTGTTCAGACGCCTTGTTGACGGTGCTGTACACGGCTGCTGGCTTGTTGGTAAGGTAACTGTCTGAACCTTCACGGTTTTTATATGGCCTGTACTATTCATTGTAACAGCAATCATGCTATCACAGGTGATAGTGGCTACCCACTCATTTGCTTACGCCACTCCCCGACCCCCAGAGCTCTGAGGAGAGGTGCTTCAGTGCTGCGTGGAGCGCACCATAGGACTCCTCAAATACTGGTTTCGGTGTCTGGAACTATCAGGTGAGAGGCTGCTCTACCAGCCAATGAAGGTCTGCTGCATTATGACTGCATATGCACCAGACTGATTAGCAGAGTCCATATATGGCTGTTTCAGGCTGGTATCTGTAAACCTGTGGTTGATGGGGGGATCATACTGTTATCATTGGAGCAGTGCTTTATTTAGAACATTAGAACACTCTAGACAAGAACAGGCCATTCAGCCCAACAAAGCTAGCCAGTCCTATCCACTTATTTCTTCTAAAAAACATCATGTCGAGTTTTGAAAGTTCCTTAAGTCTTAATGTCTACCACATTACTTGGTAGCTTACTTCAAGTGTCTATCATTCTTTGTGTAAAGAAAAACTTCCTAAATTTGTGCGAAATTTACCCTTAACAAGTTTCCAACTGTCTCTCCGTGTTCTTGATGAACTCATTTTAAAGTCACAATCTCGATCCCCTGTAATGATTCCCTTCATAATTTTAAACACTTCAATTGTGTCACCTCTTAATCTTCTTTTGCTTAAACTGTAAAGGCTCAGCTCTTTTAATCTTTCCTCATAATTCAACTCCTGTAGCCCTGGAATCAGCCTAGTCGCTCTTCTCTGGACCTTTTCTAGTGCTGCTATGTCCTTTTTGTAGCCTGGAGATCAAAACTGCACACAGTACTGAAGATGAGGCCTCACCAGTGCATTATAAAGGTTGAGCTGAACCTCCTTGGACTTGTACTCCACACATCGTGCTATATAACCTGACATTCTGTTAGCCTTCTTAATGGCTTCTGAAAACTTTCTGTCAGTCGATAGCTTAGAGTCCACTATGACTCCTAAACCCTTCTCAAAAGGTGTACTCTCGATTTTCCGACCGCCCATTGTGTATTCAAACCTAATATTTTTACTACCTTTGTGTAATACTTTACATTTGATAACATTAAATTTCATCTTCCACAAATCTGGCCAAGCCTGTAGATAGATAGATAGATAGATAGATAGATAGATAGATAGATAGATAGATAGATAGATAGATAGATAGATAGATAGATAGATAGATACTTTATTAATCCCAAGGGGAAATTCACATAATCCAGCAGCAGTATACTGATACAAAGAAACAATATTAAATTAAATAGTAATAAAAATGAAAAGAATTAAAATAAAATTAATGTTAGCATTTACTCCCGGGTGGAATTGAAGAGTCGCATAGTGTAGGGGAGGAACGATCTCCTCAGTCTGTCAGTGGAGCAGGACAGTGACAAAAGCCTGTCACTGAAGCTACTCCTCTGCCTGGAGATGAAACTGTTAAGTGGATGCAGTGGATTCTTCATGATTGACAGGAGTTTGCTTAGTGCCCGTCGCTCTGCCACAGATGTTAAACTGTCCAACTTTAATCCTACAATGGAGCCTGCCTTCTTAACAAGTTTGTCCAGGCGTGAGGCGTCTTTCATCTTTATGCTGCCACCCCAGCACACCACCGCGTAGAAGAGGGCCTCGCCACAACCGTCTGGTAGAACATCTGCAGCATCTTACTGCAGATGTTGAAGGATGCCAACCTTCTCAGAAAGTATAGTCTGCTCTGACCTTTCTTACATAGAGCATCAGTATTGGCAGTCCAGTCCAATTTGTCATCCAGCTGCACTCCCAGATATTTATAGGTCTGCACCTCTGCACACAGTCACCTCTGATGATCACAGGGTCCATGAGGGGCCTGGGCCTCCTAAAATCTACCACCAGCTCCTTGGTCTTGCTGGTGTTAAGGTGTAAGTGGTTTGAGTCGCACCATTTAACAAAGTCTTTGATTAACTTTCTGTACTCCTCCTCCTGCCCACTCCTGATGCAGCCCACAATAGCAGTGTCATCAGCGAACTTTTGCACGTGGCAGGACTCGAGTCATATTGGAAGTCTGATGTATATAGATTGAACAGGACCGGAGAAAGTACAGTCCCCTCGGCCCCTGTATTGCTGCACACAATGTCAGACCTGCAGTTCCCAAGACGCACATATTGAGGTCTGTCTGTAAGATAGTCCACAATCCATGCCACAGGTGTGAATCTACTCCCATCTCAGTCAGCTTATCCCTAAGGAGCAGAGGTTGGATGGTGTTGAAGGCGCTAGAGAAGTCCAAAACATAATTCTTACAGCACCACTGCCTCTGTCCAGGTGGGAGAGGGATCGTGTAGCATATAGATGATGGCATCCTCCGCTCCCACCTTCTCCTGGTATGCGAACTGCAGAGGGTCGAGGGCGTGACGGACCTGTGGCCTCAGGTGGTGAAGCAGCAGCCGCTCCATGGTCTTCATCAGATGTGACGTCAGAGCAACAGGCCGGAAGTCATTCAGCTCACTAGGACGTGATACCTTTGGGACAGGAGTGATACAAGATGTTTTCCAAAGCCTTGGGACTCTCCCTGTTCCAGGCTCAGGTTGAAGATGCGCTGTAGAGGACTCCCCAGTTCCAACGCACAGGCCTTCAGCAATCGTGGCGATACACCATCTGGACCCGCTGCTTTGCTGGCACAAAGTCTTTTCAGCTCTCTGCTCACCTGGGCTGCTGTAATTGTGGGTGGGGATGTCTCACCTATGCTGGTATCAGCAGAAGGATGGTTGGAGGATGCAGTACTCGAGGTGAGAGTGGGTTACTGTGATCAAACCTATTAAAGAAGTTGTTCATTTGGTTTGCTCTCTCCACGTCTGTCTCGATGGCGGCACCCGCTTGAGCTGCAGCCAGTGATAATCTTCATCCCATCCCACACTTCCTTCATGCTGTTGTTCTGCAACTTCTGCTCCAGCTTTCTCCTGTACTGCTCTTTCGCCCTGAGCTGGACTCGGAGTTCCTTCTGCACGCACTTCAGCTCATGCTTATCACCACCTTTAAAAGCCCTTTTCTTCTGGTTCAAAAGGCCCTTGATGTCACTTGTAATCCATGGCTTGTTGTTAGCATAGCAGCATACTGTTCTTACTGGAACTACAATGTCCATACAGAAGTTGATGTAATCAGTTGTGCATTCAACAGCCTCTTCAATGTTCTCACTATGTGACTCAGCAATATATCCCAGTCTGTAGTTCCAAAGCAGTCTCTCAGAGCCTGCTCTGCCTCAGGGACCACTTCCTGAATGAGGCGTGTGGTTGTAGGTAGCGCCTCACTCTTGGTTTGTATTGAGGCTGAAGCAGAACCAGGTTATGATCTGCTTTCCCAAGCGCAGGCAGGGGGTGGCGCTGTATGCGTCTTTAACGCTTGCATACAGTAGGTCGATAGTCCTGTTTCCCGAGTGTTACAATCCACATACTGGGAGAAGGCAGGTAATGTTTTGTCCAGCGTTACATGGTTAAAGTCTCCAGCGATTAGCACAAGTGCCTCAGGGTGCTGCGTTTGTAACTTAGCAACTGCGGAATGGATGATGTCACTCGCCATCTCGCGTTCTTGAGGGGATGTAAACAATAACAACAATCACGTGTCCAAACTCTCTGGGCAAGTAATAGGGCGCAGACTTACGGCCAACAGTTCGATGTCCCTGCAGCAAGTGGAGATTTTAACGCTTTACATGTCCTGAGTTGCACCACTTTGTATTGACATAGAGAGCGAGTCCTCCTCCTTTCTTCTTTCCACAGGTACTTGCGTCTCTGTCCGCTCTAACTGTGCTAAACCCGGGTAGCTCCACGTTAGCATCTGGGATGATAGACGTTAGCCACGTTTCACTAAAACACAGCAAGCTGCATTCTCTGTAGGTTCTGACATTTTCACCAGCACAGCCAGTTCGTCGATCTTATTTGGTAGTGAGTTTACATTTCCCAGGATCACAGAAGGCACCAACGGTTTATAACGCCATTTTCTCTCAAGTTGTCTCAATTTAATCTTATTTTTTATCTTTGCGCCGGCTCGGCTGGCCCGATATCGTCTTCTTACCTCGTCAGGTAAATAAGGAACCACACCGGCATAAGCATTTCTTCTCAGTGCTTTAAGCTGACTACTTGAATAGACGATTCTCGGAGTGTAACAATCCATGTCAAATAGTAAAAATGTGTAAAAGTGTCCAGGGAGCAATTCCACATAAAAAAAGTGGTAGAAGTGATCAATGAAATAGAGAAAAATAGAGATAAAAAGGTAAAAAGATAAAGTCATATACGGAGCTGCTGGAAAGGCTGCCACTCGGATGCGGCGCCGGAAATGGTTTGTATGCTATCTGTATGCTATCCAAGTCCTTCTGTAAAGATATAATGGATTCCAAATTATCTGCTAATCCACCTATCTTGGTATCACCTGCAAACTTAACCAGCTTGTTACTTATATTTCTGTCCAAATCATTTCTATATATTAAAAATAGCAGTGGCCCTAGCACTGACTCCTGTGGAACACCACTCTTAACATCGGCCAGTTCTGATGAGGTTCCTCGCACCATCACCCTCTGCTTCCTGTGTCTGAGCCAATTCTGCACCCATCTAAAAACATCACTCTGAACTCCCACTTCTTTAATTTGATGCCTAACCTCTCATGTGGCACCTTATCAAATGCTTTCTAAAAGTCCAGATAAATAATATCATAAGCTCCAATTTGATTGTTAGTAAAACACGACCTCCCTCTTCTGAACCCATGCTGACTGTTCAGAATAACTCCTGTCCTTGCCATGTGTGGCTCAATCTTATCCTTAATAATTCCTACCATTAATTTTCCTGTGATGCATGTTAAGCTTACTGGCCTATAGTTTCTTGGATCTGCCCTGTCACCCTTTTTATATAATGGGTTGATATTTGCCATTTTCCAGTCCTTCGGAATCTCTCCAGTGACTTCCCAAAATTATGTGTAAAAATTTACATACCAACATGACAAACTGTTCAATATCCATGATTTGAATAAAAGCAAAGAAGTTGTGTGCGTTACTTTTTGAACTCAGGTCTTTGATTTAATAGTTTTCTGCTTTGACTAAATGTTCAGGATTTGATATTTACATTAACATCCTTTTGGCTTTGACCTGCTTCATCTCTTGGTCCCAATCCCTCTCTTATTCCTCTCAGCTTTGGTGCAGTACACACACTTTGTAAACCCCAGTCTTCAGTGTGCCATTTTTCTTCACTCTTTATTGACAGCTTTTTGATTTAATAGCTTTCCTCTTTGACTTTTATTTTCAACGTCTGTTCAGGCCTTGGCATTTCTATTAATGTCATTTGGGCTTTGACCTGTTTCTGACATCTCTTGGTCCCATTCTTTCTCTTAAAGCTCTCAGCCCTTGGGGCAGTACCCTGACGTTGAAGATCTGGGTCTTCAGTGTTGCATTTCCCTCACTCATTGTTAACTGTGTAGTAATGTGGGAGTTTCCATCTGTTTTTAATGTCTAATTTCTCATGAAAGAGAATACAGGTTTTCAAGTTAGTAGGCTTACAGACTCCAGACATCTCTAGTAATGTCAGGGGCCTGTAGAGTTAGTCCTGGAGAGTCATTCTCTGCAGCTTTTTGTTTCAGTCCAGTTTCTTAATAAAAGGTCAGTTATTGGTGTTGAAGCACTTACTGCTCAAGCAACATTTTGATGCTTCATTTTAGTTGTGCTGCATATTACGTTTCCCCACCTATAAATTAGATTAGATTAGATAAACTTTATTAATCCAATGGGGAAATTCAAAAATAAATGCTTAATTCAGTCTTAAACGGCTGTATTCGCTGTAATTGCTCCTTATTAGCAATAATATGTAAATGACAAAGAAACCAGCAGTTCTCGGTCAAACCTCTTAATTGTGAACTATTTGGCTGTAATGTATTTGGCTCTTATGTCCCTGTCAGAATGAGTTCCCTTCCCATGCCTGGCCAGGAGGCCCAGGTGGCAAACAGGCACGAAAAGATGCAGGAGGTTCCCTGCCTTCATTAGGATCTGGGCATAGGGTGCCATCTGAAGAGTGGGTACGCTGGCATCACAGCAGGATTAGAGGGAGGAACATTTGGAGGCCAGCTTGAAGGACAGACAGGGGGAGCTGAGCTGAATTGTTCAAGTTACATGCTCCCCCGAACTGCTAAGTGGCAGCAAAACAGGAGTCAGGTACACCAATGGACACCCACAGGGCATGCTGGGAGTTGTAGTCCTGTAGAGCAGTCCTGTTGGGGTCCCTGGGTACAATCAGGGGGTGCATCTAGGAGCTGTGCTCTGTGGTTATTGGGACTTCCGATTGACTCAGAAATACTATGCCCTAACACCCAAAGGACTCCCAGGTTCAAGATAAATGGAACCGCCCTGCCACGCCCAGGTGAGTCGGAGTCAGGAGGAAAGAGAACAAAGCTCGCCTGGCGGTCTGGAGGAGAAGAAAAAAGAGAAATAAAAGAGGAATTGTGTGTATTGGAAGAGGCATTGTGAAAGTAATATATTAATAAATCACTTATTTGAACCCACAATTTGTGTTTGTGGTATGGTGTCTCAGGTTTGGGGTGCTGCAATGCCCCCTACTGGTCACAGGTTTAATAAAATATCTGGTAGAAATCCAAAGAGAAAAAAGTGAAAGATTGAGAACTACTCGTTCACTTCAGGCTGCAAATCATTTGGATGATATTCTTGGAAATGAACAAATCTGCGATGTAATATATGCCTGAATGAAAACCCTAACGATCCATAAAATTAAATGAGATCTGTTATTGGCAAGAACTGTTTTCTAATTGAGCAATCAGGTTGGAACAAAAACCTGCAGCCACTACGGCCCCCCCAGAGACTGACTTTGCAGACCCCTCAGTTACATGATAAGATGACATCTGAAAGACAGGTTTGCAATTGATGCAAACATGTTCATTATTTACCACCAAAGTTCAAATATTCTTCTCCAAAAAAGGTTAAGAGAAAATGAGAGGCTGTGTCTCTACAAACAGGCACTCAGTAGTGCAAATAAAGTTAGTTAGGCTTAAATACTGTATTAGCAAAGGGTAAGTTTCGGATAAACAAAGTGTTTCTGTTATTTCATTCATCAACAAAGGAAATCCCATTTCCAAAACATGAAAGAAAGAAAATTCCTTTAGGACAATAGAGTCATTATTACATTATAAAGCATAAATATTTCTTATTCAGCCCATTGTCAAGGCTGCTTGCTTAGATCACATACCTGACTATGTTTGCTCAGTGACCTACTGTAGACTTTTCTACAGACTACTGTAGCCTTGTGGCTCCAGGGACACGGGTTCACTTCCCAGCTCAGTCGCTACCTGCATGGAGTGTGCCCTTTCTTTCTGTGTTTTTGTTCACCTTTTCTTTGGGTACTCTTATTTCCTCCACCATTCCCAAGATGAACGTCTTAAATTAATTGGCAGGTGTAAATTATATCAGAGAGTTAGTATGTGTGTGAATGTGCCTTATGATGGAATGGTTTGAGGGGGCTGTCACCTATCCTGGCTGTTACGGGTGCAGGGTGGTATCCAATTCTATAAACAGTTTATAATTTACTCTGCAAAAAGTCCCATTGTCAGAAGAGAAGGGTGCTAAACAAGATCAGCAGGTAGTGTAGCACACTTTGGTTTCCCTTCTTCCACCCCTTTTACACTTTACTGATGCTTACTAGAGAAACCCAAGGGCTGTTTTTGTGACTCACGGATGAAGTGAAATGTGACCTCTAAGTTTTCTTCCATCACTTCTCGAGACCAATACATACCTGTCATGTAAAAGAGGCTAAAAGGCATCCCTGAAGGTTTCTGCTTTACATACACAGTGTGCCAGCCATCTATGTATAGGGGTGCAGAAGAGGATAGAAGATTGGAGTGGAATTAGAAGGTGAAGACAAGTCTCAGGTGTCCTGAAGTTTTTCTCTGCTAAAAATGTCCACAAGGCCAGGGCAACAAATACAGGTTTTGGTGTGTGAGGCAATTAACGCTGCAGGAGAAAAAATAAAAAAAGGTATGAAACATTTTACATTCTTCACTATGGAGTGTATTAAAATTTAAAAATTTACATTTGGTCCGTGTGCTTTTTGGTATTTGAAATTTCATTTTAGAAGCAAAAATGAAAAAATGAAAATGACAGGAATTTTAAGATTTGGTTTTTGATTAAAGAATAAAATGAGTGAAAATAAGGTATTTTTTTAATCCTATGGTAACAAATAGCAGTCATAAACTTAAAATTACACATACTTTTCTGGATTTGTTTGTGATTCAAATAATGAACGTGTAATAGTTCAAAAACAACAAAACAGACACATTTTCGTTGTCTGAAAACGGAAGTACTTCTTCTTCTGCACGATTTTTGACTACACATGCGAACAGTTCTCCTCACAACACATCGATCAATGCAGTTACACTGGCATCAGCAGAGGATGGACCATGACGTTATTTTTCAGAGCAGTAAAAGAGTGACACCCTGGGACGTGGACATGACTGCAGAAAAACTGAGTCGTATCTTTCAGGTAAAAATACAGGCTTTGCAAACTTTGCCTCATTGATGTAGCAGTTCTTTTATGAACATTATTGTTGTTACTTACTGCGAAATGGTCCGTGTACCTTTTGGTATTTGAAATTTCATTTTAGAAGCAAAAACGAAAAAACTAAAAGATTTTTCAGATTTTGATTTTTGATTAAAGAATAAAATTAGGGAAAATAAGGTATTTTTTAATTCTATGATAACAAATAGCAGTCATAAACTTACAATTACACTTACTTTTCTGGATTTATTTGTGATTCAAATAATGAAAGTGTAATAGCTCAAAAACAACAAAACAGACGCACTTTTGTTGTCTGAAACCGGAAGGTCCATGTACTTTTTGGTATTTGAAATTTCATTTTAGAAGCAAAAACGAAAAAATGAAAATAAGAGGAATTTTCAGATTTAGATTTTTGATTAAAGAATAAAATAAGGGAAAATAAGGTATTTTTTAATTCTGTGGTAACAAATAGCAGTCATAAATTTAAAATTACACATACTTTTATGGATTTATTTGTGATTCAAATAATGAAAGTGTAATAGCTCAAAAACAACAAAACAGACGCATTTTCATTGTCTGAAACCGGAGGCATTTCTTCTTTTGCGCGATTTTTGACAACACCTGCGAACAGTCCTCCTCACAACACATCGACCGATGGCCTTAAAGTTGCACTGCATGGCATCAGCAGAGGATGGACCATCACGTTGTTTTTCGGAACAGTAAAAGAGCGACACTCCTATGGAGGAATATTTCGGACAAAATTAAATAAATAAATGCGTAAATAAATAGATAGATAGATAGATACTTTATTAATCCCAAGGGGAAATTCACAAAAATGCTAACATTTTGAACGTGTGTAAATGTGTGAATGGTTGCTCATTGACAAGTGTAACACATGTTAAGAAAACTTTCTGTAAATCACGTTGTTCTCCTAACGTGTTACACTTGTGCGCATTATTAATACTCAAAACGTTTACTAATGATAGCACTATAAAAATTGCTAGACTTGGTGTTAGTAAGTGAAATCACCAAGTGTTAGCTGTTTCACAGTAAGTAACAACAATAACGTTCATAAAGCAACTGCTACATCAATGAAGCAAAGTTTGCAAAGCTTGTATTTTTACCGGAAAGATGCGACTCAGTTTTTCTGCAGTCATGTCCTCGTCCCGGAGTGTCACTCTTTTACTGTTCCGAAAAACAACGTGATGGTCCATCCTCTGCTGATGCCATGCAGTGTAACTTCAAGGCCGCCGGTCGATGTGTTGTGAGGAGGACTGTTCGCATGTCGTCAAAAATCGCGTAGAAGAAGAAATGCCTTCGGTTTCAGATAACGAAAATGCGTCTGTTTTGTTGTTTTTGAGCTATTAGACTTTCATTATTTGAATCACAAATAAATCCAGAAAAGTATGTGTAATTTTAAATTTATGACTGCTATTTGTTACCACAGAATTAAAAAATACCTTATTTTCCCTCATTTTATTCTTTAATCAAAAATAAAAATCTGAAAATTCCTTTCATTTTCGTTTTTGCTTCTAAAATGAAATTTCAAATACCAAAAAGTACACGGACCCCGGAAGTACTTCTTCTTCTGCACAATTTTTGATGACACGTGCGAACAGTCCTCCTCACAACACATCGATCGACACTTGACGTTACACTGGCATCAGCAGAGGATGGACCATTACGTTGTTTTTCGGAACAGTAAAAGAGTGACACTCCGGGATGAGGACATGACTGCAGAAAAACTGAGTCGCGTCTTTCAGGTAAAAATACAAGCTTTGCAAACTTTGCTTCATTGCTGTAGCAGTTCTTTTATGAACGTTATTGTTGTTACTTACTGTGAAACAGCTAACATTTGGTGATTTACAAATATAATTTTTGATGACAGGCCTTGTTTTATCATCTCTAAAATCACGTCTGAGTACTGTTCTAACGTCATGATGATGGTCCAGTCTACACACCAGTGACCAGTGTTTGCTGCAAGTGGTGCTTAAACTGACCAGGTTGTTGACCTACAAAAACTTCAGATTCAGACAAAACAAATAAAGGGCATTTTCTCGTTCTCGTCTCTTGCATTTTTCTTTTCTGATGTGCGAAAGAACAAAAGGAAAAAAGTAATTGTTTTGCATTTTTTATTTTTCCTTTCTAAGTTGAAAATCAAATAAGTGTCTCTTTTTCTTTTTTAAATGATATTTTCTGAAATGAAAATTCAAATACCAAAAAGTACACGGACCAAAATGGTCCGTGTACTTTTTGGTATTTGAAATTTCATTTTAGCAGCAAAAACGAAAAAACGAAAATGAAAGGAATTTTCAGATTTAGATTTTTGATTAAAGAATAAAATGAGGGAAAATAAGGTATTTTTTAATTTTGTGGTAACAAATAGCAGTCATAAACTTAAAATTACACATACTTTTCTGGATTTGTTTGTGATTCAAATAATGAAATATAATAGTTGAAAAACAACAAAACAGACGCATTTTCATTGTCTGAAACCGGAGGTACTTCTTCTTCTGCGCGATTTTTGATGACACGTGCGAACCTCCCAACGTATTCCTCACAACACATCGATCTACGGCCTTGAAGTTACACTGCATGGCATCAGCAGAGGATGGACCGTTACGTTGTTTTTCAGAACAGTAAAAGAGTGACACTCCAGGACGAGGACACTGAGTCGCATCTTTCAGATAAAAATACAAGCTTTGCAGACTTTGCTTCATTGATGTAGCAGTTCTTTTATGAACGTTATTGTTGTCTTACTGTGAAACAGCTAACATTTGGTGATTTCATTTACTAATACTAAGTCTGGCAATTTTTAGAGTGCTAGCAATTTGAATGGTAGTAAACGTTTTGAGTATTAACAGCGTGCACAAGTAGGAGAGCAACGTGATTTACAGAAAGTTTTCTTAACATGTGTTACACTTGTCAATGAGCAACCATTCACACATTTAAACGTATTCAAATTGCTAGCCCTATAAAAATTTCCAGACTTAGTGTTAGTAAATGAAATCACCAAATGTTAGCTGTTTCACAGTAAGTAACAACAATAACGTTCATAAAAGAACTGCTACATCAATGAAGCAAAGTCTGCAAAGCTTGTATTTTTATCTGAAAGATGCGACTCAGTTTTTCTGCAGTCATGTCCTCGTCCCGGAGTGTCACTCTTTTACTGTTCTGGAAAACAACGTAATGGTCCATCCTCTGCTGATGCCATGCAGTGTAACTTGAAGGCCGTCGATCGATGTGTTGTGAGGAGGACTGTTCGCACGTGTCGTCAAAAATCACGCAGAAGAAGAAGTACCTCCGGTTTCAGACAAATCTAAAATGCGTCGGTTTTGTTGTTTTTCAGCTATTACACTTTCATTATTTGAATCACAAACAAATCCAGAAAAGTATGTGTAATTTTAAGTTTATGACTGCTATTTGTTACCAAAGAATTAAAAAATACCTTATTTTCCCTCATTTTATTCTTTAATCAAAAATCTAAATCTGAAAATTCCTTTCATTTTTGTTTTTTCGTTTTTGCTTCTAAAATGAAATTTCAATTACCAAAAAGTACACGGACCCAAAATAGACACATTTATAGCTTTTGTCACCTCTGTCTCCAAATGTGTGTCTGAGAGTCGACAGCCCGAGATTTGCTTAGCACAAAACTTTCTAACATTTCTCACAGAAAACCTTCTCGCTTCTCCGTGTTCATATGACAGACGCTCAGATATAATTTTCGATGACAGGCCTTGTTTTGCCATCTCTAAAATCACGTCTGAGTACTGTTCCAACGTCATCATGATGCTCCAGTCTACACACCAGTGACCAGTGTTTGCTGCAAGTGGCGCATTACCTGACCAGGTTGTTGACCTACAAAAACTTCTGGTTCTGACAAAATAAATAAAGCATTCCCGTTACTTGCATTTTTCTTTTCAGATGTGTGAAAGAACAAAAGGAAAAAGTACTTGTTTTGCGTTTTTCATTTTTCCCTTTTAAGTTGAAAATCAAATAAATGTCTCTTTTTCTTTTTTAAATGATATTTTCTGAAACAAAATTTCAAATACCAAAAACTACAAGGACCATTTTAATATCCTTAACATTGCTAAAGCCAATATCACATTACAGGATTTTTGTGTTGTGGGGTATGTCACATTTACGTATCGCAGTTGCTAATCTCATTACTGTATTGTACCAAATTACTTGACTAAGCACTGAGCTATCACGGCAGTGGTGCTACCCCCTTTTTCTGACAGCCAATAGTGTGTTGCCTGATGGTTCCAGTGCTGTACGAATGATTAACAGCTGCAGTGAGTTCATTTGCCATCTCCTTCTTCCATTCCGTTATGGTATGTAAAATTCGAGACATCAGACACACAAGCATCTCTTGTGTTTGTGAGGCCCACAGTCCGCGTGCTGCCTGATGGAGCTGGCACTGTACTAACACTTGTAAGGAGAAATAATAGCAGTGGTGCGTTCTGCTGCAGTCTTAGCCCTTTTTCCATTCTGTTTTAGTACATAAAACACAAAATATTTCACAGATGAGCTATTCTTCTAGTTGCGAGTTTCCAAATACATGTGTTCATTATTTCTCCTCACTGCATCCTGTACATTGTATTTCTAGCTGGGTGATTTGATTCTGAGATCTCTCATGGAAAGAGACTGTACCTCTGACCAAAAAGAAAATCAAAACTGTTTGATTATATATCCTAGCCAGTCACAGACTAGCGGGCTTCAGCCATTAAGGCACATTGGACGAGCGGCGTCACAGAAGAGCGCTGTTGACTGCCTCTGACTAGCTAAGATTATGCAAATGAAGACTACGATTAAAAATCGCTGGAAAAGTTGTCTATTGTGACGTAGCTTTAAGGTTTATACAATTGCCGTGTTCAGCAGTGCCTTGCAAAAGGCCACAATTTGAAATATAAGACAGCCACATGGTAAAGATGCAAAATGTTTGTCCTTTTAAGCTTTCAGTTGCCAGATCAAAGTCTTCAGTTTGCATTGGTGGTGTCTAGACACTCTTAGCTGACTACATCCCTTCGGATCTCTTTTACCAGTCGTTCTTGAGTACTGCATCATAACTTGAGAGTTGTGTTCAGTGCCATGAAATGCCTCATGTGATCCTTCTCTCTGCCTCCCATTGCTCTTCCAGATCTTGCTTTCGGTTTGTGTTTTTAATCCCCGGAACAGTCCATATCATTGAATACTATTATTGCTGTTCTTCATTCTCTAAGTTCTCTAAGTAACATCACATTCCCCCTCAAAATGAGAACATTTATAACTTCCACAAATATAATTGCTTGAGCTGACATAGCTTGCTGCTTGCAATGTAGAGAAAGTGAAAAAGAAGAGTGTTAAAGACATAGTGGAGTGCCTGAGGATTATTGTAAACACTTTAAAATACCAGGAGATGATAATGAAAACCAGGACATAGTCAGAGACAAAAAAAAAAAATCTGAACTGTAATATCAAACCAAAACAACCAATCAGAAAATACAAGGACAAAACAATTTGAAAGTCAGGGGCAAAGAAAACCAAAACATTCAATCCAACGACTGGGGCCTACTTGAAAAATAAGCTAACTGACACTAAAGGCCATGTCACATTGGACCACTTTTCAAGTGATTTTAATTCATAGCCTTAGAGTTGACAGCAGTCGCCAGCATGCTCTCATGATGGCCAGTTGGCTATTTGACATACCCATTGACTTTCTTTAACAAGTCCATGACTCATCCCTCAGTCAGAATGATTTGGTTTTACTTGTAGGGGCAGACTCTGTGCCCATGAGAGCTGGCAACCAATGCATGCTCACCCAGAACTGCAATGCTTATAATGCACCAATGAGGAAAAAGGAACTCAGGTATTTTGCACCTCACAAACAGAATTAGAAGCTCATCTGTCTGATGTCTCTTGTTTTATGTACCACAATAGAATGAAAAAAAGGGCAAAGAGTGTGACTGAACTTGCCAAACCAATAAACCCTTTATATAGAACTGGCTCCTTGAGGAAGTACACTAATGGCTGTCAGAAAAAGAGATGAACATAACTGTGCTTGAAAGTCATACACAGTCACTAAACTTGACATGGTCCAGTGATAAGATCAAGGAGTCTGAGAAGAAGATTATCCACTGAGGGATTAGACAGAGGTTTTATATTTTCTTGAAATGAACATCATGTCACTCTACCTGCTTCTGATCAAGGGGTTGGAGAAGGGAGCTGCTGTGAATCAAATTCACATGAAACACTGTATAGCTGCAGAGATGAGTGCATGATAGGGTAACAGAAGCCAGACTGTTAGCATATAACAAGACCAACTGCATTAGCAAAGTAAGGGATCGTACTTACCCCATGAAGTGATGAATAAACACACACCATTACTATTGTATTGACAAAAAAAGAATATCATGATGAATGAATTGAAAAATAAATTACACATCTAACATAATACCTTCCTTATATGGTAATGCTTGGTCATCCAACCCCACCCACTTCTGACCCCGCCCCATCTCATGTCGTGCAGCCAGTTGTATTTGCTTCCATGTGCATGACGGCAGATGATTCACTCTTTTGCCATCAGGAGTGGCTGTTAAATGAGTAAAAGTGGAAAATACACAAAATATACAAGTTTATGTAATCTCTCTCAAGGTAAAACTGAAACAGTAAAGCAATTTGTAGTTGCAGTCACACAAAATGTTTCTTTGTTTTAGGATAGACAAGTTTGCAAATTTGTTGAAATTACAAAAATATGTACAGCGTATTCAAAATATCTCAACGGAAACTGAACTGTCTCAATAAATTTCCTTGAAGAAGAAATGAGTCAAATTCCAACATAAATGTACACGGGAGCCTATTTGTTTTATGTGAACAGACAGAGAGACAGACAGACATGGCTATCACAGTAGGTGCTTTTCACATTATATGCAAACGCATATAAAAATGAATAGCAAAATTGAGATCAATGATATTAAAAACACAAGTATCAAAGAGAATAAAGAGAAACGTTACAAAGTGACAAACCATACCATAAATTGGACATATTGATGTCTCAGGCTTTCATTTTCTGAATCACATTAGTCTAACTCCTCTAATAGGGATTCCTCATATTTAAGTAATGCTTTAGTTTAGGTACTGTAAAAACTCATTTATTATTATGTATAAAGCAGGGGTCTCCAACACGTCACTCGAGAGCTACCGGTAGCTCACCACCCCTTTCCAAGTAGCTCTACGAAAGGTTAATGAATCCTCAAAAATTTGAAAACTTGATTAGTCAAATTAGGGGTGGGCAATCTTTCCAAAAAATCCTTTTAACACAAAATTACGATCCACAATCTGAACTGCACTCTATCTTGTCAATGTGGCATACACTTAAGAGAGTAACCGGGCTCAAACTTATCAAGACCTAAGTAACACTCTATTTTAAATAACAAACAAAGTTGAATTCAATTGTTCTCTCGTTCACTAGCTAAGCGGAGTTAAGGAGCTGGTGAGTGAGTGAGGAAGGCCCCTCCCCCCGGTCCGTTGTGTGGATTTTGGATTTGCGCAACTAAATCGGTACCACAAGCGAACTCAGATACATAGCGAAATGAGAGAAGTCACAAAATCAACCAGAATGTTCAAGCAAATTATAGAAAAAAACCCAAACTAAATCTGTTAAGTAGTTCTCTCGTGAAAAGCGGACAGACATACAGACAGAGAGACACTGGATTTTATATATTATATATGAGCAAACCTTCACAATAATGTGCAGTTAAAGTCTCAACAGCATCCTCGGCATTTCTGGAGCTTTGTAGAGCCAGATAACTATAAGAATCTTCACCAAGCAGCTCTGAAAATGTCTGCTTTGTTTGGGTCGCCATACCTCTGTGAGTCTGACATGAATGTCATGAAATCAAAGTTCAGAACAAGACTGACAGATGAACATTTAAATGACTCCATAGGAATGAACCTAAGTGGCTTCACTTCACCATACACTTCTCTTGTTGACTCCATGCAGTGCCAGTCATTTCACCTGCAAGTGGACATGTGAATAAAGTGAAACAGTGGCATGTATCAAAATGACAAATGAATAAGTCATATCTGTGTCTTGTTTTGACAGCAGTCATGTTTAATTCAATAGTGTGAGATACACTAGAAAATGCATACAGACATACAAAATGCACTTGCAGGTGAACTAAATATTTTTTGTGATGTTTTAATGCAAAATGTGAGTTGTGGACACCGACATTTTGTAAATGTTCAAGCAAAACAAGCTTATTTGTTTGGGTAGAAATAATAAAACATGAGTAGCTCTCGGCCATTTTCATTTTGTAAAAGTAGCTCTCAGGGGAAAAAAAGGTTGGAGACCCCTGGTATAAAGACAGTAACAAACACTTTTTTGGGTCTAAATAATATTACTGTTTCATCAATGAAGTGTTTATTCATCTCTGCAATGTGATCTACTAACATAACGTCATTTTGGAGTGGTCTGAGGTGGCTTACCTGAGACCTGTTTCTCTTGATATTGCATTGATATTTGAGTATAAGACTTGTGAATCCTTCATATGCACAATTAATTTTACCAGCATGTCAATATGCCATACTGCAAGAAGGTGAAAGACCACTTTATGGATGCTTTGTAAATGTTTGTAACACCAAAAGGAGCCTTTGTTTAGGTCTGTTGCACAGCAGATAATGAGTAATAAAGTCATTTTTGTTGTACTTAACTTACAGACCTAACTTAGTTACTAACTTAACATCCTTACTGCCCCAAATTTTAATTATTACAATTATACATTTCTGCTACCATTCTATCTTGTTGCATATTTAGTTTTAAGAACCCTGCTTTGCCTGACCACTCTTCTCAATTGCTCTTGCCATTTGCTGCCTTAATATAATATTTATTTTTTTTTTTTTAAGAGGAAACACTCCAGACATAATGACTGATATATACTGTACTAGGTTTGTCTCCTTGTTTTTCAGCTGAAAATCTTCTCACACAATGCACCGTCTGAAGTGAATTTGTTTAACTTTTCCAATCATATTTCTGCAATACGTTTTTTTCAGTCAATTCAGAAAGAGGCAGGAAATGCGTAGAATGTACGTTATAGAACATCTGTATTCAGGGCATTAAACAAAGCGGCATTAAGGTAAGGCCAAGGAGCTCTCTTTGTTTGGCTAAATTCACCAGTATATTTTTCATGAAGTCTAATCTAATACAGAAATATTGACACTGAGACTAAAACAAAAGAAGCCTGAGGGCAATACAGAATTTCAAAAAGCAGCTCTCTGGACAACAGACAACAGAGATGTATTATAGGTGGGCTTCAGATGAAGTCGGCATTAAATGTTTCTCAGTAACTTTGCACAACTGCCCTTTAAGTTGAAAAGGGATGCGTTTTTTTAAACACAAAAAGGGACGCTGAAATACATCATGCAAGTGAGCAACAACAGATATTAAATTGCATATTAACAATGTCTCTTCTGTGCCTGAATGGGTCACTAATAGCTTTTACAAAGTAACTTAATATTGGAACAATGGCGCATGTATAGACTTCAGTCCATTTTTCAAACTAAAAAAAGTAGAGATCCAAAGAGGGATTTTTTTGGCTGTTTTGCAAAATAACATCCATTACTTGTGCACCAATATGTAGTGTAAGACACAACAGATGCCATGTTTGTGCCAGAAATCAAGAATGATGGCATTTCCACCCAAATAAAATAGACTAGAAACTTGCAAGCGTGTTTGACTAGGGATTGTGCAATATAAGGTGACAATAATCACTAGCAAAAATTAAATGTCTAAAAATGTTAAAAAAAAAGAAATAACAATCTGAAAAATGTTTATATATATATATATATATATATATATATATATATATATATATATATATTTATATACATACAGTACTGTGCAAAAGTTTAAGGCAGGTGTGAAAAAATGCTGATTGAGCACAGCAACAAGACACAAGGTAGTCATACTGCATCAGCAAGGTCTCTCCCAGACAAAGATTTCAAAGCTCTTTTGAAGAAGCACAAAGAAACGGCAACGTTGAGGATCGTAGACGCAGTGATCGTCCAAGGAAACTTAGTGCAGCAAATAAAAGACACATCAAGTTTATTATCCTTCGAAACTGGAAGATGTCCAGCAGTGCCATCAGCACAGAACTGGCAGAAACCAGTGGGACCCTGGTACACCCATCTACTGTCTGGAGAAGTCTGGCCAGAAGTGGTCTTCATGGAAGAGTTGCAGCCAAAAAGCCATACCTCTGACGTGGAAACAAGGCCAAGCGACTCAAGTATGCAGGAAAACATAGGAACTGGGGTGCAGAAAAATGGCAGCAGGTGCTCTGGACTGATGAGTCAAATTTTGAAATATTTAGCTGTAGCAGAAGGCAGTTTGTTCGTCGAAGGGCTGGAGAGCGGTACAATAATGAGTGTCTGCATGGTGGAGGTGCCTTGAACGTTTGGGGCTGCATTTCTGCAAATGAAGTTGGAGATTTGGTCAGGATTAATGGTGTTCTCAATGCTGAGAAATACAGGCAGTTATTTATCCATCATGCTATACGATCAGGGAGGCGTATGATTGGCCCCAAATTTATTCTGCAGCAGGACAACGACCCCAAACATACAGCCAAAGTCATTAAGAACTATCTTCAGCGTAAAGAAGAACAGGAAAAAGAAAGCGTAAAGAAAGTCCTGGAAGTGATGGTATGGCCCCCACAGGGCCCTGATCTCAACATCATCGAGTGTTTTTGGGATTTCATGAAGAGACAGAAGGATGTGAGGAAGCCTACATCCACAGAAGATCTGTGGTTAGTTCTCCAAGATGTTTGGAACAACCTACCAGCCGAGTTCCTTCAAAAACTGTGTGCAAGTGTACCTTGAAGAATTGATGATGTTTAGAAGGCAAAGGGTGGCCACACCAAATATTGATTTGATTTAGATTTCTCTTTTGTTCATTCACTGCATTTTGTTGATTGATGAAAATAAATGATTAACACTACCGTTTTTGAAAGCATTCTTTGTTTACAGCATTTTTTCACACCTGCCTAAAACATTTGCACAGTACTGTATATATATATATACATATCTATACTAATAAAAGGCAAAGCCCTCACTGACTCACTGACTCACTCACTGACTCATCACTAATTCTCCAACTTCCCGTGTAGGTAGAAGGCTGAAATTTGGCAGGCTTATTCCTTACAGCTTACTTACAAAAGTTGGGCAGGTTTCATTTTGAAATTCTACGCGTAATGGTCATAACTGGAACCTATTTTTTCGTCCATATAGTGTAATAGACGTCTGCTCGATGGCTGTGGGAGGCGGAGTTACGCCTCCCACGTAATTTAGTGCCTGCCCATATAAGGCCGTTCGTCAGCAGCAATCCAATAGAAACACTGCTGCTAAATATTCACGGGTGAAGGACTGTGCTTATGCAGAGGAAGATGAGATGGTCAGGGTGGTGTTTGGCACAAACTCAGCGAAACTGCGAGAGAAACTTTTAAGTGCCGGGTCTTAGCTGACATTACATAAAACCATGGACATCACACGAGATGGCACCAGCACAGCTGGGAACATTAGATGCATGTACACCGAGCGGCTCAGGTGAACTGACGCAGTGCACAGACAAAAAGCAACAGTTCCAAAGAGTGCTGAACAAAAAACGAATTACACAATTGAGAAGGCAGCAAAAAATATGAAGCATGTGATACATACAAGCATATTCATGAGTGCAACTACTGCGGAAACAAAGCACACGGTTGAAAAAGTCAATGTCCCGCTAAAGAACGACAGTGTAAAAAAAAAACCCTGTGCATGCAGTGCGTGATATCTCAAATAAAGAGGAAGACGAGTTGTTTATTGATGGAGTAAGAAACGAATCGATGAATGAAACCTGTTATCTTTACAACGGTTGACAAACACGGAATGTAACTTGAACACAACACATCCTACAAATACGAACCTGATTGAAAGAAATAATGATAATCAAATCCTTGATGACAGCAACACTCATAACACTCACAAAACAATTACATTGACAATCATGTGTCAGGGATGCCAGGGGCTATGACCCGGCGGGGACGCCAGGAGGGACCGGAAGAGGGTCAGAGCCCGGCCTGGATCACGTGGGGTGCGCCTTCCGGGTTGCTTTGGGAGCCACGGGTCAAGGGCTTGGAAGCTCTTCCCTGTAGGGGCCCGTGGCCACCGCCAGGAGGCGCCCCAATGCCTTGGGATTTGTTTCCCCAGCACTCCTGCCACACCAGGAAGTGCTGGGGGGAAGACTTAGGACGGTGCCCGGGGAGCAGCCGGGAGGACAGCCGACACTTCCGCCACGCTGGGGCGTGGCCAGAAGATTGCCGGGAACACCTGGGGCTCATCCGGGTCCTCCATAAAAGGGGCCGTCTCCCGTCATTCAGGGCTGGAGTCGGGTGGAAGGAGGACGAAGCAGTGGAGAGTGGAGGCGGCCCGAAGAAAGGCATTGTGGCCAGGACATTGGGTATTTGGGGGTTTTTGTGCACGTGGTCAGGTCTTTGTGACCATTGAACTGGGGTCTTGGTGACCATAATAATTGTAAATATTCGGTGAATAAACGTGTGGTGGTTTGGAAACAAGATGTCCGCCTGTCTGTGCCCGGGTGGCGTTCACATCTGGCGTAGTCGGCAGGATGCTCCGCCTGTTACAAGGCGGAGACCTGTACAAAAAAATATTGTTGTGGACGGCCCGGTGCAGCAGGGGACCCCACCCACGTACCGCGGGTGCTGCGTGCACAGCCCCGCGGGGTAAAGGAACCCCACGGACCGCCAGGGATCCGCAGGAGGGCCGTTATTCCCTGAAGCGGGCGGGCGGCGTGCATTGGAAGAGTGCAGCGGTCTCCAACGAGCGCGCCGTTGCTGGAGGCGCCCGGGACGGCATGGCGTCCAGAGAGGCCACGCCGAGGACGTTTCCTCGGTATGACGGGACCTGGGAGGTGAGTTCCCTGCCTATCGGCAGCCGGCCCTTGGGGGCCGGGCGTGTTTTGTTTTCCAGGCAGGGACCTCCGGATCCGCGTCAGTGGCGGGCGATGCTGGTTTGCGGGCTCCGGCAACACAGCGGCAGCCGCGAGGGCTGCGAAGGAGGAGACGCTGCAGCTCGAGGCGCTGGCAACAGCAAGGCTGCCGGCAAGCACGCCGCCGCAGAAAGGGAGCCAAGATGGCCGCGGACCGGAAGTCCCTCCCCCTGACAGGCACGCGATTGGACGGTGTGTCTTGCGTGCCCACCGATGACTGTAGAGAGGCGGGACCAGGGAATGTCCATCACGGGCAGGGGGGAGACCCGATTGGGCCGGAGGAGAAGGCCCACAGGAAGTGGCCGGCGTCGGAGGCCGACAGTCAGGTAGGCTCCGCGTCGGTTAACTTCCTGTCTTTGCCGGCTGCTTTGGCGGAGCTGGAGGCGTCCCTTCAGCCCGCTGGGCAGCGTGTGTTGCAGGTGCTATGTGCCCTCCGGGCTGAGGTGCTGGTACTGGAGAGGAAGGCGCCGGGCGCTGAGAACGCTTCTTCGACAGCGGGACGGCGCGACGCTGGAATCTCCAGCCGGAGAGGTACAGCGGAGACGGTGAGTACAGCCGACTCCGTAAAGCATATGGGAGGGCTGCTGAAAAGGCTGTGAAGACAATGATCAGTTCGAGTAAGCAGCCCTCCGACAGGAGGTGCGGCGCCGCTGACTGCATGCGCGGGCGCGAGGGGAGTCCGTGAGGGCGCTGAAGGGACACGGGCTGCTAAGTGCCCCGGGTCCTAGCGCCCTCCGCCCCGAGTTGGCTGCGGTCTTGCGCCGCACTATAGGGACGCAGACGGGACAGAGGCGCTTTTATTCCATAAGGAGTCTCAAACCGCAGGGCGTCCCAGAGCGAAGGGAGGAATAAAGGGCTGGGTGCCGATTCCTCCGATAAGGTGAGACAGCGTTGCTGGGTGCACGCGTGTGGCTGGCTGCCCTCTGGGAGAGCAGAGGGAATCCCTGAGGCCGGGCGGAGAGAGAGCTGGCGGTGCCGGCGACTCCATCGCCGAGAGGGACACGGAAGCCGCGGAGAGGGTGCCGATCAGGCAAGTGCCGGGTGCGGTTGGAGGGAACGCTGCCCGTGCGTGGCACGAGCTGGGTGCTTTGGCAGCGGTTCTGCCCTGTGTTCTCTTTGTAGGGACGGACCCCGGGCGAGTTGAAGGAACCCCTTCGTGGCGGAACAGCCCTCTGATGTCGGGCCGTCTGCAGAAGGATCTCTCTGTCGGTGCGCAGGTGCGCTCGCAGCTGGAGGAGCCAACGGGGGAACGAGTGGCTCAGAACAAAGGGGCGTGGAGGTCCCGGAGGGGGTCCACCAAGGAGGCCCGGGGTGCCGGTAAAAGGGGGGAGCACAACCTGTGCGAGGCACAGGGATGCACCATGGGTTGGTGTCTGGATTGTGTCTCCGCCCCTGTCCCTGCTAGGAGTGCGGGGCCGGACCCCGGCTGTCCTCGAGTGGGACCCGTTTCGGAGCTCTGCTGCCCTCGCGGGACGGGTCGCTCTTACCCACGAGTGGTCTTCGCTGGCTGTGGGGCACTGTCAGGGATGCCAGGGGCTATGACCCGGCCGGGACGCCAGGAGGGACCGGAAGAGGGTCAGAGCCCGGCCTGGATCACGTGGGGTGCGCCTTCCGGGTTGCTTTGGGAGCCACGGGTCAAGGGCTTGGAAGCTCTTCCCTGTAGGGGCCCGTGGCCACCGCCAGGAGCGCCCCAATGCCTTGGGATTTGTTTCCCCAGCACTCCTGCCACACCAGGAAGTGCTGGGGGGAAGACTTGGACGGTGCCCGGGGAGCAGCCGGGAGGACAGCCGACACTTCCGCCACGCTGGGGCGTGGCCAGAAGATTGCCGGGAACACCTGGGGCTCATCCGGGTCCTCCATAAAAGGGGCCGTCTCCCGTCATTCAGGGCTGGAGTCGGGTGGAAGGAGGACGAAGCAGTGGAGAGTGGAGGCGGCCCAAGAAAGGCATTGTGGCCAGGACATTGGGTATTTGGGGGTTTTTGTGCACGTGGTCAGGTCTTTGTGACCATTGAACTGGGGTCTTGGTGACCATAATAATTGTAAATATTCGGTGAATAAACGTGTGGTGGTGTCAAAACAACATGTCCGCCTGTCTGTGCCCGGGTACCGTTCACACATGTTACGTTATTTTTAAAATGTTCCCTTTTCTTTTTCATAACTTCTTTAACACACTACTTCTCCGCTGCGAAGCGCGGGTATATATATATAAATATATATATACCCTGATCTACATACTCTCAAATAGACAAACCACACGCCGTGGCGCAATGGAAGAGGCTTCGCCTCTAGCGCCGATGTCCAAGGTTTGATTCCCGAGAGGGGGTGCACTGAGTATGTACGCCTGATGACCCCAAAATTAGGGCGAAACACGTGACGCGTACTCTTTGCATTATTTCACAGTAAAACTATTTCAATATATATATACATACATATATATACACATACATATATATCAGCCCTTCCCGATTCATTTTACCCTCGCATCCTCTTGGTTTGAGACGTATGAAAAAATATGCGGTTAACGCAGAAAGACAGATCACCAATTGTAGCTTTATGAATAATGGATACTTTATTCGCCATCAATGATTGTTTTGGTAAAGCCATACTCAGTGTATTCATTAGATGAACGGTAAAAAAGTAAGAGCGAGGGAAGGATGACTTATTGAGGCACGCAGGCGGAACCACAATAGCACGCGGGCTCGATGTACTGCAGTGTGCGTCAACTCGATCTGAATTGCGCGATCACATTTGAAAAAAGATATCTTTTCAAGTTCTATTTAGTCGACACAAATATCTTTGGTTGGAATGTAAGGCGAATTTACTCTTTATATTTCTATGGTGAAGAAAAATGTATGCAATGATGCCTACATTTAACTTACATTCCTACCAAAGACATTTCTGTCGACTAAATAAAAATTCCTACTATTTAAAATTTAAATAGAACTTGAACAGATACGATAGTTCATAATATCCATGCACGTAAGAGCGGGAGTCATCCGTTTTAACAAGCAGCGTATTGTACTGATACGAAATAGCCTGCCCATTTAATTATTTAGGAATGGATAAATAAATTAAGATTTTGTACAAATAATGTTTTTCATTTTTCTTCCTTGATGGATTCTGGCACCCCCAGCAACAGTTGCTCGCACCCCAAAGAGTGTATATATATATTGTGAAGCCGACCCAGACAGGCGGACATGTTGTTAAAATACCACCACACATTTATTTACAGACAATATTTACAATAATTGGTCACTCAGACCCAGTCCAATGGTCACTAAGACCCAGTCAGGTGCACAATACCCCAAAACTCAGTCCTGGCCACAATGCCTCTCTTCGGGCCGTTCCACAGCTCTCCTGAGCTTCATCCTTCCACCTCCCAACTCCAGCCTTGAATGAAGGACCCGGATGAGCCCCAGGTGTTCCCGGCATTCCTCCTCTAGCCACGCCCCAGCGTGGCAGAAGTGCCGGCTGTCCTCCCGGCAGCTCTCCGGGCGCCGTCTTAATTCTTCCCCCCAGCACTTCCTGGTGTGGCGGAAGTGCTGGGGTAACAGGTCCCCAAGGCATTGGGGCACCTCCTGGTGGTGACCACGGGCCCCTACAGGGTGGAGCTTCCATGCCTTGTACCCGTGGCCCCCAGAGCAACCAGGAAGGTGACCCCCACGTGATCCAGGGTGGGCGCAGACCCACATCCGGTCCCTCATGGCGTCCCGGCCGGGTCATGGCCCTGGCATCCCTGACAATATATATATATATATATATATATATATATATATATATGTGTGTGTGTGTATATATGTAGATATATATGTATATATATGTTTAAATATGTGTGTGTATGTATATATATATATGTATTTGTTTGTATATATGTGTGTGTATGTATGTATGTATATGTATGTGTGTATATGTAGATATATATATATATATGTATATATATATGTATATATGTGTGTGTGTGTATATATGGCCGGGACGCCCAGGAGGACCGGAGGAGGGCTTGTGCCTCCTCCAGACTGCGAGGGGGCGTCCGCCCTGGTTATGTTGGGGGCCTCGGTTGAAGGGCTTGGAAGCCCAGCCCTGTAGGGACCCGTGGCCACCGGCAGGTGGCGCCCAGTGCCTGAATATCCCTGGAGCCCAGCACTTCCGCCACACCAGGAAGTGCTGGGGGGAAGACGACAGGGGACACCCGGACGGCTTACGGGTGCGCAGCCGGCACTTCCGCCACACTGGGGCGTGTCTGCGGAGGAGTGCCGGGAAACAGCTGGAGCCCATCCGGGTTCCTATTTAAGGGGCCTCCTCCCTTCAGTCGATAGCGGAAGTCGGGTGGAAGAGAGACGGAGCTGGAGAGAGGACTGGAGGCGGCCAGGAGAGAGGCATTGTGACTGTGTGGCCTGGACATTTGGGGAAACGGTGCAAGAGGCACTGGGAAGTGCACGGAAAGAACTTTGGAAATATAATTGTAAATAAACAGTGTGTGGTGGATCCAACGATGTCCGTCTGTCTGTGTCCGGGTTCAAGTCCACAATATGTTTATATGTGTGTGTGTATATATATATATATATGACAGTAACACTCATCACTTACAACAGTGACAAAACAATTACATTGACAATCATGTTACGTTATTTTCAAAATGTTTCCTTTTCTTTTTCATAACTTCTTTAACACACTACTTCTCCGCTGCAAAGCGTGGGTATTTTGCTAGTATATATATATATATATATATGTACACACATACAGTGCATCCGGTAAGTATTCACAGGGCATCACTTTTTCCTTATTCCAAAATGGATTAAATTCATTTTTTCCCTCAGAATTCTACACACAACACCCCATAATGACAACGTAAAAAATGTTAACTTGAGGTGTTTGCAAATTTATTAAAAATAAAAAACTGAGAAATCACATGTACATAAGTATTCACAGCCTTTGCTCAATACTTTGTCGATGCACCTTTGGCAGCAATTACAGCCTTAATGTCTTTTTGAATATGATGCCACAAGCTTGGCACACCTATCCTTGGCCAGTTTCACCCATTCCTCTTTGCAGCACCTCTCAAGCTCCATCAGGTTGGATGGGAAGCGTCGGTGCACAGCCATTTTAAGATCTCTCCAGAGATGTTCAATCAGATTCAAGTCTGGGCTCTGGCTGGGCCACTCAAGGACATTCACAGAGTTGTCCTGAAGCCACTCCTTTGATATCTTGACTGTATGCTTAGGGTCGTTGTCCTGCTGAAAGATGAACCGTCGCCCCAGTCTGAGGTCCAGAGCGCTCTGGAGCAGGTTTTCATTCATGATGTCTCTGTACATTGCTGCAGTCATCTTTCTCTTTATCCAGACTAGTCTCCCGGTTCCTGCCGCTGAAAAACATCCCCACAGCATGATGCTGCCACCACCATGCTTCACTGTAGGGATTGTATTGGCCTGGTGATGAGTGGTGCCTGGTTTCCTCCAAACGTGACGCATGACATTCACACAAAAGAGTTCAATCTTTGTCTCATCAGACCAGAGAATTTTGTTTCACATGGTCTGAGAGTCCTTCAGGTGCCTTTTGGCAAACTCCAGGCAGGCTGCCATGTGCCTTTTACTAAGGAGTGGCTTCCGTCTGGCCACTTTACCATACAGGCCTGATTGGTAGATTGCTGCAGAGATGGTTGTCCTTCTGGAAGGTTCTCCTCTCTCCACAGCGGACCTCTGGAGCTCTGACAGAGTGACTATTGGGTTCTCGGTCACCTCCCTGACTAAGGCCATTCTCCCCCGATCTCTCAGTTTAGATGGCCGGCCAGCTCTAAGAAGAGTCCGGGTGGTTTCAAACTTCTTTCACTTATGGATGATGGAGGCCACTGTGCTCATTGGGACCTTCAAAGTAGCAGACATTTTTCTGTAACCTTCCCCAGATTTGTGCCTCAAGACAATCCTGTCTCAGAGGTCTACAGACAATTCCTTTGACTTCGTGCTTGGTTTGTGCTCTGACATAAACTGTCATCTGTGGGACATTATTTAGACAGGTGTGTACCTTTCCAAATCATGTCCAATCAACTGAATTTACCACAGGTGGACTCCAATTAAGCTGCAGAAACATCTCAAGGATGATCAGGGGAAACAGGATGCACCTGAGCTCAATTTTCAGCTTAATGGCACAGGCTGTGAATACTTATGTACTGTACATGTGCTTTCTCAATTTTTTTATTTTTAATAAATCTGCAAAAACCTCAAGTAAACTTTTTTCACATTGTCATTATGGGGTGTTGTGTGTAGAATTCTGAGGGAAAAAATGAATTTAATCCATTTTGGAATAAGGCTTTAACATAACAAAATGTGGAAAACGTGATGCACTGTGAATCATGTCAAAGCTCTAAAGTTTATATGCTGTTAATGGACTGTTAAGAGTCTACACCTCACTGCAGTTCCTGAAGGTTAAATTGTCAATGTTCAAAAACCACTTTTTCAAAACTTGAAGACCTGTAGTAATCTGAATTTTAAAAAAAATGTTTCTTTGCAGCAATACAAAAATCATAATACAAAACCATATGATCAAAGCAGAGTTCAAATATGCCTGTTTGTACAGATGTCTTCTTTTAGAGACAAATGCTTGGTTTTAATTGCAGAAGCAAAAGTATTTACTATAAACTCCTTGGCTAAAATGGACCCTCTATTTTGACTGCTGGACAGGCAGACCGCAAACTGTGAAGCATTTAAGAATGGGTCATCAGTTATAGAGGAGACCCCAATGCTGTCCTTGCTTCCCTCCTTTTAAGGATATATGGCAGGGGTGTCGAACTCTAGGGGCCTCATGTATAAACGGTGCATACGCAGAAATGTTGCATAAGAACTTTTCCACGTTCAAATCGCGATGTATAAAACCTACACTTGGCGTAAAGCCACGCACTTTTCCACGGTACCTCATGCCTTGTCGTACACAAGTTCACTGCTCGGTTTTGCAGACTGGCGGCACCCAGCGTCAAAGCAGTGCTACTGTTCCTGTGTGGTTACACCTTATTTTCCTGACGTGGCTTTATAAATACACTGAAACTAACCGCATATTGTTTATTAGTGTAACGCATCTGACTGTAATTAACTTGTAACAATATAATGGTCCAGGGAACAGCCATAGCATTCAAATACCATAACTGCTTTAGTGTTGTTACTCTCACTTCTACTTCTTCTTCTTCTTCTTCTTCTGTCAGCTCCTCCCGTTAGGAGTTGCCACAGCGGATCATCTTTTTCCATATTACTCTCACTGCACTCGGAGTATTTATATCACTGTATCTGAGTGTGAATCACAGCAGCAGCTGATCGGAAAGAGAATTATCGGTATACAGCTTCAAGGACACGCTGTCTCAGCCACTGCAAAACGTTTCAAAGCCTTTCCTGTACGGACCTTGCGGTTCAGAAACAGTTTAATCCCAAGAACCTTAAATGCAGCCAATCAAGTGCTCCTTGTAGAACGGTTTGTACTTATAAGTACAATCACCCCACTGTAAACTTGCACTATACTGTAGTTATAATATCGCACAACCTGAGCCACTTTATAAAGCGCGTATTTACATATGATGACGATATCATTTTTAAGGTGAAATGCAGCAAAATATGTTTGTTAAATTATACAGATAAAACTTTAACTTCATTTAAATAATCTATATTCTTCACTGGGAGTGTCGTTAAGGATAGAATAATTAAACATGTACTACAAAGATATTTCAATGTTCTTTAAACGTTTTGAAGAATCGGCGCTAAGCTTACAGATGGCTTAACGTCTATTACAGAGCTGATTGTATGGCGATTGGTTACTTGGGGAAAGAAAAGCACTGACTGCAGTGACGGCTACGCCAATATATATTGAATATAAAACAAAGATAAAATAACAACACAGCTAAAAACGCAGCGACAAATTTCGGCAAAAGTTAAATGCTTGTGTCATGAGCTGAGGCTAGTGTCTGCAACATACGTGGCCATCCACCGTGCATAAGATACTTTACTGACATTGGAGGGCGAAAGAGCCACCGATTCTTCCTCTGCCCAGTGTCACCACAAGCCTAGAGCCGCCCCTGAGTACTGCTGCAATAAATTATTTCATCGAAGTGAAACACATGTTTAATAACGTGCTTTAACTCCTATCATCATGAAAATGATATCACGTATACATCTCAGTATTTTAGTTATTCAGAGAGCTGTAATATCACAAATGTAATGGTCTCTGTGTCCAGTTGGAGGAAGAGAGCCAGTTTAAGAAGCAAGTAGTGATGCACACACATACAGCACATAGAAAATCAAATACAAAACAAAGCATTTAACGTGCTACTTTAATTACGATGTGATTTGAGAAACTGGTTAATTAAACGATTTTAAGATGAAGTTTATGATGTTCTACTTTAATGACAAAATAAACTACGTGATTAAAGTGGAAATGTCGAGATTGAAGTGGAAATTTCGTGCTTTTTCCCCACTGTGTGCCTTTTTTTCTCTGTACCCTAATAAGCTTTCATATGACACTCAGACAGTGGGCTACAACTCACCTTTTCACGGCGACTTTGATATGTGACTTCTTTTTTATTTCCGGCACTGTGCGATTTTGTGAATGTGAGCTTTCAAGTTTCTCCAACACGCTATGTCACTCGATCAACTTCCTTTTGCTTATTATACCACGGTTTATTTGAACAAATAGTATGTTTTTCCTTTGCCTCCACTTGGTATTCGCTGAAATTCTTATATTTTCCCCATGCTTTTCCCATTGTCTTTTCACAGAAGGCTGAGCTTAAGGGCGATTTACATTCATTTGCATATTCAAAGAGGCATAATTCTGGGTGGAGTTGGGGCGTTACATAAAGCGCGTGCATGAGTGTTACTTTTCACGCTGATCGGGATTTATGCAGCGGAAGAACGTGGAAGTTGGAGTGCGCACAGATTCCTGCATCTGGATTTTTCTGTGCGTAAGCACATTTCGGTTTTTGTGCTTACGCCATGTTATAGTGCGAGTTCTACGCACGGCGTTATATATGAGGCCCCAGGCCTGGAGGGCCACAGTGGCTGCAGGTTTTCATTCTGACCCTTTTCACTGCTAATTAACTTCTTTTCCCTTCATTTTAATAGCCCGGTTTTTAAGGAGTCAGTCTTCTCAATTTATTCCTTTCTTCATTAAATGAGAGCTAAACAGAAATGAGATGTGAAACGAGCCAACAGATGCCCAGCTAAACTGGGATTTCAAATTCCAACTGATTTCACTCCAACCACTCTCTTAATGAGAAGCTGATTCTTGCTGTTAATTAAAGCCGTTATTTAATTCCATGGCTTGTTGCTGCTCTTGTTATGACGCAGCAGACATTTCCAAAACTGTTGATTTTTCTTTTTTTTTCTCAGAGCACTGTCAAAATGTTTTGGTGACCTGAGAGATCAACCTTACAGAGACCTTCACCTTTCTTTATTTTCAGATTTTGTCTGATGGGCACAGGTGAGCTGGTCATGTGATGGCTCGTTTTGTGTCTCATTATTGTCTGTCTGCTAATTAACAAAACGAGAAAACTAAGGGGCCTGAGTTAAGTTAATTAAAAGAAAGGCAAAAGAAGTTAATGAGCAGCAAAAACTGGTCAATGATGAAGAAGATGGTTAGAATGCAAATCCACAACCTCTGCGGCCATCCAGGACAGGAGTTCGACACCCGTGCTATATGGTGACAAACTTTGAAATACAATTGTGAATCTTTTAGATGACTTTGATTTGATGGAGTGTATTTATGGCAGACAGACATAACGCATGAGACCTGACGGATTACTTCATTAAGTAGTGCGTGTTGTAATATCTGCAGCTTAGTGTCAATAAAACCAAGGAGAGGTGTGGTGGATTTCAGGATCAGCAGCGTTTTCCTGACTCTCGTCTCCATCCAGTGAATAGAAATTGAGGTGTTTCATATATTCAAGTAACAGGGGTGCACCTGAAGTGAAATCTGAATGACCTGCACATACACAGAATGCAAATACAAACATGCCAGAAAATGTACCCATGGTGTCTGCTTTTTTATATCACTGCGCTACAAGAGCTGGAAGTGACGTCAAACTGAAGCACCATGGCCATGGTAAGGTCGTAATTAGGTAGCCCAGAAGCGCACTTTTGTAATATTTTAATCTAAGTTTATCTCGTACGTACGTGAAAATATTTCATACGTACGTAAAAGTATCTTGTGCGTACGTGAGAACATCTCATATGTAGGCTACGTGAAAGTATCTTATACGTACGAGACATTTTCATGTACGTATGAGATAAGGGTTATCCCATAAATTTTTTCATTGTGCGGTTCAGAGCTTCTGTAATTCTTCAACATCAGTAAAAAAGTTTTCAAATGAACTGCCTGAAAGAAATATTTCAATACATAAACTCATGTAACAAATACCACCATACCAAATAAGAGAAGCACAAAGCTAAATTTTTGCAAGATAACACGCAGACTTTATCAAAATATAACGATATAATCTAACCTAAAAGTGCAATACATACTTCATGATAATACTACCACAGTGCGAAATGCGATGCGGTGTCATGCGGAAATTAGCAGGGCTTCTTCTAGAAAAGTACCCAAATCGCAAGTATAGTCTTGATATGCAGGATGTCGTAGTCATAACTCATGTTGATGTCATGTCAGACGGTTAATGATATTAGCGATACATGTTTTTGTACATTAATATTGAATGTTTTCAAAGACATACATGTACAGAATTTGACCTTGAAGAGGGATTTTAAAAGGGATTCCTCTTAGAAGCATCTCAAATATATATATACTGGAGAATATAACTTGACAAATCCTCTTGAACGGAACACGTGGACCTCAAATGCGGAGCCCCCTTAGGCACGGTCGCCTCACTTGCTGCCCCAAACACTGCTCTTGATGAGGTTATCTTCCTGGATTTTTCTGTATTCATTGTACCCTCACAAGCTTTCCATGACCTGCTGCAGATAAGCATCTCTACAGTCTGATGCTGCCACGAGGCTTCACGGTGGGGACGGCGTGTTTTTGGTAATGTACAGTGTAAAATAGCATTTAGTCTGATTGCCAAAGTCCTCTATTTTGGTCCCATCACACTAAGGAACCTTCTTCCAGTTGCCTCCACCGTCTTTTATGTGACTTCTGGCAAACTCTACCTAAGATGTCCTCTGCTTTTTTTAACAATGGCTTTCTCTTTGCCATTCTATAGCTGGTGAAATATCTGGGACATAGTTGTTGACTGCACAGTCTTTCCAGTCTTATCCAGTACAGCTTGTAACTCCTTTAGAGTTCTCTAAGGTCTCATGGTGGTCGTTCTCACTCGTCTTCTTCCTGCATGATCTCTCAGTTTTTGAGGACTGCCTGCTCCAGCAGATTTACAGTTGTCTCATTCTCATTCCATTTCTTAATGATTGATTTAGCTGGACTCCATGGGATATTCAGTGACATGGATATTTTCTTGCCTTTATCCTCCGACTTATGCTTTTCAATCACCTTTTCACAGAGTTGCTTGGAATGCTCTTTTGTCTTCATTGTGTGGGTTAGGCCACCATACTGACTCATCCCAATTTGAACCTCCTGAGGTACATTTAGATAACAATCAAAAGAAACCCCAGACAGGTGATCTCCATTGAACTAATTCTGTGACTTCTAAAACCCAATGGCAGGGGGTTAGTGGTGCAGTGGTAGCGCTGATGCTTCACAATAAGCTCCACATATGGAGCTTGCATGTTCTCCCCATGGGACAGAAAGGTGAGGTAAACTGGCGTCTCTAATCTGGCTCTAGTAGTTTGTCTGTTGACCCTGTGATGGACTGGTGCCTTCTGCAGGCTTTGTTCCTGCCTTGTGCCCAGAGATTGCAGGGATGGGCTCTAGCTGCCCCACAGCCCTGACCTGGATAAGCAGGTTAAGAACATCAATGGATTTTAAGGAGAGGGGTTACTTACATTGAAATTATTTTGTGTTTTATATTTATAATTAACTAGCAGAATACCTGCGCTTCGCAGCGGAGAAGTAGTGTGTTAAAGAAGTTATGAAAAAGAAAAGCAAACATTTTAAAAATAACGTAAGATGATTGTTAATGTAATTGTTTTGTCATTGATATGAGTGTTGTTGTCATATCTATCTATTTATATATATATATATATATATGTATATATATAGCAAAATAGCTGCGATTGGCAGCGGAGAAGTAAAAAGAAAAGGAAACATTTTAATAATAACGTAACATGATTGACAATGTAATTGTTTTGTAATTGTCATGAGTGTTGCTGGCATATATATATATATATATATATATATATATATATACACATATACACACATACATATATATACATATACATATATATACACATACTGTATATATACACACACATATATATACATACTGTATATACAACATATACATATCTACATATATACTGTATATACACATATATATACAAATCTACATATATATATCTACATATATATATATTAGGGTGGGACTCGATTAAAAAATTAATCCAATTAATTAGAGGCTGTGTAAGAATTAATCTTGATTAATCGTATGTAATCGACACGTAAATTTGCCCCAAATCGCAATTGTTTTTTTTTTATTTAAAACGGTTTTAGTGGGCGACAGAATCAAATAATAGACATGGACATGAATATTGTAAACTGAAGCTGTTTTAATTTCTGAAAAAAAGCTTTTAAACTGCATTTGAATTCAAAACAGAAACAAAAATATCATCCCTGGTTAAAATTGGGCAGACTTAAAAATAAAGTGGTAGTTTAAGTACTTTAAGTACATTTTCAGAATAGTATTGTCTTTAAATAATAATAACCAAAATTTCACCATAAAGTGCAGTTTTTCTTCTTAAAAAAATAAGTCAGAAACATAAAAGGTAATTTGACCAGCTTACTCTTTAAACTCTGAGTAACATTAGCCAAAATTATTTTGTACATTAGGCTAAAACAGTGTGATCATTGAACATTTTGTAATTAGATGTATTTAGAATTACTAACGGTCACGGAAGTCCAATGATCCCCAGTAAGAGCCACAAAGTCCGCTTTCTGTAATGCATCTAATTTTGCTTGCTTTTCAGTGTGCACAAAACCATGCTTTTATCAAGGCTTCGGTAGTCGAAATGATCAGTCGTAGGAACGCGCTTTATTCCGACTCTAACATTTTTGTAGCTGTGATGTGTGCATCAGTGTAATGGATGTACCAGGAAATCATGCATTGACAAAAGTTCCCGTTTGCTTGGAATTGAAAGTGTGATTAAATGCGTTATTTTTTAACGCGTTATGGAGTACATGCATCGAAGCTTCTCAACTGTGCTTGTGCTAAGAAAGGGAAAATTTTAAAAATAACGTAACATGATTCTGCGTTAACCTAATATTTTTCATACGTCCCAAACCAAGGAGATGGGAAGGTAAAATGAATCGGTAGCGCGTACATAGTCAGTACATCCCTCTCGGAATCGAACCTCGAATGTCGGCGTTAGAGGCTTAAGACTCTACAATTGCGCCACCGCTTGTCTATGCTAAAGTATGTATTGTAGATCGGGCTATAGATATACATTTATATATATATACCCGTGTATCGCAGTGGAGAAGTAGAAGTTATGAAAAAGAAAAGGGAACATTTTAAAAATAACGTAACATGATTGTCAATATACAGTAATTGTTTTGTGAGTGTTATTGAATGTTGCTGTCATCAAGGATTTGATTATCATTATTTCTTTCAATCAGGCTCATATTTGTACGATGTGTTCAAGTTACATTCCGTGTTTGTCAATCGTTGTAAAGATAAGAGGTTTCATTCATCGATTAGTTCCTTACTGCATCAATAAACAGCTCGTCTTCCTTTTTATCTGTGATGTGACAAACTGCATGCACGGGTTTTTTTTTTACGCTGTCTTCCTTTAGCGGGACATTGACTTTTTCCAGCGTGTGCTTTGTTTCCGCAGTAGCTGCATTTATGAATATGCTTATCAGGCGCTTCATATTTTTGCTGCCTTTTCAATTGTGTAATTCGGTTTTGTTCAGCTCTTTGGAACTGTTGCTTTTATCTGTGCACTGCATCAGTTCACGTGAGCCACTCGGTGTACTTGCATCGAAGGTTCCCAGCTGTGCTGGTGCCATCTCGTGCTATGTCCATAGCTTTATTTAATGTTACCTTAGTCCTGGCACTTAAAACTTTCTCTGGCAGTTTCGCTGAGTTTGTGTCAAACACCACCCTGACCATCTCATCTTCCTCTCCATAAGCACAGTCCTTCACCCGTGAATATTTACCCGTGGCAGTTTGCTATTGGATTGCCGCTGACGGATGGCCTTATATGGGCAGGCACTAAATTACAAACGCCAGCGGCAGCCTGTCTATGAACTTAATTTAAAGTGTAGGTTTACATCGTGCTTTGTTTCCGAAGTAGCAGAACTCGCTTCTTATTGTTTCGCTGTCTTCTCAATTATATAATGCATGTTTTCTTGAGCGCTTTTTTGAGGTCTTCCTGGTTTTCTATGTACTGCGTGATTACGTGGGAGGCGTGATGATGTCACACGAAACTCCGCCCCCACGGCGTTGAAGCTCATCTCCATTACAGTAAATGGAGAAAAACTGCTTCCAGTTATGACCATTACGCGTAGAATTTCGATATAAAACCTGTCCAACTTTTGTAAGGAAGCTGTAAGGAATCAACCTGCCAAATTTCAGCCTTCCACCCACACGGGAAGTTGGAGAATTAGTGATGAGTCAGTGAGTGAGTGAGTGAGTGAGTGAGTCAGTGAGTGAGTGAGTGAGTGAGTGAGTGAGGGCTTTGCCTTTTATTAGTATAGATTTAGAACACTTTGTAGAGATCTATTTTCACATAGATATTAAATAGTCTATTGATCAGTGTCAGATTAAATCCTCTGTAATTCAATGTTTCAAAAACATAAAATACAAAAACTTCCAAAGGGGTGAATACTTTCATATAGACACTGCCAACTGGACTATAAACCACAAAGTAAAGTGCTTGTAAAAAAGAGCCACATTGTGCATGGAAAGCATTTCAGAAATGTGTTTGCCATAAAGAGCTCTGCTTTCTTACTCCTGTCTCCTGCAAATTGTAACTGCATTTCTTACAGATATGATTCAGTATTGTGCCGAACATTAAAATGAGAACTTGCTATTTTTGTTTAATAATAACTCATGTCCATTTGTCTGCAGTTGTTTAAACTTTTCACTTGACAGATTATTAATTTTCATCTTATTATTAAGTTAATAAAAGAGCACACATCCTAAGGAAGCTTTACTAAAAACAGTGATACTTATTGGAAATCATTTGGGTTCAGGCACTGGTATTATAAAAGGCAGCCCATAGTCTTGGTATCCTTGGCAATAGCTCTAATTGAATGTTCTTTTGTGCTTTCTAGTAATTTAATGAAGACTGAATGACATCTCAAAACCGGATTCCTCAAAACTAAAAGCAGTATTGTTATATGATCTCTCTATTTTGTTATTTTACTAAGGAAAAGGTGATCATAAAGCCATAATTGTGAAGGCAAAACATATCTGGTTGTACAATTATCTTCTTGTAGACATTAGCTAGTGGATTTAGTTACTAAAGGAAATAAGTTAAATATAATAGATTAGATTACTTTATTTTGTTCTCTGCATTCAATCTATACATACTATAAATAAATAACTTATATGTGTATTTTATCTTAATACCATTATCTTATGTATTGTGAAGAATCAAAAGAGAATGTAAAGGTATGCAGACTAACCAGGTACGCCATTTAATGAAACAAGATAAGTAAAGTTCAATGAAAAATCGTGAACATCTAATATCCAGGGCAGCCCAGGCCTGCCAGAGCTCTGTGGCTCTCAAGTCCAGTCAACCAATAATTCTCTTCTATGGAATTCTGCCTTTGTCCTTTAAATAGACTCGGGAGGGAAAGGGGCAGCACCATCCGGGAAAAAACAGAAATGTTGTCTCGGCCCATTTTGGGACTCATCCTCCAGTTTGTAAGAAAAAGCAAATGAAATTGTTAATGGCCGTATTTCCACTCACTGGGGACAGCTGGCTTACCTCATCAGAGCCCTGTAGATGCTCTACATGTGCGACACCTAGTATATTATTTCATTTTCAGGACTGTTCACTATGCACAGTACAGTGCTGCAGATTTTGTTATTATCCAATATTCCAAACCTTTTTTAAGGAATACTGCACCCAAAAATTATGAATTTTTTTATTTGTTTATTAATGTTTTATTATGCAGAATGAAGAGAAAAATGTTTACGATATAACAGAAGCCCAATGGTGGCCACTGCTGCACAATAGCAAAAGATGTGAAAAACGTCCATGGAAAATAAAAAATCTCACATTACCTGTGTTGCATAATCCATATGTCTGTTATCCAGGTGCATGCTCAAAACGTGCAAAACACAGGCGTTTTTTGATTACAATATCACTAAACGGATACTTCCAGAATTATCAGTGAATATAATAAACAAGAAAATGCATTACCATAATACTGAAGATCTGCCTCTCCCCCTCATTCATTGGTCAGGAGTCCTGTCTTCAAATGCAAAATCACTTCAGCTGGCATTTTAAATTTACAAATTAATTAAACTGAAATCTTCAGAATGGGGTGAAAGCTAAATAAAGTCTGCAGAATTACTCACATGGATTTAGGAAGAATATGCAAACTGCACACAGTCAGTGAGAGGGCAAGGAATTGAACCCAGGAATCTGCTATGCTAATTCCAGACTGGAATGGTGCTATGTTTTATTTATATCATTAAAATCAACAATTACAAAATATTGTTTTTTATGAAAAAAAAAAATTGTGATCAAGGTTGCCCAGTGGTCAGTGCTTGTGCTTTACAGATTGAGGGTCTTGTGTGTAAATATTGTGCCTGGTTATTGTTGGGGTGTTGGTTTTTATGTTCTTTCTGTGTCTGCATTGGTTTTCTTCGAGTACTGCTTTCCCAACATTCCCATTGACATGTATGTTAAGTTACTTTGCTGCTCTGAACTGCGCCTGAGCCTGCCAATTTAGGCTGCAGTTCTCTGTGACCCTGAATTGGATAAAGTAGGTTTGAGTATGTAAGTAAATAAAAGGATCTTACATTTTAAGAAATATTGTCAGCCTGCACTTCTAACCCGACGCTGTATCTGTTTAGTATTTGACAACTGCAGTGTTTTTATTTACATAGCAACTGCTAACTTCATAAAGCTGAGTCACAATACTGAAAAGCAACAATCCTCAATGACATTTTAGGTAAACCAGTTAAACAAGTACGCAGGATTTTGCTTTCTAATGTCTAACGTGTTTTGCAAAAAATGATGGGGAATATATATAACATATTCGTTTTGTCTATTCATATCTGCCTTGTATCTTCTTCACATTGCTGTTTCAGTGATATTAATTTTCCATCTTACAATCTTATGTATTTTTGTTATTTAATCTGAAGCCATAAGAACATAATAACACAAGAATTTTGGCAAGCAAGACGAAACCATTCATTCCATCAAGTTTATTTGTTTAGCAAACTGCTACGTGATCCCAATAACTCATCAAGATACTGCAATGTCCTGGGTCTTGACTTGAGGGGAACATGTTCCTCAGATGGTTGACAGCTGTCAAAAGGGGTTGGGCCTACTGGGAGAAGCTGGCCATAAATTCAGCTTCTAAGGGTGTATGCCCAGAGGGCACTTACAGGATCACTTTGGATGCAAATCCACACTGCCAAAGTCTTTCAGCCTGAGTGAGTACCTGCAAGTTTGGACCCTGGCCTTGGGTTGGCACATGAAGCTGAGAGAATGTGTAACAGACTAGTTGCCCCTGACCCCAGGTGAGTGGAGTGAGGAGAGGCTGGTGGCGTGTATGTGCGGGCACAGGGATGAAGCAGCTAAGGGTGCGTGAAAAAGCAGAAGATCTGTGCAGCTTAAAAGAGTGGCTAGAGAAGGTGGGGTCCACTTGCAGAAGAAAGCAGCAAACAAATTCCTCCATCTCATATATTGTAACCAATACAAACCCAGTAATGCCCAACACAGTCCTGGGGGTCAAATAAAGGACTCCTTATTACACAAAGTATCTTCGACATTACGCACAGCCAAATAATTACACAATTACAATACAAGTTGACTGTTTTCTCTCCATCTGTCCTCTGGGTGAGTGCTGCTTCCGGTACCATGGTGTGTCCAATTGGATGGACTTCCAGGTCATGTGGGAACCAGGGAGGTCCTCCCCCAACTGTACCCTGTAATGACACCCAGGAGTATTTCAAGACACCAACTCTGATGCACCAAAGTGAAATGTTCAAACTGGGATGCCTCAACAGGACCTCTGACAACTGCTGTGTGGGGAATAGAACTGCTCCTGGCCCCGGTTTCTGTTGTCTTTATGTTCTTCCAGCTAGGAAAGAAGTCATACTCTTGTCCTGCCGGAAATGTCCTCCATGGCACTTACAGTATATATGTATTTACCAGTAACGGCGCACTGCACAATAACTTGCAATGAATACACGTGACTTGAGCATTCCTAGTTTTCATCCTCTTTTTCTGTACGTTTAGCATTCATTTGCTCAGAGGTTGATACACTTGCTGCTTCCTTAGCAGCTCTTCTTTTCTACACCCTAGCGGCCCACTTCTCTTCTTTCATCGACATCTTTTCATGTTAAAACTGATTAAGTCAGTGTTTGTGTTGCAATTACTTAGTATGTTTTCTTTAATTTTTCACTTAAGCTGGCACTCAACTCTTCAATCTGCCTCAGGAATGACTTAAGATATGAAGAGGTAGGAGCGGTGATGGCAAAGGTGGTAGGGATGAGAACGGCGCCTGTACGCATGTGTCACACAGCTGCCCTGCTAGCCACTGCCGAGAGTTGATTCTACAATAAAATAAAATAAAAATAAAAAGAGAAATAACTTTGGAGGTCAGTCATCACCCGAAAGCGGATAGTAGACGTCACGTAGTATATGTGTATAATATAATTTCCGGTCAATAGTTCAAACGGTTTGCGAGCTACAGGTGATTTAAAATCCTGGACAGACAAACGAACAGCCAAGGTAGCATATTATATAAGAAGATATGCATGCATATATATATATGTTGTGATGGATGTCCAGCAACTGTGACACTAGAAGGCGCTGTCGCTCCTCAAACCCAATAGACAAAAGCCCAAGACACCAGATAAAAGCACCAAAAGGATCTTTTATTCCTTCTCTTTAAATATAGTGGTGCCTCGAAACACCTTCGCCACCATACAAAGACAATAATAACACAATAATTCTTCTCCTTTCCTCCGAGCAGCTCTGTCACACTCCCTCCCAACTCAGGCTCCCTTGCTGGGTCTCCACTAGTCCTTTATATGGTCTTTGACCCGGAAGTGCTTCTGTCCTTTGTGGAAGCCGGCCCGGACACAGACAGGCGGACACGTTAATGTCACCCAACACACGTTTATTTATAAAGTACATTATTTACAAATTGCAGCAATACCCAAAAGTCCTGGCCACAACAATGCCTCGTTCCTTCTCCAGGCCACCTCCTTGCCTCCTCCACCAAGCTCTGCCCTTCTCCTCACCCGACTCCAGCAATTGTTTGAAGGGGGGCGGCCCCTTTTATATGCACCCGGAAGTGCTCCAGGTGCTTCCCGGCAATCTTCCACCGACACTCCCCAGTGTGGCAGAAGTGCCGGCTGCATACCCGGAAGCACTCCAGGTGTCCCCGCTTCTCTTCCTCCCAGCACTTCCAGGTGTGGCGGAAGTTCTGAGGTCCAGGACTCTCTAGGCACAGGGGCGCCCCCTGGCGGTGACCACGGGGCCCCTGCAGGGTAGAGCTTCAAAGCTCTGTACTCGTGGCTCCCAAAGAAACCAGGGTGGTCGCCCCCACGTGGTCTGAGGTGAGCGTAAGCCCTCTTTCGGTCTTCCTGGGCGTCCTGGCCGGTTCGTCACCCCAGCCATCTCCAACACCTTCTGTCTATGTGATTCACCAGCACTTCCAGGGTCAGATGGACACTTGTATTTTCTTCAGCCCAGAAGTACTTTTGTCCTTCCGTCCCCATGACTTGGGAGTACTTCCGGGCTATATTGGAAACAGAAGTCCCTGTGTCTCCCTGCAGCGTCCCCTTGTGGCACCCACGGTACCCAGCAGGACTGTGAAGCCGAACTCCATCTCCCATAGTGCCTTGCAGGAATCTGGGGCACTGCTAAGCTGCAGAGAAGTTGCGCCATCTAGTGTCCTGGGGGTTTCAGCCGGGTTCAGCTGCCGGTTGTCCATCACAATATACATATAGGCAAAAATTATGGGCTCCGTCAGAAATGTCATTTTGAGGTTGTGCTGTATTTAAAGTGATGCAAAACCAACCTGTTTCCTTTGTTATTGACATTTATGAAAAAAAATTAAGACCAAAAATGTAGTTGTTTTTTGTATCAATTAAACAAGAAATCAACAGTGACCTGACATCTTTCTCAAAACTACAACTTGCAAATGAACAGGAACAGTCCAAAGTGGGAGGTGTGATACCACATATGACAACTTAAGAACTTCTAAGAGCATGTGAATTCATGACAAGATGTCCTAAAAGAACAAAAGTTGACAGTAGAAGTTAGAAGAAGTTGAGTGCTAAGAGAGTTTGGGAGGATAATGGTTCAATTGTTTAAACACACTGGTGCTGTGTTTAGTGCCATCAGAGTTCTCAGAGCTCCGACTTGTGACGTTTCACCTTTCCACTTCAGTACGTTCACAACTGATAGTATAGGGGAGAAGTGGAAAGTTACTGTTGATTTGTTATTTGACCTGCAAGAAAAGAATTCAAAAATAAATTATATTTTTTTATGAAAATAAAAAGCAGACTAAACAGATTAAATGTGTATCATTTCACTCCAAATGCTATCTGACCACAGACAGCATTTCTGAGTGACCACGTGATATTTTTTATTTTATACAATCGACTATGGTGAAAGGTCATTTTTATGTCATAACTCGGAGTGTTCAGGTAGTTTTATTTCCTCTAAATTGTCCGAATTGTAGCTCTGGACTTGTAGGGTGTTCACATGGAATTTATGACTCGTAAACTCATATTTACCGTCTGTCCATTAGCATGTAAATACCCTATGAGTCAGTAATCCTGCATGAAGGACACTGAAATCAGCATGTTGCCAATAACAAACATCAAAACAGTCAGGGTTGTTATTTCTGCTTTCTTCATAATTCCTGAATCTAAAAGGTTTAGGCTCAAACAAGAACCATCTTCAAGATTTTAAATAGTGAAGTCACATTTTTTCCTCTTCATAAGACACTATTTACAGTATAACCAGTTAAAGAATCCTGGGAGGAGAAGGATGCAGTGTCGCTGACTTTATGCACTGCACGTAAGCAATAACTGCAAAACTCTCAAGGCACACCTGTAGGGGGTGGTGTTGGATCAGAATAAACCGTTCAACTCGTTTCATTTGATCTAGACAAAATGTCCACAAGTTTGATTCTGTGGTTCTAGGTTCAAATAAGGCATCAGGCTTAATTAAATTTACCTTGAGTATCAGAAGTGTAAACTCTTCTGATGAATAAGATTGTCAAAGTCCTGTACGTTTTCCTCTGCTGCCTAGTGCACAATATCCTTCCAATATCCACACAAATGAAGCCAATGGCTACCAAACAAACCTGTTCATCTTCCTTTTATGTGACTGACAAGATGGAGACTATAAAACTCATAGTTTCATAGCTTTTTTATGTCAGTGTGCATGGATTCTCAGGTCTATTCCCACAGTCCAAAAACATGCATGTTTGGTGTATTGGCATTTATAGTGTCCAACTTCTCCACAACCCTGGGATGGATATGTGGGTTATGAAGATGGATGGATGTGTATATGTCTTAGGCTAAAATGTCTTAAATATGAAAACAAAAAGGAAAGTGAGTTTATTGTCTTGTCTGTTTTGCCTTTAGGATTTGGGAGATTAGAAGAAATACGGTGGCCATACTGTACTTATTCTATTGCTCTGAACCTGTTTATACCAATTCAGGGTTACAGGTGTCAGAGCCTCTTCCGGTGGAGAAGCCAGCACTATATGTGGTGCCAGTTCACAGGATCCCCTTACACACAATCACCCTACATAGGAACACTTCCAGCAGTTTTGAACCCTCAGCAAAATGGTTTTGGAGCTGAAAAGCTGAAACATTTCTGTGGGATTTGGGCGACAATTATGGCTGTGGTTACTTAGCTTGCTTATGCTGTAAACCTTCACTTAGTTACACAGGATAAATTTTGTGCTGCCAGTCAATCTCAGTTGCACATGCTTGAGATTTCTAAGAAAACCAGAGGACCCAGTAAAAAAAAAATATTCATCAGAAGAGATACACAAAGACAGTGACTAATCTAATTTAATCAAATACTGGGGTGGTTCTTCATGGAGCCGGCATTAAGGGGGCAAATCACATTCCCAGCTGTTTTCCTTCTTTATGTTGTGATAGATGTAATGGATGAACTGGCATCCCAGCTTGGATGGAGAATTGTTCCTTACCCAGCAAAGAGGCTATTATGCAAGCACAGCACAGATGAATACATATCCTGGCTGGGATGAGTCCGATTCCCTTTCCCAGTCGGGGAGAAAATACAATGGATGGACTGGAGACGTCGCATGCCAAGAGCTCTCGTTTCCCAGTATGGTAGGTGGCAGTGCTCCTCTAGTCGGAGTTCAGTTTGGACACCCAAAGGGCTGCATGGTATGTAGTTAGGGCAGGCAGCCGAGTTTGGATTCTTCAGGGGAAACTCCAGTATTATATGACCACTACCACTAGAAGTACACCCAAGTCCAACATAAATGAAGCTGCTCCACCCCCCCGAGATGAGATGGAGTCAGAAGAAAAGAAATAAAGAAAATAATTGTATATGGAAGAAAACCTATGAAAGTATTGTACTTAATAAAATAAGCATTTTGAACCTGGGAATTTTGTCTGCGTGGTTGTGTCTGGGGTTTGGGCCCCTGCTACACCCCCTACAGGTCACACCGTGTTCATGGGCGTTTTTCTCCAAGCATTTCCATGTTCTTTCAAAATTCCTAAAGACATACTGTACATGTTAGATTATTTTTTGATACCAAATTGGCCTAAATGGAGCTTGGGTGTGTGCTCTGTGATACATTGGTGACCTTACCAGGATTGGTTTCTTCTTTGCATCCAGCACTGCCAGGACAGGCCCCAGTCACTGTGCCCTTGAACTTCATTAAGTGAATCTCAGAATATTCTAATTTTAGACATTTGAGTTAAATGTCAAAAATGACCAAATGGATTTACAAGAGGCTGAGTATCAATGCTCAGTATCGCCCTGTAGAAGTGATGGACATCAGCGAGTACATAAAGAAAGACCTTTCAGGACAGCCAGAGTTGACATCTTGGGTGACCCTGGAGCTCCTGGAAGCCCTTAGTTTTTGGATGGACTATAGCGCATAACTACTTTAGACACTAAAAATGGTCTCCTGTGCCTTAACGTTGTGCTTAAAGCTGTAAGGTGTGGAATATTATTGTTATGAGTCTCTGTTGAATTCAATTTTTATTTACTTATCTTGGAGATAGTTTCACCTGTTAAATTTTGATCCTGGGGTTTGTCAGGACAAGGAATCAATTTCTCATATTGGTTTTATAATTAGAATCATTTTCATAATCTCATTTTGACAGCATTTTGGACAACATTTTTATCAGACTAGGAGGTTGCTGTTTTTGAGTTTTGGCTTTGGGAGTCTTAACCCCAACATCATTTATGGAAAGGAGTTAAAACATCATCCAAGGCATAATTCCCTATTTGAGTTTGACAGATAAAAACCTAAAGACTTTGTCACGTTTTCTTTTGATTTACACTTATTATGGCAACAACCCTTTGGCTACGTTTATTGACTATGATTCTTGTGTTTAATTTTAGTTTGGCTGAAAGTATGGCTTGTCTTCCTAGTTTTTGACTCCTGCACCTACAGTTTCCTGGTCATTCTCTTAAATAAATACCAGTTCAGTTCAGGAATAGCACAATTACAGTTATCACAAGGTTGGGGTGACTCCCAGGTCACCTATTGCCACAACCATTATAAACAGCCAAATATATTGTGATTAAAACTTCAGCATTGACAGACTTGGAGCGTTAGTGCTGCAAATAAGAACAGCGGCCTCTTCGTATAAATTCTGGCACACTTTTACATTAAGTAATGTGCAGATTAGCCTAACTGACATCTGAGCGAAGATGCAGAGAAGATACCACTGCTAGTTTTAGCTTGGTATAAACTGTAATTAAAGAAAAAGTTAGAGAAGTTGTTTAAACAAAAGCAGCTCAGCCAGAGACACAGATTTCTTGGACATTTGACTTAAAGTGTCAAAACACTAAACATCTATCATAAGGGTAGTATGGTGTGTGGCAGACAACCAGGGACCTTGCCCCACCAGGACACCTGGAACAAGTAAGGACCGGGAGAGGGTATAAATTTCCCCGGGACACAAGAGGGCAGCCCCCCTGGATTCCATCAGAGCCACGGATACAGAGCTGGGAAGCTCATCCCTGTGGGGATCAGTGGCCGTCACCAGGGGGTGCCTGGATGGTTCCCGAGCCATGGACTGCAGCACTTTCTCCACACCAGGAAGTGCTGCTGGAACAGGAACCAGATACATCTGGAGTGCTTCCGGGTGCAAGGGCAGCAATTCTGCCACACCAGAAGATCATCAGGTAGCATCTGGAGTACATCCGGGCATACCATAAAAGGGGCTGACTCACTCCAATCAGGGAGCCGGAGTCGGGTGGAAGAGAACGGAGGTTGTGATGAGTGGAGTAGAGGCGGCAGAAGGAAGGAAAGGTCTGTGAGCATTGAGGCTAAACGTGCTCTGGGATATTGTGTTGAGGAATAAAACGTGTGTGATTTGGACATCTAGCTGTCTCAGTGTCTGTCTGTGTCCGGGGCATCTTTCACAGATGTCAGGCCAAGAAATACATGAGGCAATTTACTCCTTCATACCCCAAAACATTTTTATTGGCTCTGCTAGGTGGAAGCTGTAAATCAAAGAATGTAGGGAAGGCGTCCAAAACTAAAATAATTTTGCATAACCAGAGCGAAAATGTAAGAAGAAAGTTGCTGTCAATTAGCAAAGTGATTTGTGGCCAAAAATCAGATTAAAACACTAAAGGGGATCTAGTTTTTTCTTTGTTGTTATTCAGCCCAATGGAGTCAGTAAAGCCTCACTTACAAATTATACTGGCTGCTGTTTGCTGGTTATTAAATAAATGAGATGTATTCTTCTCAAAATAGTCGAAACTGTCCACACAAGCCCTTTTTGTGGACCATGACTCTCTGTAAGGTGTAGCTATTTTCATGTACACCACAGGTTAATAAAATATCAGACTTCCACCTCAAAGGCGTTTTCTGTGGCTGGATCCTGTGTAACTACTCTTACAAAAATTTAAAAGCGAATGGAGTTTAAAATGCAGCTCACTATTCATTACTTTCGTGGCATACAACTGAGATACAGCAATCAGCTCCAAATTTCTAAAAGCAGAAATCTGAAGTGATCCATTGTCACTGCACATTCTACATCAAAACTGACCTAAGTAAACCTCTTCTGAGTACAAAGACATGCCAAACAAAGCAAACCCCTTTGCATTATGTGAAAAAGAAAAGCTCTTGCAGAACAAGTCTGTCAGATGTTTATTGAATACAGAGGGAGACCCTGTGTTACTAATTCTTACACTCTTTAACTATTTTATTTTCAAATTGTAATTTCTGCAAACCGCCTTCTACAATTACATGCTATAAGTAAGCATTGAAAGGGAGTCGGGTGCAGAAACAGACAAATGAAAAGAAACAAACAACCTGTCGGGGAAGTGTACTGTATGTCTCTGGAGGCCTTTTATGCTCCATTTTCATACGCGTTTCATTCAGGTAGGAGATTCAGTATAGACATTATGAAGAGGTTTTGAACTTTCTGTAAACCAGGAAAACCTGATTCCATTGTTAACATTTTAAATGTACTGTGGCTTTGCTTTGCTACACTGGTGTCAGAAAGGGTGATGATAGAGTGGATCTCCACTGAAATTATGAGAAAGCACAGACCAAACATATGACTGGAGCACTAGACAAATGATTGCAGCCAACGCACTAAGTCAGACGATGAAGAGCATAAACATGAATTCATCAGTGGGGAGACATGGAAGCATGATAATGTCTGAAATGCTTTGGCTGCTTGAGATACCACTGTAAATGGCATCTAAAAGAAGATGAATCTAAACCAGGGGGACTTGGCTCTGGTCCTGGAGCTCTGCAGTGTTTTTCATTCCAACCAGTTTCAGAATTAGAAGCCAGGCCTAGCAGATAATGAAACTTGATATTAAATTACAGGGCTTCTTAGTACTTTCATTCTTCCAAGACAAATCTTTATCACATTGTGGATTTTTCATTTTCTGAGTAAATTATGCATCTATCTGTTTTGTGGTCCTGAACAGATTTGCAAATCTTGGTCCTTCCCTTCTCTCTCATTTATTTCAAGACCTTCATGGTGCATACATACAGGTTTATGTTAGCTCGATGCATATACACAGGAAGCACGTTAGCTGGAGAGCTGGCTTGTCATTTGTACCTCATTATTAACTGATGGCTGGTTAAGAAAATAAATACAGCTGTTTAAAACTAAAATAAGTACTTAAGTGTTATGAATCATAACAAATGACAAATAAAAATAAGCCAAAAAACAAAGTGCTTTCGTAGTAAATAGTAGTAAAAGTAAAGTCAAACCTGCTGAGAATGTCACTAAATGCCAGCAGTCAAATAACAACCAATAAAAACTGAGAGCTGAAGAATTGGGATATCCTAAGTCATGGCCTCAGGATTAGCATATTGTCAAATACTGGGAAACATCAAAATCAAAAGAAGGAAAAGCAGACTTCCTCACAATGACTAAAAACTAGCAGACCAAGTAGGCTATAAATCTTTACGTGTGCAAAGAACTGGTATTCTTAAAGCTCAAATGTTAGTTTAAAATATCACCAAAATGAAAAAGCTTTCTCAAGAAACACATCAGTCAATTGTTGTTTTAATCCATCCATCATCCAACCCGCTATATCCTAACTACAGGGTCACGGGGGTCTGCTGGAGCCAATCCCAGCCAACACAGGGTGCAAGGCAGGAAACAAACCCCGGGCAGGGCGCCAGCCCACCGCAGGGCGCACACACACAGACACACACACACACCAGGGACAATTTAGGATCGCCAATGAACCTAACCTGCATGTCTTTGGACTGTGGGAGGAAACCCACGCAGACACGGGGAGAACATGTAAACTCCACGCAGGGAAGACCCAGGAAGCAAACCCAAGTCTCCTTACTGCAAGGCAGCAGCGCTACCCACTGCGCCACCTTGCTGCCCCCAATTGTTGTTTTGCGAAATGAAAAATATTCCATGCAACAGATTGCCAAGGAACTAAACAACTCTGGGATGCTGTCCTTAAAGGCAGAGTTTTAAACAAAATGGCATTTTTAAAACTATACAAAAAGAAAAGGTTAACAATGGCAAAGTTTGAAATCACCCAGAAATCCATCGTCCAATATTTTTGTTCTTTTGCCCATTGTAAGCTTTTCTTTTTATCGTTTCATCTTTTCATTTCAACCTTTAACGATTCTAAGGAGCAACAATTAACAAGAACCTGGACTACCTTAACATCAGGAAAAACAGCAACTACAGAACAGAGAGACAAACACCCAAACTGAGAACAATCTCCCATTCAAGCCTGCTGGCTTCTCATTGCCTTACAGTCATAAAAGCCTTTGACTCGGACTAATTTGCCACTACATTTGGCTTTGTAGACAGAGGATTTTTCTGCTATCATTCATCATTTTCTCTGTCAATACTGATTGTCATTACTAATGATTGACTCCATCATCAAAAAAGCTAAACATTGCTCACCTTTGTTGCAGCATTTGTGCCCGATGAACCAGTGTCATCCCCACCCCTGTCTTTATCAGTAAATCCGATCTTCTCCTTGCCTGATGGTTTCCTTACTTGCAGTCTGCTTTTCGGAAACAATTTGCGATTGTGTTCTTCTTGACATCAGGACGGAGATAGAGAGCCAAATGAATGTACAGCTTCTTTCAATCTTTTTCTTGTTTCTTTTCCTAAAAAAGGTACTTAAATAGCTGACAATGGCAATTTACCTTATGGTCTTAAATTACTCATTGATCAAAGGGTTGGATTACATTAGGGACAATTCTGTTTTATCAGTTTATATGACTTACTAAGGTATAAAGAATATACCTTTCTGTAAGAATTGCCTGGGAATTGAATTCATTTTGTTTCTCTCTTAATATTTTTTCCATGTTCAGTTTTCTAAAAATTCTATGTTATTTCTTAAATATATTTTTGTGTTGCTTTTTTAATGGTATCATTTTGTATTTTAATGTTGCATTTTGGCTCTATGGAGGCTTGTCCCGTTGCTGAGCTCACTTGTGCATGTATCCGTTGTTGATGCGTGGGCTCCTTCTTATTTAAGAGTGAGGCGGTGTGGCATCTTCTTGTCCGTAGATTGTATAGAAATAAAGGAAAGGCCCTCACAATTCAAAATAACGAAAAGGAATCATTTTGTTTACTGTACCTGGGAACAGCTCATTTTGCTTCCTCAATTATGATTTTTATTCCCAGCATAAGAAACCTTGCCTGATTGATCTGTCCATGCCTTTCTTTCCATTATTAATGAAATGTTTTGTACTCAAACTTTTACCACCTTTGAAATAAAACTATCAGTGAAATGCATTTTGTTCATGGACTGGCATTGTCATTGATCACTCATCTCCGAGGCCAGTGTGCCTGCTTACACATGCACTCACCCAGCATACCAGATTAGCCATGTTGTATAGCAGAATCAGAATATTTAGCAATGCTACTCATAATATTCTTATTATGGTCGGCTAATGTACCCTTAAAATGACAGTTTTTTGCAAGTTTTTTTTTAAATGCATACGGGGTGCCAATCCAGCTAGAGTAATGCATGGGTAGTGACGTCATACATGCGTAATTCAGGTCAGGCAGTGGTGTAAATGTGCGGAGGTGGAATATGCATGCGTGAAAGTTCTGCACATGGCTGCTACAGCTCTGTGGTGCCATACTGGGATTGCAAAGCATGGAGGGCTGCTGGGAAAAAAGGGTTTGTGTAAGCCAGCTGCATGGTGAATTTCCAGGAAAATGATTGACAAACACAGCACATTTACCCATCAACACTAGTACTGAACACTCAGTGAATAAAATAAATGCACTGTTATTCAGGTTGGATCTGAACATCCACTTTAAGAGTGAGAAGGAGACATGGAAATTGTGTGATCACCAAGTGAATAATAATGATATTGGAGCATCAAGATTTCAGCCATCTGACAGACTGATATGAAATAAAGACGGTTGAAAAGAAGTCAGCTGTCATAAGAACTGGAAACCAAACACAAGGCCAGTGTAGCTGAGCCGGTGATAGGATGAAATGTTCAGAGCATAAGAATCAGCAGTGACAGACACAATGTCAGAGCTATGCAGTATTTTATGAAAGAAACTCAACAGTTTAGTCTAAGGAAAACACGATTTAAAAAATGTTGGCAAATTTAATAGAAATACAAAACTGAAATATCCCATTAGCACAAGTATTTACACCACTTGCTATGACACTTAAAATGTGGCTCTGGTGCATCCGATTCTGTTGATCATCACTGAGATGTTTCTACACCTTGTCTGGAGTCTGCCTGTAGTCTATTCAATTGATTAGACAGGATTAGGACAGGCTCACACCTACCTATAGAAGATCCCACAGTTGGCAATGTGTATCAGAGCAAAAGCCAAACCATGGGTCATTGAAATTGCCAGCATATAGATTGTGTCAAGGCACAGATCTGGAGAAGGATATAAAAATATTTCTGAAGCATTGCCAAGAGCACAACAGACTCCATATTACTTAAACGGGAGTAGTTTGGAACAACCAGTGTTGTGCATGAACTAGTTCAAAAGAGCACGTTCATTGAACAAGCTCATTTTTCTAAGAACAGTGAACTTAACGTAACGTATTTGCAAGTGAAGAATTTGAACGTGAGTTAGTTCAGTTTTATGTGACATTCTGGACCTGGTTTAGGCCCAGATTAAACGTTTTGCCTTACCCTGTAATGTAGGGGTGGAGCCAAATCTGAATAAGGTATTCGGATAAGCACAAATAGTGTATTTTTACGAATATTTATTTTGTACGAATTTTTTGCCATTTATTTGTATTCGAAAAAAAAAAACGTGAAATCAAATAGGCACTGTCTGTGTCCGCCTGCTTGTGCTTAAGCTGCACTCCCACTGACACGAGCATGTGGTGAAGCTCCGCTTTCGCTTTTAGGAAAACGCTGGACTTCACGAGGCCACTTTATATTTTTCCCCGTTGGACATGCAAAATGTGACGTGAATTTTGACCGGCTGCATAATAGGTTAGTTCACCTACATGTTGGTTCCACAGTCACCATTTGTGTCACATGGTTGGAAATAGAGCAATAATTTCTATGTATACTTGCATCTATTTAATTTCTCTTTTGACCAGGAGGATATTGGCATATATGGTTATACGTGGTTGTTGTATAACTCAATAAAGTGTATTTAAATAAAAAAGTCTTCATAATTATTGTATTTTGTTCATGATCACTGTAATAGCCTAATTATAAGGCATGCAAAATGGAAAAAAGTAAACTCATGGGTCATTTATTCTCACTCCTTAAAAAATACAAAGTGAATTGAACATGAACTAGTTCAAAATTTAAATGGTGAACTTTGAACGTGAATTTTTTCATTTTAATTTGTGTGAACTGAACTTTGAGCTAGCTCTTGTGAGTTGTGAACTTTCGCAACACTGGGAACAACCACAACTCTTTCTCAGCCAAACTGAGCAATCAAGGGAGAAGGACATTGGTAAGAGAAAGGACCAAGAACCCCAATGGTCACTCTGGTGGAGCTCCAGAAAATCTGTGTGGAGACAGGAGGAACTGCCAGATGGATAACCATGACTACAACACTCCACCAATTCGGGCTGAATGATAAAGTAGTCAGATGGAAGCCTCTTCTCAATAACAGACACATTAAAATTCCCATTTGTAACTTGAGAAAAGGCACCTAAAGGACTCTTAGACTGTGAAAAGCAAGATTGTCTTGGCTGAAGAAAAAAGGCTCGTTATGTTCGGTCTTAAGTCTAAGTGTCATGCCTGGAGGAAACCAGAAACCGCCTACCACCTGTACAATACTACTCCAACAGTGAAGTATGGTGGTGGTAACATCATGCTGTGGGTTTGGAGACTAGGAGACTAGTCAGGGTTGAGGGAAAGCTAAATGAACCAAAGTACAGGGACACCCTTAATGAAAACCTGGTCCAGAATATAGTGAACAGCAGATTGGGTAGAAGGTTCACCTTCCAACAGGACAATGACCCTAAGCACAAAGCAAAGACAACAAAGCAGTAGCTTAGTAACAACTCTGAGAATGTCCTTGAACTACCCATCCAGAGCCCAGACTTGAATCCAATGGAATATCTTGGGAGAGATCTGAAAATAACTGTTCACCAATGATGTTCACCCAACCTGACAGAGCTTGAGAGGATCTGCAGAGAAAAATAGCAAAAAAGTCGTTCCCAAGTCTAGGTGTGCAATGACTCCTGCTAAAGGAGCTGAAACTAAGTACTGAGTAATGGGTCTCCATACTTGTGTCCGTGTCATATTTAATTTTGTTTCATTTTTCATAAATGTCTGAAAGTTTCTAAAATCCTAGTTTTGTTTTCTCGTTCTCGGGTATCAAGTTTTGTTTGATGAGGGAAAAAATAATTTAAATGATTTTAGTACAAGGCTGTGACATAATAAAATGTGAAAAGTGAAGGAGCCTGAATACTTTCTGAATGCACTGTACTTTTCTGTAAATGAGTTTGCAAAGTGTCCTGCATATCTGCGATGACATTTACCGTTGCTACATTATTTCTAAAACATTTGTGCACTCTTTGTATTTCACAGGCAATAGAATACATTTTGATAAACAATTTGCCAAACAATGCAGTCTGCATTATTTAATGCTGCCAACTGACATTGTGCTGAAGGCCAAAGGTTCTGTTCTACATCCTGTCCCACCACTTCAATAGCACCAGGTGTTCTTGCTGTTCTGAAAGGTCCAACAGAGACTTCTTTCACGCTACCAGTATATTGACATTAATTTAACCATTTTAAGGAGGTGTCATAAGAAGGAATTCTTCCTTGCTGAGGCATGTTAAACTTAATAGTACATTTTCTTTGTTTTTCTGTTTCTGTGCTGATGGGGGTGCGGGGGTTAGGGACGGGGTCCATACACAGAGATTGCTACAGGACTCTTTACTACAGGAGACCTCACCAGAAAAGCTACAGTATCTGGCAATTTTATAAAGACGATCAAAAAATCAGCTGCTAAGCATAACTCTGCATTGGCATCAAAGCATAAAAGCAGAGTTGCCTCATCATATTATCATATGAGTAAATTTCTACCAGCATAAAACTGTTATAATCTAAATCTAAATATAGTTTCTGGGGCCTAGGCATCTACTGGTCTTATTCATCTTTTTCTTTCTTGTGTTTTTAATGTTGTTAAAAATGATTCATATTCACCTGCAGTGCTGTCTTGTTTTCATTATGGATGCCGCCATTTTGGAGAAGACGAGGCTGTGCTATTGGGAGATGGTCATGCATCATCACCTCATTAGTGTGACGTTTTAAAAAGCTGGTGTCACGTGTACCAAGTTCATCCAAGCCTTGATTATCAATTGTTAGTTTTTGATTTTACTGGTAATGACACCAGCTTTATTTTTCCATATTGTCTCCTGATTCCATTTTCTCTCTAAACTGCAGTGACCTTGTACAAGCAGTACAGAAACAGAGAAAGTCTAATCAGTTCAGTTCAGGTTTCTTGTCAAGTGAACACAGTAATGAAATTCTTATTTGAGAGATTTACCTACACATTTTTTAACTGGTTTAATTAAAAATTTTTTGTGTGTTATATCTTATGGAGTTATGTGATCTTGCAGTACTTTTATGGATTTTCCTTGCCCAGGAATTCAATTCCACTGTTAGTTCCCTGATTCCACGTTTTGTTATTTGAAAATATTTTGGGGCATTTTTCACAGATATTTTGTCAATTATGGGTGTCAATATTTTGTCATGTTTTCTTTTCTGAGTTTGTGGATAAAAAAAAACTTTGTTGTTGACTATCCTTTTCTTTCAAAAAACCTTCATACAAGAATTTCTGGATCTTGACGTTTCTCGCTACGCTATAACTATGATTTTTGGTTTTACTTTGGTATTGGCAAAATTTAATTTTGATCTTATTTTGCTTTTTGACAATGTCTTTTCTCCTGATCCCTCTATAAAGTTCTTGCTATTTTCATCTAGCTTAATATATTACATGTACATAATATATATTTCCCTCTATGACTGTCTGCAGGAAGTTAAATCATGGCTGTCTGCTAATTTTCTCAAATTAAATAGTTATAAAACAGCTGTTCTTCTGGTAGGAACTAAATCTGTTTTAGATAAATGTGATAATATTTCATTGACTGTATATAATTCTCTAATCTCTTCTTCCTCCCAGGTTAAGAGCTTAGGTGTTATTCTCAATAGTACCTTAAAATTCAAGGCACATATTCATAATGTCTGCATATTTCCATCTACATAATATCAGCCGTTTACGTCCATCTCTTTCAGCTACCAGCACTGCTATTCTTGTTTCTGCTCTGGTTACATCTCACATTGATGATTGTAATTCCATCCTTTCTGGTCTTCCTCACTAACTCCTTTACAAACTCCAATTTGTCCAGAATGCTGCAGCTCGTATTATTACCAGAACCCCTTCCATAGAACACATCACTCCTGTCCTTCAACAGCTTCACTGGCTCCCTATTAAATATCACATTGATTTTAAGATTCAGGCACCTCCTTATCTTTCTGATCTTCTTCACATCTCCATTCCTTCTCGTATCCTTAGATCTCCAACATAACGATGGACTTGCCCACACCTGCCCATGAAATAGCCTTTGAGTCAATTGTCCAATTACTTTTCAGCCCCTGAAGTGAAGGGATTGTGTTAGAAAAATGCTTTAGTTGCCTCACATTTTTATGCAATCTTTTTGTTCAACCCACTGAATTAAAGCTGAAAGTCTGCACTTCAACTGCATCGGAGTTGTTTCATTTAAAATTCATTGGGGTAATGTACAGAACCAAAATTAGAAAAAGTTGTCTCTGTCCAAATATTTATGGACCTAACTGTATGCTTATAATGATTAATATGCTGTATTTTCTTTATCAGGATACACTACTGTTGTTTACATATGCAGTATATTAATTTTGTAGCTGAAGGACACCATTCAGGGTCCCTTAGTGAGTTGGTGGTGAGATTGAACTGACAGTCTTATGATGTCACATCCAGTATCATATCACTATGCCCTTTATTATATTAAGCACTCAAAGGAGGGGTGATCAGAGAAGATTCGGGTGGCATTGACACTGTCTGCATTTCATATTATACAGAATGGGTCCCACCTTTTCTATTTAGAAACCCTTTGCTGTCTACTAATAGTTTGGTGGAAATCTTCCAACTTTCAACCCATCCTCCATTACTTCTGTTACATTCTTAAACACATAACTCAATTTTCCTTCTACTGTTCCTTTCATCCACTGAGATTCTTGAATAGGCTTTGTTGTTATGAGTGTGGACTTTCTTTTGAAATATGGACCTTTCTAACCCCATCTTCTGATATTACTTGGCCTAATGTCAATTCTGGCCCAGCAATCCCATGCAGTTATTAGGGCAGCTACCTAATGTCTCCAGGGACCAGGGCTCAGCTCAGTCTCTGTCTGGTTAGACTTTGTATGTTCGCTCTGTTGTAGGCATTTACATCATTCCATAAGTTGAATTTACCTTATCTAATATTTTTCTTATGCTTGTATGTTACAGATTCTTTTTTGAACTGAAATAATGAGAAGAGTAGTTAAAGGAAGGGAAAAGCAGTAATCACCGCTAGGCACGAAGGTCTTTGTCTAAAGGGCAATTAAACTCTTAGTCATTAGATTCAACAGAGCTTATAAGACTTCAGATTTCACTTAAATTCAAAAATAAACAGGCTATTTTTGCTAGCACGTATTTTCTTTCTTTGTTTAGAACAAAGATCAGTATTTAATGCATATCTCCCTCTTATTTCAGATGACATCCCTGACCTAAGATGACACACTACACAGGAAGACACTCAGAAAATGTTAGAAAAACAATGAAAAGTAATATTAATTCCTTTGCAGACTGAACAAATTGCTAAAAACACATCAAGCATGTTCAAAACCCAATACTCCCTTACACGGATTTTCTCCACCACTCCCTCCCATAAAGGAACTCCGGAGCAAAGAAGGCCAAAACAAGGCCACTAACATTTTCAGAGACCACACTCACCTTGGCAATGGCCTGTTTACACTTCTGCCAAAGTATTTGTTGGAGAGCTACCAGATTTGATAAAAGTTTCGTTCCACAAGCCTATAGACTCTTAAACAATGGCAGAACTGATAATACAGTGCACTACATAACTCTGGGCAATATGTTGGTGATTCTCTGTTATTTAATCTTGTTGTTATTCTTGTTTATTTCTAGTGTCTATTCTTACACATAATCAGGCCGGGTGATGCAGTTTCATTCTGCTATGCATTGCTGTGTGCGGCTCCGAAGGACAAATTTAACTTTGTTTTTCTTCACTTCTCAAAGGCTGGGATAACAGGTTAGGTAATACATTAAATTGGACTCTGAAATGTGAATGTATCCTGAGTTCAGCGTTAGTTATTACCTCACATCGTATGTTGCTAAGTGTTATGATCCTGACATACAACAATATTAAAAACTAGGGGGCTCCGCCCCCTGGTTGCTTCACTCGCCCACCCCCATGTTTGGTTTAGCGGATATACAATACAATTTATTTTTTGTATAGCTCAAAATGTCACAAAAAGAGCCACAATGGGCTTTAACAGGCCCTGCCTCCTGACAGCCCTCCAGCCTTGACCCTCTAAAAAGACCAGAAAAAACTCCCCAAAAAAAACCTTTGTAGGTAAAAAATTAAAGAAACCTTGGGAAAGGCAGTTCAAAGAGAGACCCCTTTCCAGGTAGGTTGGGCGTGCAGTGTGTGTCAAAAAGAAGGGGGTCAATACAACACAGTACAATACAGTTTATTTTTGTATAGCCCAAAATCACACAGGAGTGCCGCAATGGGCTTTAACAGGCCCTGCCTCTTGACAGCCCCCAGCCTTGACTCTCTGAGAAGACAAGGAAAAACTCCCAAATAAAACCTTTTAGGGAAAAATGGAAGAAACCTTGGGAAAGGCAGTTCAAAGAGAGACCCCTTTCCAGGTAGGTTGGGCGTGCAGTGGGTGTCAATAGAAGGGGGTCAATACAATACAATATACAGAACAGAACAAATCCTTAATACGGCATAATAATAAAATTTTAGAAGTACGCAGAATTTAACAGTAGATGATATCACATAATAAGATTTGGATATTTTTAGAGTCCTGGAGACCTCATCCATCAAGCTGCCTCCCCATTTGGCCATTCCACGGCTGAAACGTTGCTCCCAGCCAATCCGATGAAAGGACACCTGTTTCCCATGATTCCTGTGATCTTCCATCAGGGATGACTTTACCATAGGCAGGCAAACAACTTGGCAGGTGGGCGTGGCACCAATGCCACATTTGAGTACCGAGAAAGAAACAGAATAGGTGAGGGTTAGTATTCAAATATAATTATCATGTTACTTATGTTTTAGTGCTAATGACTAACAACAGAGATGCAGTCTGTACAGTTAATCAGCAGCTCTAGTCAGGATATGCTAAACTGAAGTAGTGAGTCTTCAGCCGGGATTTAAAGGCTGAGACCGAAGGGGCATCTCTTATGGAAGCAGGAAGACCATTCCACAGTTTAGGGGCCCTGTAACTAAAAGCTCGACCTCCCACTGTTATTTTATTAATCCTAATAAGCAGACCGGCATCTTGAGATCTTAATGTGCTCAGGTTTGTAAGTCATGATAAGTTCAGACAAGTAAGCGGACCTTGGCCATTTAATGCTTTATATGTTAAAAGGAGGATTTTGAAATCTGCCCTAAACTTAACTGGGAGCCAGTGTAAGATTTAAGAACTGGAGTTATGTGTTCATATTTTCTTGTTCTTGTAATAATTCTTGCAGCGCATTTTGGATTAACTGGAGGCTGTATAAAGAACAGTTTGAACAGCCAGTGAACACCGCATTGCAGTAGTCAATCCTACTAGAGATAAATGCATGAATTAATTTCTCACAATCCTGTTTATTTAGAAAGCCCTTAATTTCCTAACATTTTTAAGATGGAAAAACATGTTTTGGACGACTTTGTAATATGCTTTAAATGACATGCTAGAGTCAAAGATAACTCCTAGATTGCGGGCTGATTCAGTAAAATTAATTGGGATTCCAACTGAGTTAAATGATGACAAAATATTGCTGTGATCAGCGTCATTCCCTCCAACAATTAACATCTCTGTTTTATCTGTATTTAAAGACAAGTAGTTCTCATTCATCCATTCCTTTAATTCACTAACACAACTAATTAAAGACAACATCGGAGAAACTTCATTTGATTTAAATGAAAGGTATAACTGGGTGTCATCTGCATACAGTGAAAATTAACATTATGTTTCCTAATGAGAGATCCCAGTGGAAGCATGTAAAGTGAAAACAGTAAAGGTCCCAGTACTGAGCCCTGCGGACACCATATTGAACTTCTGTGTATAATGATGGAGTATTGTCAGCACATTTCTGTACATATTGGAATCGATTTGATAAATAAGAACTGAACCAAGCGAGCACGGGCCTGTAAGCCCAACATCGTTTTCTAGCCTGTGCAGTAAAATAGAATGGTCAATGGTGTCAAATGCTGCACTTAAGTCCAACAACATAATTACAGTGGAGTTTCCTTCATCAGAGGATATCAGAATGTCATTTACAACCCGTGTTAGTGCGTTTCTGTACTATGACCAGTGAAAGCCAGACTGGAATTTCTCAAATAAATTGTAATGCGTAAGGTGTGACTGAAGCTGACTGGCGACTACTTTTCTAGTATTTTAGAGAGAAATGGTAAATTTGAAATAGGCCTATAATTATTTAGTATGTGTGGGTCTAGGTCTGACTTTTTAAGTAAAGGTTTAATGTCTGACACTTTTAGTGCATCAGGTACGTGCCATGCAGTAATGAACTATTGATAATGTTTAGAATAGGCTGCAAGAACATCCATTGCACTTTTACTAGTTTTGTTGGCACTGGATCTAGGGAACAAGTAGTGGGCTTCATTTTAGTAATTAAAGTTAAGACTTCCTGGTGAGTTACAGGATTAAAATTACTAAAGTGCTGAATGCAATGTGCGACAGGGTCTGCTAAGCTAGTATTTGGTTTGTACTGTGATGCTGAGATCTGGGATCTTATATTTTTAATTTTCTCATTGAAGAAGTTCATAAAGTCTGTACTGCTAATATCTGTTGGTATTTTGCACTGTTGATCTGAATTCCCATTTGTTAATTTAGCCACTGTTCTAAAAGTACCCTAGGATTTTTATTATTGCTATCTATTAATGTGGAATAGTATTCTGAGCGAGCTTTAAAGAGGGCTTTTTTATATTTATTAACACACTCTCTGTCCATGCAATTTGAAAGACATGTAGCTTTGTTGTTCTCCATCTGCTCCAGTTTTCGACACTCTAATTTAAGAGCTCGAGTGTTTTCATTAAACCAGGGAGAGTTTCTATGTGCTTTGATCACTTTTGTTTTTAGGGGAGCCACTGTGTCCAGAGCATCTCTCAAGGTCACATTATAATGTGATGTTAGCTGATCTAAATTGTTTTCCACGTTTACATTTGATGTTAACTGATCTAAATGGTTTTCCACAATTACACTCGACTTACTCAAGGTATCTATAAATTTTGAAGCAGAATTACAATCTAGATGTTGCACTGTCTTTGTTTTAATCTGTGAGTGCGTTGGCATGGGCAGAACTAAATCAAATGTAATTAAGAAGTGATCAGAAATAATTTTAATGGAGTAATATTTAAATTTTGAATTTCAACTTTGTAAGTTATAATTAAATCTAATGTGTGGTTATGATTATGAGTTGGACCTTTGACAATCTGACAAAATCCTACTGAATTTAACAAATAAGTAAAACATTTGCTAAAAGTGTCAGTTTCCACATCAATGTGTACATTAAAATCCCCCATCAGAACTACGTGATCATAATTTATAGCCAAATCAGACAGAAGGTTGCTAAATTCAGTCATGAACAATGAATATGGCCCTGGTGGTCTGTAGACTAGCACTATAATTGTGTTGGAATCTGTTTTAATATTTAAAATGAATACCTGAAAGGATGTAAAGTTGCCTAAATTTTTTAGAAGTGATTTGCATTTTGTTATAATGAATTATTCCAAGGCCTCCTCCTCGACCAGAATCTCTAGACTTATGAAGGAACGAGTATCCATCTGGTGACGCCTCAGCTAGGGAACAGTGTCACATTTACTAAGCCAGGTTTCAGTAAGAAGACACAGATCAGATTTTGTACTTAATATAATGTCATTTACCAAAACAGCTTTAGTGCCAAGAGAGCGAATGTTCAATAAACAGCATTTAAAACTGCATGGTTCTTTCTGAACTGGTGATATATTTTTTGTTTTAATTTGAAGTAAATTTCTATTACAGATGCCCCTGGTGGAGGGTCTGGTTTTATCCCTTGGTCTAATTATACAGCTTATTTTTTGGTTATCATATACAATACACAGGACAAAACAAATCCTCAATACAGTATAAAAATAAAAATTCTCTAAGTACGGAGTAGAATTTCACATGAGATGATATCACATAATATTATTTGGATTTGTTTTAAGTCCTGGAGACCTCATTCATCAAGCTGCCTCCCCCATTTTGCCATTCCACATCTGAAATAGAGGGGGTGGCTACACCATATAGGCAAGTAGGTGGTTGGTTTGGTTGACAACATTTTTCCAATTACCCCGTCGCTTGAAAACAATTTTTTCCACGCCTATATCACTATGGAGAAGGCTGCTCAATAAAACAATTGATTGTCCATGTAGCAAAATCACCAAGGGGGCCTCCCTCCCATACACCGAAATCACTAAGAGATACCACCTCCCACCCCACCACCATTCCAATTTGTGAAATGACATCCCTGTATGGCTCATGCGAAATCTAAAAATGGATTACCACTCCCTAATCATTATTTGTATAGGAATTGCCTTCAAGACTCTGTGGTTTGGGTACAACATTTCCCTTGTGCCTAGGGCAGCAAAAAAACTAAAGCCAGCCTTGTTGGATTTCCTTTGTGGTTTCAGGCAACTGCTTTGACCTGTTTTGCTCCTTGAAGTCTATCTTTGTTACAGGGCATTTTTGTTGATAATTCTTTAACCTGTAAAGATTCTGTGTATGCCCTTTTTGTGACTAAGTGAAGTTTAATGGTTTCCCACCCTCTATTGGGCATGTTTTGCACTTTTGGCCCATTGAGGGTGGAAGTGTTTAAATTCACATTATTAGTTTCTTCTTCCAGACCCTTGGATGCAATAAAATCTTAGGGATGAGACTCCATGGAGATACTGAAATCTTGTTCACTACAACAGGTCTGGTCCTTAGGAGCAGAGGTGGGTAGAGTAGCCAAAAATTGTAATCAAGTAAGAGTAGCGTTACTTCAAAATAATATTACTCAAGTAGAAGTAAAAAGTAGTCATCCAAAAAAAATGACTCAAGTAAGAGTAAAAACGTATTTGGTGAAAATACTACTCAAGTACTGAGTAACTGTTTGATCATAATAAATGATTTATTTTTTTAGAAATGTAATAAGACAGACAAAAGTATAAAATAATGTGCAATTTCTGCTATTTCCAAATAATAAAATAAAAAAACTGAAGGCAGTGATGCAAACTTGGCTAAAGCATAATAATTATCCATCCATCCATTATCCAACCCACTGTATCCTAACTGCAGGGTCATGGGGTCTGCTGGAGCCAATCCCAGCCAACACAGGGCACGAGGCAGGAAACAACCCCTGGGCAAGGAGCACACACACACACAGACCAAGCACAATTTAGGATCACCAATGCACCTAACCTGCATGTCTTTGGACTGTGGGAGGAAAGCGGAGCACCCGGAGGAAACCCACGCAGACACGGGGAGAACATGCAAACTCCACGCAGGGTGGACCCGGGAAGCGAACCCAGGTCTCCTTACTGCGAGGCAGCAGTGCTACCACTGCGCCACCCCATAATAATTATGATACAAAAGACAAATGGGGGGGAGAAATGCGAGGTGCAGCAGTGACGAGCCTCACCTCACCTCGGACTGCACTCTCACTCACACACGGGGTTGATGCATGCAATTAGTGCGTGCCTGTTGCTGTCTCTCTTTATGTCACCAATGTAATGTTTGCAGACACGTTTATTATACACCCTGACTTTCCACAGTCTGGCTAATATCTTAAATGAATGTGTGTGACATAGTCTTGCTGATTGGACATAAAACCGCAGTGAAAAGGCACAAGCTGAGTGAGGCAGACAGTACTGTGACGCTCCGAAGGGGTTGATGTTGAGCTCAACAGGTGCTTGTTGCTGCTGTTCTACGCAGAGGCTCTGGGAGCCAATAAGTTAGTGATATCAGAAAGTCGAGTGCACTACAGCAGTCTGTTTATTTTTATTTTTTGCTCCGACTGATTGCCAAAATGGAAGATTAAGACTTTTAAAACGAAAGGAAAATAAGGAGGACTTTTACAAGAAAGTGATGGAGATGTTCGTGGAGTAGGATCGGCACATGGATTTCATTTACAAACAAAGGTAAGACCATAAACCATTTTCAATTTTATAAAAAAAAATTGGATCAGACTAAGAAAAAAAAAATCCAATATTTAAAAACTAAATTTGGCCTTAATTAAATATTCTTTTGTTTTTCTTGTTATCCTACAGTCTGTATTAAAATTGATAAAAGCATCAGAATTAAAAGTTTTTAAAAACTAAATATTTCAACAAAAGTCAAAATTGAATTCCATTTTTTTGTATATCTGTCTATACTTTCATTTTTATTGAATGAGTATGAATTGTGGAATTGCAAATTTAGAACACATGGAGGGTGCACAGCAAATACATTCTCTCCGCTCTCTCTCACCGCTATAAATGTAACGTTCTTTCTTATCCAGATATGTACCTTACCTATGTGTATGTAAAGAAATGCTGATGAGATATGAAAAATAACCAGTAGTCAATGTACATGCCGCCAATTGAATAGTGAATGAGCCTCTCTTTGGGGTTCATATACTGTATTTGTTAATCTCACTCTGAAGGAGTCAGTGCCTTACTAGCCATGAACCTCACTGCATGTCACTGGGCTGTTGCTGTGTAATGTCTGTACGGTGAACAAATCTACATTGCACATGCCGTTATAGGCTATTGTTATGACCATCTCCATGGAAATTCTTCACAGAATTCCCCAGAGTGCATTCTCTTGTAACATCATCTGGGAGTCGGGTTAGGGTTAAAGGTCATCCTCGGGAGTTGCATGGTATCCAAGCTAATGAGATTAAAAAAATGTATTTTCTTGACTTTCTGAGTAATTAATCTTTTGCTTTTAATATTGTTTCTTTCTCTCTAATAAATAAACCGACTTTTTCGAATGTTTGTCCCTGTGATTTGTTGTCAAAGCAAAAGCTATTCTAATGGGAAACTGTAAACGTTTTAATATGAATGGCATATGAAGATCTTCTTTGGTGTCTAATGTTATCTACGGAAGATGTACTACATTACCTGTCTTGTCGCCTGTTAAAATTTTACATCAGAATTGTTCGACCAATTTTGAATACAACTAATCTTGTCCTACTTCATAGCCCCTCATTCTTACATAAATTACGCAATAACTTTACGATTCATCCTTCTTTCAACAGTAATTCAGCCAGTGGAAGACCAGACGGTGTTAACGTTTGTAGATATTCTACCAGATATTGTAAGTTGATGTTTTCATCTTCCGCAACATCACCACCAACTGTTTCAGCAGAGTCTATTGATACGCAATTTGCCATGTAACTGATCGACAATTTTTGAGTTAATCTGATTGACTTCATTGTTTCTCCATGCTAGGATTGCCTGTGTACTCATTTCTTCTGTTGATAACCATTTGGGATGAAATTCTTCAATAAGATTTGGACATAATAAATCTTCCATTATTGGGAACTTAAAGTGAGGAAAATGTAAAAATTTATAAGAGCTGAGAGCGCAGGAACAGTGTCTGACAAAAGTATTTACACAAATGAGAGATGAGAAGACTGCGGGCATGGGCCGTGAACCAGAAATGGTTGAGAGGAGGGCGGGACTTGAAAAAATCTCTTGACAATAGTCTTCTCTCATCTCAAGATTTTCTTTTATAATAGAGAGATGTAAAAAGCATTTATGTATGCTACATGGAGATAATTGAGGGTTTTTAAGATTTTCATCATCATGACTTTCATTTTGCTCTTCCAGGTGTTCTGGTTATTTACTAATGAGCACATTAGTGGATCCGATGCTGAGGCTGCTGCAGCCTTTCAGTGTTTCCCATGCTTGTTGACATTATTTGAAATGATTAAGAGAGCCAATTACACAGAGAAAAGATAAATTAATCGGAAAAAGACAACAAGATAATTTCCAAATGTTTTACATGTGTCAAAATGATACAGGCATGCTTTTCCTACTTCAGAATAACAGACAGGAAACAGGAAAAAGACCAACTAATTAAATGCAATCAATTAGGGAGACGTGACTCAATGCTTGTGAAACTGGTTGCAGCCACAGAGGTGCTGGTGGACTGAGATTGAGAACCACTGATCTAAACAGCTTAACACTTAACAAGGCTGTTAACAGAGTATGAGATTAGTCTGTGAGAGATGAGATAAGAAGGAGACTAGCACAAGACATGAACTGGAAATTTTATAATGAGCAACTCAGCTTTGTCAGTGTTTATCCATAGGATGATAGCAGACATCAATACACTGATGTAACTGAGCAATGTACAGTCGTGGCCAAAAGTTTTGAGAATGACACAAGTATGGGTTTTCACAAAGTTTGCTGCTTCTGTGTTTTTTAGATCTTTTTGTCAGATGTTTCTATGGTGTACTGAAGTATAATTACAAGCATTTCAAAAGTTTCAAAGGCTTTTATTGAAAATTACATTAGGTTTTTGCAAAGAGTCAGTATTTGCAGTGTTTGCCCTTCTTTCTTTTTCAAGACCTCTGCTATTCGCCCTGGCATGCTGTCAATCAACTTCTGGGCTAAATCCTGACTGATGGTAGCCCATTCTAGCATAATCAATGCTTGAAGTTTGTCAGAATTGGTGGGTTTTTGTTTGTCCACCTGCCTCTTGAGGACTGACCTGAGCCCTCCTTTGGCTGAGAAACAAGCCCACACATGAATGGTCTCAGGATGCTTTACCATTGGCATGACACAGGACTGATGGTAGCACTGCTCATCTTTTCTTCTCCAGATGCCCCAAACAATCACAAAGGGAATTCATCAGAGAAAATGACTTGACCCCAGCAGTCCTCAGCAGTTCAGTCCCTGTACCTTATGCAGAATATCAGTCTGTCCCTGATGTTTTTCTTGGCTTCTTTACTGCGCTTCTTGAGACCCACTAGGCCATCCTTTAAAAGTCTTTGCCTCACTGTGTGTGCAGATGCACTCACATCTGCCTGCTGCCATTCCTGAGCAAGCTCTGCACTGGTGGTGCCCGCAGCTGAATGAACTTTAGGAGACGGTCCTGGTGCTTTTTCATTTTCATAACATTTCACTCTTCATAACATTCTGGAGTACATGCAAACGACCATCATAAAAACTAAGCCAGCAAACTTTGTGAAAATGTGTGTCATTCTCAAAATTTTTGGCCATGACTGTAGTGTTAGGATTAGTTATTTTATAGGAATGTATGTCATTTGCATTTGATTTGAAAATAAGGCCTATTTAGTAAGTCAAGTATCCCAGTGGCAGCATGTAGAAATTCAACTGATGTTCCCCAAATGAGAGAGTGAGGCTGTTGCAAAGCAAATTCAGAAGGCTGTCAATGAGTCCAAGGGGAATCTTTTGGAAAAGACACGGATGAGTTGTTTATCTGGTCCTCCCAAATCAGTTTGGAGCTGAGCCTATATATACAGCTGACTGTGTTTGTTCAGTATCACAGGGCCTGGTTCAAGTTCCCAGTGAACCTAACACAAGTCTTTGCAGTATGTAAGCGCAGGGATTTGAGCGGTGTGGCCTTTTTTACCATTTCTTTTCAATGCAGTTGGTATTATGTTCCATTGTCTGGTTTCCAAACTACATACAATATGATGACGATTATTGCCTTTCAGCTTCTGTCACACCCCTAATTGTTATTGCACTGTGTTCTCAAGGGAACCATCAGCAAGCTGGTATTGGATGCCTTCCCACCAACTGCTATCAGTGAATGGTAACCTGCTGAATATGAACGTTGGTCAGGGCCTTTCTTATGTGATAGTAGCACTGAGCAATAAGCAGCACACACCATAGTTCTGAGGGCTCTGAAATTGACAACAGTGATACTGTGTACTTATCTGATCCATCAATGAAAGTATGTATAATAGCAATGTGTATTGTTGCTGTGCTTTCTTTAGTTTTTTCTCTCCCATGACAGTTACCTCTCATCATTTTAACAATTCTATTCAGCAGAGGATAATCTGAAGCAGAAAAAAACAGGCTGGTGGACAAACAATCACTGTGCAAAGGTCTGGTCATCAGATTACAAGAAAGACTCTGAGGTGGGCCAAAGAAAGGATGCAAAAATGAACTGCATGGCGGCTGAGGCCCATAGGATCTGAACTGTAAAGTATAAAAAGAATGAAAGGATGATGAAGGAGGGGCAGGGTCTAAAAGAACACTTAAAAAGACTTGCACTTAGAAAGTAAAATAAATTGTTCCATGGTTAATAAAAGAAAACAATTATTATACAATTCTACTACTATCATTAATAAAATACAAGGTATCAGTCCACTAAACCATGTCATTTCACCCCACCTGTCTTTCCTTCACCTGATTCTTAAAATTAAAAAAACATAACAAAACTGTTATTTTAACACCTTTATGTGTATTTTTTGTATATTTTGTGGTTGTACAGTGTGAAGAGTTCTGTTCCTTGTTATTCTTCATCTACACGGCTGAAAGTGCTACGAAGCTTAGAAGTTTTATGTGACCATGTTTGTCATGTTGATGATGTCACCACGATGACACTATACATTTGTGAAAGTCACAACAGATGTCATTCCTTGGCGGATATGCAATGTGCTGAAAGTTCTGGTAACATAGTTAGCTTCTTTTCTAATTAAATTCTATATTGACTTTGTTTCACTTTTGACTGCTGATTCATATCTCATTCTTTTTGGTCAACTTTATTTGATTCAAATTTCGATTTCCTGGTGTTGACCTTGGTCTTCCCTGACTATGTCTTTGTCTGGTTAACCTTTATTTTCTCATAATAATCCTCGGACACATTACCTGTTGCAGTATAAACAGAAGGCAAACTCTCCACACCATTGCTGCCACCTGATCCCACCATTGCTGACACTGAACCTCACGTGAGTCTGTATACAACAGGGATACTCAACTCTGGCCCTGGTTGCTGAGGTTTTTGCTTGAACCAGTGTTTTAATTGTAACCCATTCATTTACTACTAAAGCAATATTTTTTATGATTAGTTTTAGTTAACTTGCTTGTTATGATTCAGAACCTTTAATTGCCTATCTTAATTTTAAACAGCTGCAAAAAAGTTTTAATTGTTGTCCGTTTTCTTAAAGAGCCATCACCTAAACATGAGGTGCAAATGAAAAAGGACCCACCAGCTCTCGAGCTAACATGCGTCCACTTAAACCTGTGAATGTGCATCATGTAGTATTTGTGTTAATACAAAATGTTTAAATAAATGAGAGAGGAGGGAAGGACTAAGAGGTACGATCTGTTCAGGACGTGTGTCATGGAAACTTCAAACAATGGTCACTAGAAGTGTGTTATGATTTGGAAACTTTATATATTTTGTTATATGTTTTTCTCAATTGTTTTACATAATCTGGCACTCATTTTCGAGATTTTGAACTGAACTCTGATGTTTTTTCTACATACTTTAATAGTTGTTTAATTTTCTGGTTGGTTTCTATTTTTTTTTCTTAGTGGTCACTGCCATTTTTGGATGCTCGTTAGGACAGCTGACCCCGTTTCTAGGGGCATATCCTCTAATGTCATAACTTGCTACAACAGGTGAAATCGTCATCTGAAAGTTCATTACCCTATCTGAGCTGTGGAGTGAAATCTCTTTATCCAAAACCTTTTGCTAACATTTTTAATCCCCAAAGAAGAACTGAAAAGTTCAGGCAGCACATGCAGATGTTCTCCAAGGTATGCTGAAATACTATGGGGTCAAAGGGCCTGCCCAGGCAATGCAGAAATGAGCTAGCAGCACCAGGCATTTGTCAAACTCCAAAAACAAATATTTGTCTAGATAGGAGAATTTTTGAAATAGGAGAATATCGTGGAAATTAGGAAAAAAAAAATATTATGATGAATATGTTGAATTTATAAAATAAACATTTTAACAATATGTTAAATTATTGTAACTACTCATTTAATTTTTGCAAAACAGCACTATCTGATTGGAATGGGGAGGCAGCGTCTCACTTCCACCTAATGTAGATATGTCACTACATCTGACCACCCATTTTCTGACCTTACTTTCTAATACAAGGTTGCAAGAACCCCAAGGTCTGTACATCAAGAAACACTAGACTATGGCAGAATACACATATGTGCAAAAGTCCCAGTTAGAGTCACCAATCTACAGAATGTACAAGGCAGGGGGGAATGAGGTATCAGTTAAAAGCCATTCTGGAAAAGAATGAATGCATCCAGACAGATAGCGACCCTGATGGGAATTAAACTCAGCCTCATCATGCCACTGTTATGAATGCCAATTTTTTAAAAATTACTTTGCATGCCCAAGAAGAAATTCAGATTATCAATATCCAATCACTAATGGGATAACCAGTAAACTATATGGTGATGCTATTTCTGTTAAGCTTTTTAAATGTACCTCTTGGTAAACAGTCAGGCAAAAGTGGCATTCAGGCAATCATTTAAATGACTTCTGGTGAAAATATAATTATAATAATTTTTTTTTTTTTTTTTAATTTTTATTTATTAATTTTATTACAATCAATACATAGCAATCAAGTTTTTACAAAAAAAGAATTATGCTAAGAACAGATCGATCCCCACCCTTGAGAGAGAGAGCAAGCCAAAGGTGTAAAATTTAAGGCTTGTAAAAATACCTAAATCAACAAATTCTCTGTGCTTTATAAACTTATTTTAAAATATTACTGATTAGATCCTGCCATGTTTTGAAAAAGTCTGTACAGATCCTCTAACTGAGTATTTGATTTTTTCCAATTTTAAATAATATAACACATCAGTTTCCCACTGACTTAAAAGAGGAGAGTTTGGGTTCTTCCAGTTTATCAGAATAAGTCTGCGTGCCAACAGTGTAGTGAATGCAATCACAATTTGTTTGTCTTTCTCCACTTTAAGACCCTCTGGAAGAACCCCAAACACAGCTGTTAATGGGTTAGGAGGGATTGTGAGTCCAAGACTGTCTGAGAGGTAATTAAAAATTTTTGTCCAGAATAATGTTAATTTGGTGCAGGCCCAGAACATGTGACCTAGTGAGGCTGGGGCTTGGTTGCAACGTTCGCAGGTTGGATCATGCCCTGGGAAACATTTTGAGAGTTTTAGTCGAGACAGATGTGCTCGATATATAATTTTGAGTTGTATAATTGTATGCTTTGCATATGGAGCTTGAGTGAATTCTCTGCATTGCTACTTTCCACTCCTTTTCTGATATATTAATTGAGAGGTCATTTTCCCAGTGTCCTCTTGGATCTTTGAAAGGAAGGGATTGTAAAAGGATTTTATATATTGTAGAGATGGAGTCTAACTCCTTGAAATTGAGCAATATTTTTCCAGCGTGGATGAGGGTGCAAGATGAGGAAAATCTGGAAGGTTCTGTTTAACAAAGTTCCTGATTTGAAGATAGTGAAAGAAATTTGTAGCTGGAATGTTAAATTTGGAATGTAATTGTTCATAGGATGCAAAGACGTTGTCTATATAAAGATCTCTAAGCAAGTTAATTCCAAATTTTTCCAGATATTAAAACTGCATATGTTTGTGAGGTTGAAAGAGGTGGTTCTTTTGCAGGGTGCCACAGAAAGAAGCTTCTCCGTCTTAAAATGCTTTCTACATTGGTTCCAGATTCTAAGTGAGTGGAGCACAATTGGGTTATTAGTGTATTGCCGATAGTGTGTTTATTGGAGCACAGAGCAAGGAATACAAAGAAGTACTGCAGGATTTTACTTCTATTGCGGTCCATGCCTGTGTATGTTCTTCTATTTGTGTCCAGGTTCTTATCGACTGTATATTTGCTGCCCAGTAATAAAACTGGAAGTTAGGTAGAGCCATGCCGCCTTCTGCCTTTTGTCTTTGTAGGGTCGCTCTTTTGATGCGTGGATGTTTAGAATTCCAAATAAATGAGGTTATTGTTGAATCTAATTGCTTAAAGAACGATTTATTAATGTATATTGGTATGTTTTGAAATAAAAAGGAGCTTAGGAAGAATATTCATCTTAACAGTGTTAATTCTTCCAGCTAGTGTGAGATGAAGGGTTGACCATCTATGCAAGTCTTGTTTAATTTTTTCCATGCAGACGACGAAATTTTGTTGATAAAGAGCTTTATGTTTACTTGTGATGTTTACCCCGAGGTATTTAAACTGTTCTGCAATGATAAAAGGAAGGGTGTCTAATCTAATATTATATGCTTGAGAATTCACGGAAAGAGTACACTTTTATTCAGATTAATTCTGAGACCAGAGAGCTTTTGAAATTCTGTGAGTGCTGCTAAGACTGCAGGCACAGAATTTTCTGGGTCCATATATACAGTACCATGTCATCTGCATATAATGAGATTTTCTGTTCCAGTCCTTCTCTGCTAATCCCCTTTATCTGATCAGTATTTCGACAATGTATTGCCAGTGGTTCAATGGCAATTGCAAACAGCAGTGGTGACAAAGGGCATCCTTGTCTTGTGCCACGTTCTAGTTTAAAGTAGTCTGATCAAATGTTATTGATGCAAACTGAAGCTTCTGGGTTAGTATACAGTAATTTAATCCATGCACAAATGTTGGGCCAAACCCAAACTTCTCCAAAATAGTAAAAGGTATTTCCATTCAATCATGTCGAATGCTTTTTCTGCATCCAATGATAATAATATTTCTGGGGTGTTTGATTTAGTTGGTGAGTATATTACATTAAACAGGCGTGAAGATTTGAAGATAAGTGTCGGCCCCTAATAAATCCAGTTTGGTCTTGTGATATTACTGAGGGAGCACTTTCTCCATCCTTCTAGCTATGATTTTAGAGAGTATTTTAACGTCGTTATTCAGAAGTGAAATTGGTCTGTATGATGCACATTGTAATAAGTCCTTATTTTGTTTTGGAAAGACAGTGATTAGTGCTTGGCTTAAAGGTTTGTGGAAGAGATTGGTTATCTCTGGCTTCTGTAAATGTTGCTAATAGGAGGGAGCTAGCTGAGCGGAGAATTTCTTGTAAAACTCTGCAGGGTAGCCGTCAGGGCCTGCTGCTTTTCCACCTTGGAGTGACTTTATAGCATCCAGTAATTCTGATAATGACAGAGGTTTATCGAGTTCCTCCACACTAAAAGCGTCAATTTGTGGTATCTGTAATTTATCCAGAAATGCATTAGATTGTATATTGTCTTCTTTAAACTCAGTAGTATATAGGGATTTATAGTAGTCTCTAAAAGTGTACATTATATTTTTGTGTTCGATGATTTTATCTCCGTTCGTGTTAGTAATTACCGAGATTGCGTTGCGCACTTCTTGCTTGTGAATTTGTTGCGCTAAAAGCTTATTAGCTTTCTCTCCATGTTCATAATAATGATGTCTGGATTTGTAAATTAGTTGTTCAGTTTCTTTAGTTGTCAAGAGGTTTAATTCTGAATGTAGAGCCTGCCTCCTCTTATGTAGAGTCTCGCTTGGTAGTCTGGCATGTTCTTCATCTATTTTAGTAATTTCGCTTTTTATCTCTGCTACTTTCTTCGCTTCGGATTTATTTCTGTGGGAAAGATATGAGATAATCTGTCCTCTTAAGAAGGCCTTAAGAGTTTCCCAGAGTATTCCTGCAGAGATCTCAGGGGATGTATTTGTCTCTAGAAAGAATTCAATTTGTTTGGATATAAATTCAGTACAATTCTCGTCAGCTAATAGAAGCGGATTGAGCGCATCTGCGGGGTGAGTGTATGGGGCTTAGTAATTTCAGCTCCAAGATCATTGGAGCATGGTCTGAAATAACAATAGCATCGTATTTACAAGATTTAATCTTAGGCAAGAAGTTATTATCTATAAAGAAGTAATCAATCCTTGAGTAGTAATGATGTACTGGTGAGTAGAAAGAATATGTTCTTGAATTTGGGTTTAAAAACCTCCAGGGATCTGATAAGTTGTGATCAGTTATAAACTTTGTAATTACCTTTGCGGTGTTAGTTGCCGTTCCCCCTGTGGAGGAAGTCCTATCTAAAAGTGGATTTAGAACACAATTAAAGTCCCCAGCCATTATAAGTTTATGACCTGACCTACATACACAAAATTAAAGGAGGAGGGAAACTTACAATTGACCCCCTTAAATACTCTTTCTCATTATAGGATTCACCTGTGTATGTAGGTCAGGGGTCACTGAGCTTACCAAGCCAATCTGAGTTCCAATAATTAGTTCTAAAAGTTTTGGAATCAATAAAATGACAACGGTGCCCAAATTTATGCACCTGCCTGATTTTGTTTGAACAATTACTGCACACTTTCTGTAAATCCAATAAACCAGTTTACTTCTCAAATATCACTGTGTGTGTCTCCTATATGATATATTTAACTGACATTTTTTATCGTAACAATCAACGATTTATACAGGAAAATAATGACTATTAAAAAGGTTGCCCAAACTTTTGCATCCCACTGTATATAGCGCTTTTCTCACTACTTAAAGCGCACAGCAATTTCAAGTTAAGGGCCTTGCTCAAGGGCCCAACAGAGCAGAGTCCCTTTTTTTGGCATTTATGGGATTCGAACCGGCAACCTTCCGATTGCCAGTGCAGATCCCTAGCCTCAATATATCAAATTGCACATACTTCTGAACAAACACAATAAGTATACATTTAAAGAAAATTAAATGTAGTACAACAGTACAAAATAAAACATTAACAATAAGTATAAGAAGCATAACATATATTTTGAAAAAGATACAGGCATTTCAAATGATCACACCAAAGAAGATAATAATAAAAAAAAGAAAGATAATGATCAAGAAATGCATCTGACAATTAGATTTGTAGAAAAAAGTACCAGTAAGGACATGAATATATGCAAATAAATAAAAAATTAACCAAACTTTTAACACAATGCACATTATATAAATATATATATATATATATATACACACACATATATATATATATATATATACACACACACATATATATATATATATATATATATATATACAGACGAGGTGTGGCAGAAAAGTAATGAGACTGATTTTTTATTTGCCAAAGTTTTTATTTTTTTCAAACATCAATGTTATCCCCTTCAAAGTAGTTCCCTTGGGCAGCTACACACCGATGGAGACGTTGTTCCCACTGTTGGTAGCAGTGCTGGAAGTCTTCAACCGGTATGGTCTTCAGCATGTCCGTTACACTCTTTTGGATGTTTTCTAAACTCCCGAAATGACGTCCTTTGAGGACATTTTCTGTTTAGGAAAAAAGGAAAAAGTCACACGGACTGAGGTCAGGTGAATAAGGGGGCTGGGGAACCACAGGCATGCCTTTTGAGGTCAAAAATTCTGTTATGGAGAGGGCAGTTTTCGGCACCATTTTGGCACAGACCTTTCGCATGTGCAAATGTTCAGTCAAAATTTGATGAACGGTAAATCTGTTCAAATTTAACTGTTCACTCAACATTCTTAATGTTAAACGACGGTCTGATCTCACAAGAGTGTTCACACGTTCAAAGTTTTCATTGGTTTTCGAAGTTGAAGTCCTCCCTGAACGGTGTTCATCTTCAACGTGTTTTCTGCCTTCCAAAAATGATTTGTGCCAGCGAAAAACTTGAGCTCGGGATAAAGAATGTTCCCCATAGGCCTGTTTTAATTTTTCAAACGTCACACTTGCCGTTTAATGGCACAACGTTGCTCCAAATTCCGCTATTCCATTTTGCGTGACGCACAACCAAAACACAACTTCGCTAATAGAAGTCACAAAAATCACGTAGTTAACGGAAGGAGTTGAAACTCGCACTGAGCTATGGGAGGGTACTGATACACGTGCTCTATCAAGGACAACAGTGCAGCGTTGCCAGATCGCTTGCAGTGTTGCCAGTCTCATTACTTTTCTGCTACACATATATACATATACATGCATACTGTATATATATATATATATATATATATATATATATATATATATACACACACACACACACACACACACACACATATATATATATATATTTATATATACATAAACACATTTGGACATGAATCCAGCATATGCAAGCTTAAAAAGGACATCCAAATAATGAAAAAATATTTTAAGACAAACACTCTCCAAACCCCACCTTACTAATCTACCCCTATTACAGCCACCTACCCCCAAACACCATTATTTTTGCTATATATTGCCTTTGATCCCTGTATGTCTAATCATTTTCCTTTAATGATGACACCTGGTAGGTGTTGAAAGCTCAGGAATAAAAGACTATTTTAAGATATGTGATTAATTTTTTTCTCTCTTTGTGGATTTCTACCTATAAATATGCCAACCATATCACATACCTCTGATTTCTAAATATAGTCTGAATTGCAATCTGATTAATAGGATGGTTACCTACCAGGTAATGCTTGTGGCTGCACCTCCAGAGACGCATTATAGGTAGACAATGATTCTAAGATTATGTAGCTGGCATCTACAGTAAATGTGTCTCACGCATGATCATTCAGAGACAAAGAAGCATGCTGATGTTATTCAGGTATTCCTAGAAAATTACAACTGTTGTTGGACAGGCATTGTTCTGTTAAAATAAATCACTAGGCATGCCTGCCGCCAAAGCTGTTAAGATCACCCTCCATGTATTACCACAAAGTCGACTTATTATAGAGAATGTTGCCCAACACCAAGTCACATGCTGTTCTTACAGTTTGCTGTAAAAGAATAAAAACAATGAAGATAATGCGAGCGTTTACAGTATGGACTGTAGATGATCTTCTTTATTATTCTTACTTGGCTGACACTTTCCCAAGGAGATTTATAACACTTCAGATACAATTGGTTACATTCCTTTGTTTTTCCTATTGCTGCATAGGCAGGTAATGTTACTTGCTGATGGTCAGACATAACATTTAAACCCACAACCACAGAGTCTGAGGTCTAAAGTCTTAACCACTAAACCACACTGCTTGCTTTTATCTCACCTGGTAAAATCACTTATGTATGTATCTGCCAAAGATTCAATCCCCAAGGTGGGAGGAATATGGCAGGTGCTAATGGCAAACCAGTCTCAGTTGTGATATTTTCCATATTTTTTGCAACATTTTGCTCCTCAGTGGATACAATTGATAATATCTACTGAACATTTTATTTTTCAGGTTTCTTAAGCCAAACTTATGTGTGTAAATTGATTCATTTTATCAATGACTTATTTGCTTTATAGGATGGAGAAGTGGTTACCACTGCTATTACACAGTCACCAGGTCTATGTGGATTTTCTCTTGAGTAACTGGTATCTCAATGATTGCTGGCTTTAAATGAAGATACATGCAAATGTGAGGGCTTCAGGAATCTTTGTAAATATGGCTGCCAGGAGAAGCCTTAAGGCTTGATTAGTTGTGTTTACCTAAATACAGAATTTCTACATCTTGTTAATCTTGGCACATCCAATTTCATATATGCAGATTGTAACATACCCCTATTGAAGTGCCTGGACACTTCATGAGTGATGTAACCTAGATTCAGCAGATGTTTCAGGTCTTTTAACATCAGACACCCTCACCCAGGTGCTCCGACAGGACTATGGTTCACTCCTCTTAATCCTCACATATGTTAGGCTCTTTCTGCCGCCTCTGCGTTTTTGATGGCTTTACTTTCGAGTACACTTGTGATGTCCAAGAAACTATAAGAGAAGGTTGCAAAGACTCTGCAATCCACCTCTACGGTAACACAACACACATACAGTAGCACCACCGCCTGCGGCATTCTTCCTCCAGCTTTAAGTATTTAGCTCACTTGCGTTCATGGGCCTGCTCCATCCTATCCTCCAGAGGAACTGTGAATTCCAGCATGACCACCTGAAATAAGAAAATGTCAGGGCTCAGGGTGGTCTCTGCAGTGTTGTTTAGGAATCAAAGTTGCTTCCCCAGGTCTGCCTTCAACTTCCAGTTCACTTGTTCTTCCCAAGATCCCCACTGCTACCCTTGGCTGAGGTTTGGGTTTCTCTCCAAAACTGACAAAGGCAATCCTCTGCCTCATTAGTATGAAACACTTGGTCTAGTCTTTGGCACTAGAGATAGTTTCTGCACTTACCTTAAGCACCTGGTCATGATGCCTTTGGCAGCACCCCTCACCCAGGGCGTTCAGGCAACTGCTCAGAATGTGCTCAAGCACTCCTCTTCTTTGGCACATGGGGCAGGCTGGAGAGTCAACCTTGACCCAGCAAAAGACATTGGATGGACTTAGCAGGATGTCATAGACAGACTGTATTTGCCTTTTCCCTGGGATCTGTCATAGTGGGTTGTTGAAATGTACCCATGCCCTGCTCAACTAGATGTCCCTGTCGTCACCAGAATGTTTTGGCATAGCCAAGTCTCAGCTTGGCCACTGCATCCTGTTCCCTCCACTTTCTTTGAGTTCTCACCTAAGTGTAAGCGTCGGAGACTTTATGGGTCACTAGACTCTCTAAATTGTAGCACCTCTTTAGCATGGGTGACTATAAACTCATCATTCAAACTGCACATGGGTAGTCTCAATTTGTTCTTATTCTAGTAGTGCATAATGCGGCTTAAGTTTTGTGGCAGGCCAAGCCACCTGCATAGATAATGGTGGATTCTTCTCTCAAAGCATTTAACCATTAAAAGTGGAATTTCAAAAAACCAGAAGAGGCCACAAGATCCTTGGGAGTATACAATGATGGTAAATCCAGGGCGACCTGACCTTTCCATGGCTTAAGCTCATGGTCATGGCTTCTGGCCTGGAAAGATCCAGAGTCCTTTGGGGTATAATGAAAGGTCTTATAGACAATCTTCTCAGGTTTTGTGGAGATAATTGGAATTTGAGTGCCCATGCCATCCCTCAGAGAAAAGTGAACATGATCATTCACCTTCCCATCATTGACCAGGGACCTGGATTTGGACGTCTTGAAGCACATCACAGCCCAAGAGATGAGTCTCTTCAAGCCCTTTTTTTATCCACCTGCACCCTGGCACTGAGGCTCTTGTTACAGTCAGATCATCTATGAAGGCTCTAGTATGGGGCTACCAGACTCTAGATTTGATCAGCGGGCCTCAGCACTCTGCTATGACCAGCATGTTCATGGTCAGTGCAAACAGAATCACTGAAATGGTGCATCCACTAATAAACCATTTTTCCAGTGACTCTCAGATTAAAACTACCTGAATGGTCCAAAATGAGGTCCATGATCTTATATGGGACATGGTTACAGTGTAGAGTTATCTCAAAGAGCTAATGAGGAATAGGCACATAAGTATTCGTCATGTCTAGCCACAGCACTGTCAAGTCTCCTTTCCCTTCTCATACCTCTTTGATGAGCTGGGCAACCACTTCATTATGTGCTGGCATTCCTGGGATTCCACCTACCTGCACAGAGATATCAATATAATGATTCTTTAGGAGATATTCACAGATGATGTGCAGCAATACGTAAAAATGTCTTTCCCTCCACACTGAGGAAATCAAAGTGTTCTCAAAACTATCATAATAATCGCTCATTCAGAAGTGAATGTGCCAGAGACATGACAGAAATCATGGCTGTTGGTGACAAAGGACCCGCTCTATTGGGCCCTGTGAGAATTCAGTGATCTATACATATGCGCACTTAAACAGAGATTTACCAGAAGAGTTCAAATGGCTTGTCTAACTGCAATCCATTCAATGCATTCAGCGGAAGCCTAAGAATGAAAGAAAGGAAGAATTGTTTTATTGCCCTCACATTCACAGGCGCCCGAGGAAATGCAGGATGAATAAGCAATTTTGTTGAATTTCGATCACTGCAGTGTATAAACTGTCCAGACTGTCACATCATCGTTTCTTACGATCACACTACAACAAAAGACCAGAAAGACCATCCAGGGAGTTATAATATGTGCTCCATAAAATCATACAAACTGATTGAATGCACCAGCAAACATAGAAATCAACACCAAAGGCAGTGTCAGATTACTGGATTCTAGTCACATCAGGCACAAACTGTTTTCACCTGTGCTGTGTGTCACTAAAGCTCACTGCAGAGTTCTAAACAGCTGCAGTGGTGGGATTGTCGGGTTGTTATCTTTAACACATCAACTTTAGATCATATTGTGTAACACATCAACTTGAGATTGGTCATATTGTTTGCTGTTGGATTGTAAATTCCCATTAAATTGATGATAGAATAAGAATTAATAAGATTTAATTGTTCTGACAAATAAAGCTTGAAATAGTATAACAAATGTCATACATAATGCTTTTTTTTCCACAAGCTTAAAGAACTAAGATCAATCATGTGCTGAGCAAGGAAATGCTTTTGAGTTTTATTTCACAAATCTCTCACTGCCTGATTTTTCACGAGTTCCTGCACTTGTTCCTACTACTGAATTTGCCAACTGACTGGTATAATGGTTTACAAAAATAGGGGCTGAAATACAAATCAATATTGTAGTTAGATTGTGCTCAGCACAATAATTCTCATTTTGCACAAAATTTCTGTTTCTTCATATTCTTAAATAATAGGATTCTCCCTCAGAGAAGATAGTGCCTGTGCTAGCAATACAAATGGCTGAAATTCAGTATACAATTTACTTTAAACTTAATCTCCTTTTACTCTTTTTTTTTTAAGTACTTGAGTTGTATCTGCATCTGAATGACTCGAGTGAATTTCTTTGCCAAGCAGAGTAATAGGCATGGGAGGACTGCATTTCTCAAATGAATCTATTGTTGAAACTTACTTTTGGCAAGTAACTCCAGACCTTGTCAGGTTAATGTAATGACATGCTTCCTCGGGTACCCTCACTTTCACAAAGACTCTAGGTGCAGCTAACAATTCAAATTTAAATAACTGGAACTGAATGGAGTATATGTTGTGACTTGAGTCTGAATGAAAAGAACATGGAGATTTAAGAATCATTAGTGTAGGGCCACTTTAACTTCACAAGCGAGCTCGCGACAGGCCACTAGACTGAGGTTGAATGTTAGGACCCTGTGCTATGACACCATTCAATCATAATCCTTTGTATCATTGTAAAAGTGAATGAAGCCATAAGTTAAATGAGACAAGCCTCGTAGGACTACATTATAGACCGACAAGTTTCATGTGTTCATATATTTTATAAGAAGATAATAAAGCTTTTGCTGAGAAGATGAAATTCATAATGTACTGCATGTGATTAACTTCCGTTTACATAAGGTGTGCAAAAAACGCTTAAGTAGGGATCTGAACATTCCCAGTGCACTACTATCTACTACAAAGCTTGAAAACTTAATTTATATATGCAGTGGATTCAGAAAGTATTCAGATCTCCTCACTTTCTGCACACTTTGTGTTGTGGACTTAATTTTAAACGGATAAATTGGCCATTTTTGCCCATCAATCCACACTCAATAACCCATAATGACAACGTGAAAACATGTTTTCAGAAAGGTTATTAAAAATCAAAAATTTAAATCTCTCATTCATACAGTGCATCTGGAAAGTATTCACAGCGCATCACTTTTTCCACATTGTTATGTGTTAGCCTTATTCCAAAATGGATTAAATTAATTTTTTTCCTCAGAATTCTACACACAACACCCCATAATGACAACGTGAAAAAAGTTTACTTGAGGATTTTGCAAATTTCTTAAAAATAAAAAACTGAGAAATCACATGTACATAAGTATTCACAGCCTTTGCTCAATACTTTGTCGATGCACCTTTGGCAGCAATTGCAACCTCAAGTCTTTTTGAATATGATGCCACAAGCTTGGCACACCTATCCTTGGCCAGTTTCACCCATTCCTCTTTGCAGCACCTCTCAAGCTCCATCAGGTTGGATGGGAAGCGTTGGTGCACAGCCATTTTAAGATCTCTCCAGAGATGTTCAATCGGATTCAAGTCTGGGCCACTCAAGGACATTCACAGAGTTGTCCTGAAGCCACTCCTTTGATATCTTGGCTGTGTGTTCAGGGTCGTTGCCCTGCTGAAAGATGAACCGTCGCCTCAGTCTGAGGTCAAGAGCGCTCTGGAGCAGGTGTTCATCCAGGATGTCTCTGTACATTGCTGCAGTCATCTTTCCCTTTATCCTGACTAGTCTCCCAGTTCCTGCCGCTGAAAAACATCCCCACAGCATGATGCTGCCACCACCATGCTTCACTGTAGGGATGGTATTGGCCTGGTGATGAGCTGTGCCTGGTTTCCTCCAAACGTGACACCTGGCATTCACACCAAAGAGTTCAATCTTTGTTTCATCAGACCAGAGAATTTCATTTCTCATGGTCTGAGAGTTCTTCAGGTGCCTTTTGTCAAACTCCAGGCGGGCTGCCATGTGCCTTTTACTAAGGAGTGGCTTCCGTCTGGCCACTCTACCATACAGGCCTGATTGGTGGATTGCTACAGAGATGGTTGTCCTTCTGGAAGGTTCTCCTCTCTCACCAGAGGACCTCTGGAGCTCTGACAGAGTGACCATCGGGTTCTTGGTCACCTTCTTGACTAAGGCCCTTCTCCCCCGATCGTTCAGTTTAGATGGCCGGCCAGCTCTAGGAAGAGTCCTGGTGGTTTCAAACTTCTTCCACTTATGGATGATGGAGGTCACTGTGCTCATTGGGACCTTCAAAGTAGCAGACATTTTTCTGTAACCTTCCCCAGATTTGTGCCTCGAGACAATTCTGTCTCAGACGTCTACAAACAATTCCTTTGACTTCATGCTTGGTTTGTGCTCTGACATGAACTGTCAACTGTGGGACCTTATATAGACAGGTGTGTGCCTTTCCAAATCATGTCCAATCAACTGAATTTACCACAGGTGGACTCCAATGAAGCTGCAGAAACATCTCAAGGATGATCAGGGGAAACAGGATGCACCTGAGCTCACTTTTGAGCTTCATGGCAAAGGCTGTGAATACTTATGTACATGTGCTTTCTCAGTTTTTTTATTTTTAATAAATTTGCAAAAACCTCAAGTAAACTTTTTTCACATTGTCATTATGGGGTGTTGTGTGTAGAATTCTGAGGAAAAAAATGAATGTAATCCATTTTGGAATAAGGCTGTGACATAACAAAATGTGGAAAAAGTGATGCGCTGTGAATACTTTCCGGATGCACTGTATACTGATACCGTTATTTGCGATGGAGTATTCTATAACACACACTGTCTCTTTCCTTAAAGCTGTCAGTTGTTAAACTTTTCACTGGTTTTGTAGTTACCTTGGTGATCATACCCAGTATCACACACGTGTGATTTGGAGGTGGCTAAAGGCCCTGAATAATAGTAGTACCACGCCAGACCAGGGGGTGGCGAGCTGCACTGACTTTCTTTCTCAATCCTCTGCAGACTATCCATGGGAAATCCCACTAGGTTCCGGTGCCATTGATGACATTATTTCCGGCTCTGGTGCTACTGAGACGCCACTTCTGGTACTGGTGTCATTGATGATGTCAGTTCCGGTCCAGATGACATCACTTCTGGGTTCCAGTCCCAATGACGTCACTTCCCGTCCCAGCCTTTAAAAGCCGCCATATTCACACCCACAAATCAGTTCTGTGTTGGACTCAAACCTGTGAAGAACTCAAACCAAATTACCCAATTGCAGCCAGGGCATAATAGATGGGTGGCTCCCCCAAACCTTTTTGATGTCTTATTCTGCTGTCACAAAAACAGTCACAACTCGGAAATGTACAGAGTGTGACATCACTGGAGTAACTGTTTACAGGTCAGCATGTGCATTTCCAGATCATCTGTAATTAAGGATAAAAACTTGAGTGTTGGTGTGTGAAACCTTGTGTGTTTTTGCAAGGTTATTTCATCTAATTTTTCGTACAAGACTCTTCATTTTTGATTAATATTTTGAATTTCACAACATATTGTTTTTTACTTTTTTGTAATGAAGTTGGCTTGACTATTGACATCTCAACTTTGTATCTCTTTGGAGTCAGAACACAGTGATTTGATTGTTGGCCTGCTCCCTATGTACAGAGACTTTACATTTTGTCCCTGTGTCTGCATGGGTTATTCTTCACATATCTGAGTTTCCTCCTACATCTTGAAAGATAGATAGATAGATAGATAGATAGATAGATAGATAGATAGATAGATAGATAGATAGATAGATAGATAGATAGATAGATAGATAGATAGTGTAACAAAAGAGCTTATAAATGGCAAATATATATACTGTATATGTACTACAGTAAAATGTTTTTCGAAATTTAATACCCCTTTACTACTCATACTCCATTACCTCCTTACCTAAAATGACTTTAGTTGCAAGGCAACAATAATAACATAAATAAATTAAAAAATATTTGTCTCTATGTCTAGCCATTACTCAAGAACAGCTTTACCTTAAATTGTGTACAGTATATACACCTTGGTCCCAGTCAGAGACAGACTACTTTTTCCACCCCATATCTACTGGGAGCAGTTTGAGGAGGGTTGCTTTTTAGTAATCTTGCTGTATAACATATTATTGTGTTATATTTTGATTACCAAATTAAAGATGGTCACAAAAAGGTTGTCATTAATGCAGTGTTTCCCAACCTCTGTGGTTTGGTGGCAGAATTGGCACTCCAGTCACCATAAAAACTCACACTGTTCCACTCCATCTGAACTAGTGTGGTGCTGAGGTGCCACCCGTGGCATGGCTGGTTTGTCATGTGGTGGGTGCGGCAATGCGCTGTATCAGTGTATGCTCCTAACCTCTCTCTCTCTCTCTCTACATTCAGAAAAGCACAGCAAAATAATTATTACATTTATAAGACATTTAGAAATATTTCTGCTTTTGCTTTAGATGTTGATTTTATTATATTTTGCCCTTTCTCTGTCCAGTTTTTCCCCTTCATTGTATCTTATTAATGACAATTAAAAATCAGCAAAGCAGACACACTGGCAAACAACACTGAATAATGAAAGGCTGCAACTACTTTAGCATCTGACCCACTAATTAGTGAATAATGGATTAATTAAACAATAAGAACACCTAGAAAAGTAGAATGAAAATCAAGATGAAAATATTGTTATAAAGAAAAAAAATGCATTAGTCCCATATAACTACATTTTTATATATATATATACACACACTGCTCACAAAAATTAAAGGAACACTTTAAAGAAACACATTAGATACATCAGATCTCAATATGAAGTTGGATATCTATACAAATAACGACAGGGCAATGTCTTAGGAACAAAAGGATGCCAAGTCTTTTAATGGAAATAAAAGTTTTCTGCCTACAGAGGGCTCAATTGTGTAGACACCCTAAAATCAGAGTGAAATGAAGATGTGGCAGGCTAGTCCATTTTTTCAAAAACTTAATTTCTGCTTCTCAAAATGCTTTTCAGTATCTTGTGTGGCCCCCACGAGCTTGTATGCATTCTTGACAACGTCGAGGCATGCTCGTAATGAGACGACGGAAGGTGTCTTGTGGCATTTCCTCCCAGATCTGTATGAGGGCATCCCTGAGCTGTTGTACAGTCTGAGGAGCAACCTGGCGGCGCCTAATGGACCGAAACATAATGTCCCACAGATGTTCTATTGGGTTTAAGTCAGGGGATCGTGAAGGCCATTCAATTGTTTCAATTCCTTCATCCTCCAGGTACTGCCTGCATACTCTTGCCACATGAGGCCGGGCATTGTCGCATTAGAGGAAACCAGGACCTACTGCACCAGCGTAGGGTCTGACAATGGGTCCAAGGATTTCATCCTGATACCTAATGGCAGTCAAGGTGTCTTTGTCTAGCTTGTAGAAGTCTGTGCGTCCCTCCATGGATATGCCTCCCCAAACCATCACTGACCCACCACCAAACTGGTCATGCCGAATGATGTTACAGACAGCATAACATTCTCCATGGCTTCTGCAGACTCTTCAACGTCTGTCACATGTGCTCAGGGTGAACCTGCTCTCATCTGTGAAAAACACAGGGTGCCATTGGTGGACCTGACAAGTCTGGTATTCTATGGTAAATGCCCATCGAGCTCCACTGCGCTGGGTTGTGAGCACAGGGCCCACTAGAGGACGTTGGGCCCTCAGACCACCCTCAAGAAGTCTGTTTCTGATTGTTTGGTCAGAGACATTCACACCAGTGGCCTGCTGGAGGTCATTTTGTAGAGCTCTGGAAATGCTCATCCTGTTTGTCCTTGTCCAAAGGAGCAGATACCAGTCCTGCTGATGGGTTAAGGACTTTCTATGGTCCTGTCCAGCTCTCCTAGACTAACTGCCTGTCTCCTGGAATCTCCTCCATGCCCTTGAGACAGTGCTGGGAGACACTGCAAACCTTCTGGCAATGACACATATTGATGTGCCATCCTGGAGAAGTTGGATTTCCTGTGCAACCTCTGTAGCGTCCAGGTTTCGCCTCATGCTACCAGTAGTTACACTGACCATAGCGAAATGCAAAACTAGTGAAAAAAATAGTCAGAAAAGATGAGGAGGGAAAATGTCAGTGGCTTCCACCTGTTAAACCATTCCTGTTTTGGGGTCATCTCATTGTTGCCCCTCTAGTGCACCTGTTGTTAATTTCATTAACAGCAAAGCAGCTGAAACTGATTAACAACCCCCTGTGCTACTTAACTGACCAAATCAATATCCCAGAAGTTTCATTGACTTGATGCTATACTCTGATTAAAAATGGTAAATGGCCTGTATTTGATAAGTGTTCCTTTAATTTTTTTGAGCAGTATATATATATATATATATATATATATATATATATATATATATATATATACATATCTACATATATATATATATATACACACACACACACACACATATATTATATACATATATATATATTACATACACATATATATATATATACATATATATACATACACATATATATACACATATATATATATATACATATATATATATATATATATATATATATATATATATATATATATATATATATATATATATATATATATATATATATATATATATATATATATATTTTTATTTTAACAAACTTAGTTTTCTAATTTCTATATTGTTCCCAAAACACAGAACTTGGGAAATAACACATCACTTAATTAGCCCAGGAGTCCAATTAAAAACAGAAGCTGATTGCAACAAAAACCTGCAGCCACAAGAGGTCCCCAGGACCGAGGTTAGGAAACACTGCATTAATGTGTAGGGATAAATGAACTCACTAACTTCAACTTTTACATGTTTTCATTACAGCAACACCCCTTTGGATCTAGTGATTCACATTATGTGGCTGTTTTGTTACTTTTATTTTCTCTTTAAATTCATTTCCAAATAATATTTCCTCTACAACAAGATCCAAAATCCAAAATCTGCTGATGCCAGAAGAAGTCATCTGATGCAGAATTCTGAAGGCCAAGAACAGCAAAAGAGAAAACATTCAGCTGCAAACTGCCTGAGAAATACTCAAAAAAGAGCCAAGAGGCTAAGAGGACCAATTACAGTGCCAAGCAGCAGACAGAGAATGTCATATACAATGTAAAGGACCAGAGAACTGACTTACTCCTCCAAATCATTGAGGAAGAGAGTGTAGAAGAACATCCACAACAACTGGGGACTGATCGACAGAGATATAGGGTGTCAAGAGGAGCTTAGTCATCTCACCAATATGAAAAGCATTTAGTATCTAATTGCTTATGACATGCCCTACATTTAGTGCCTGCTCAAGAAGTAAACGCCAGAGGACCACTGACAGTGAAAGACAAATTCAATAGCTGCTTTAACTATAACCCCCTATATGATTATGCTTCCACATTCAATATTGGTTCCATGGATAAAATTTGCAAGAGCAAATTTTCCTCATCTTGCACCCTCATCCATGCTGGAAAAAATATTGCTCAATCTCAAAGACTTAGACACAATCTCTACAATATATAAAATCATTTTACAATCCCTCCCTTTCAAGGATTCAAGAGGACACTGGGAAAAAGATCTCTCAATTAATATATCAGAAAAGGAGTGGAAAGTAGCAATGCAGAGAATTCACTCGAGCTCCATATGTGCAAAGCATACAATTATACAACTCAAAATTATATATCGAGCACATCTGTTTCAACTAAAACTCTCCAAAATGTTTCCAGGGCATGATCCAACCTGCGAACGTTGTAACCAAGTCCCAGCCTCACTGGGTCACATGTTCTGGGCCTGCACCAAATTAACATTATTCTGGACAAAAATTTTTAATTACCTTTCAGACAGCCTTGGACTCACAATCCCTCCTAACCCATAAACAGTTGTGTTTGGTGTTCTTCCAGAGGGGCTTAAAGTGGAGGAAGACAAACAAATTGTGATTGCATTCACTACACTTTTGGCACGCAGACTTATTCTGATAAACTGGAAGAACCCAAACTCTCCTCTTTTAAGTCAGTTGGAAACCGATGTGTTATATTATTTGAAATTGGAAAAAATCAAATACTCAGTTAGAGGATCCGTACAGACTTTTTTCAAAACATGGCAGGATCTAATCAGTAATATTTTAAAATAAGTTCATGAAGCACAGAGAATTTATTAATTTAGGTATGTTTACAAGCCTTAAATTTCACACCGTTTGCCTTGCTCTCTCTCTCAGGGGTGGGGATCGATCTGTTCTTAACTCAATTTTTCTTTTTGTAAAAACTTGATTGATTTGTATGGATTGCAATAAAAATAAAAAAATGATAAAAAAACATTTGCAAGAGCAATCAGTTGACATGATATTTATTCACCTCAGATGACTTTTTAGCTTGAAAACCAATTGTACTGTGAAGTTACATTTTGGACGGCTTGGTGGTGCAGTGGCTAGCACTGCTGCATATCTCTGGGACCTAAAGGCTATGCTTGTGTGAGTTTTATTCTCTTCAGGTGCTCTGGCCCTGCCCCGTCTCAAAGACATGTTTATTACATTTGATTGGTGGTTCTAAATTGCTCGTATGTTAATGAATGTGTGTGAGTGAGCCATGCAATGGACTAACACTCAGCCTTGTGCTTGTTGCTGGTAAATGAATTGGATGAGGCAAAATTAAGAATGATGTCACTGTACATAGTTTAATTTAATTTGAGGTTGGCTTGGTTGTCCTCTGCCACATAATTCCAGAGATGGAAAAGCTTGCTTGATTCCTAACCCACTCAAATGTCCTCTCACATCTCAAATGATGGGCAGGATAGATCAGTTATTGATTCTAAGGAATTAATGTGTAGGAGTGTGTGTGAGTGCCCTGCAGTTGGCTGGCGCCCTGCCTGGGGTTTGTTTCCTGCCTTGCGCCCTGTGTTGGCTGGGATTGCCTCCAGCAGACCCCCTGTGACCCTGTAATTGGGATGTAGCGGGTTGTATAATGGATGGATAGATGAAGTGTGTGTGAGTGTGCTCTGATGTGAACTGGCACCCTGTCTGGGGTTGGTATCTACCATACAGGACTGGCTTCATCCCCGCACAGTCTTACAATGATTTAACATGATTCAAAAAACTAAGTGATGAATCAACTTTGAATTTACAGTTCACTTTGAATAAAAGCACATTATATAAAGATTTTGATTTTGATCCTGTGGATTTCGGCCTGCTGATCACAAAAATTACCTTTCAATTATACTATAATGTGCTGATTTGTTGCAATCGCCTAGTTTTGTGATTTTTCCTGTCATATTATAAGAATACATATACAGTATAGTATTACAGGAATATCAGTGGTGATCTAAAAGTAGTGGCACTTCTACTAGGAATGCAGCTTGGATATCCTAAGTACTGAGAATGGGATTGCCATGCTAAAGAGTCTCATTATATTAAAAACAAGGCACAAAACAAGAACAAACCCTGAACAGGGTGCCAGTCCACCCCAGGCAGGCACGCACACACTAGGGCCAGCTTAGTGTTGACAGTCCACCTAACATGCATGTCTTTGGCCTGTGGGAGGACATGCAAACTCCAGGGGACATGAACCCGGGTCTCCTTACTGTGAGGCAGCAGCATTACTACTGCACCACCATGCCACCCACTATTTATCACGATCACCAAAAATGTTTCAGGTAGCAAAACAATAGAAAAAAATTGTTGACTTTTGTTATTGAATAAAATAATAAATAAAAGTAATACTAAGGGTGGCTCAAAAAGATAAATCAACTTGCTTTCAATCACATAGAAAAGCAACAAATTGTGACTACAGTATTTTCTTAACATCCTGATTACTGATTCTTATGTCATTACATAAATCATAAAAATGCATTTATTGCAAGGAAACAGCTCCCGTACCTCTGAACTGAGTTAGTCATAATGTTTTTCAATAAAATATAGCATAGCACACACTTCAGTATCGCTGTTCCTCTAGACTGTTCCTTTTATTGATGCCTTCTGGTGAGAGGTCTCAAAGTTGCATCTCTCAAACCATTTCTGATCCATGGCAGTATATTTCTCCTGCCAGGTAAAAGAGCAGGACTTCAGCATAGTGGGTAAAAGGCAGCAGAAGGCATTAAACCTGGATTGTGCGTGAATCTTGCATTCTTTATCAAATAAGCTTATAGCAGAGGAAAACAAGAATTTAGATTTATACACTTTAAGAAATGTACAACAGAAGGTCTAAAAACTATAAAACAATTTAACATAATAAAATATGACCATCCAGAATGCAATACAAATTTTGAAATCAAACATTTGCCTTTAATTGCAATAAAAATGATTTCTTGTCCAAGGTTGTTTTCTACCTTGAAAGTTTAAGACTATTATCTTGTGTAATATTTATCTTTACATTAATATTAGTTTGTATTTTCACTAAGTTTAACATTTGTGAGTACATTTTTAAGGAAATGTTAAACTTAAGTCCATTTCTAAGGTACAACAGAGAATTAAAAAAATGACAGAATAAATACCGTAAGAGCTATACACAGCAGAATACAAAAGTCAACTAACACAATAAGGAAGTTTCCTCTTCAGATTGTTCTGATAAGGTGAACAAAGCTAATTTCAGGTTGCTCAGAACACCTAATTAATAGATTTGGGGATATAATGGCCACCATTCTGTAGAACAAAGAGGACACTCAAGCAATTGTGTACCTCCGCAGCAGATAAAGCAAACTAAGCTCAGTTTGTATCCAGTGGAAGTGAAACAGATTCAGCTGAAATTGTTCTTAGATGACACGTGAGCACAATCGGTACAAAACTGGCATTTAAACAAGGCACCGCCGTAAATGTGTATTGAGGGAAGCACAGTCATGGTTAAATGATTTGAATCCACCGATGGAAGTGGCTCCGCGGTCCAAGTACTCACGCAAAGCGGTGGGAAAACTGAGCTGATTCATCATTGTGTTGCACTGGCACCTTTTAAAGCTTGAACAGTACAATTGCCATTTTTAAGTTTCACAGGTTTGGTTTGATTCCTTCTTATAACATAACAAAATTAATCTAATTCAGGGTCACTGGGGTGCTTATTAGTATACTACTATTCTTTATTATTTTATTAAAGAAGATTGTCAATATCTTACATTTTTAAAAAGTGTAATGTAGGGCTTAGGTGTCAGATGATAAATGTGAAAATAGCAATCAGTGACTCTTTGTGTGATTGATTTGAGTGAATCTTAAAACCTTCCTGTGGCCAATTCGTAAAAAAAATATATATATAGTGGCAGGTGGCCAGGGTCCATGCCCATGCCCGGCCGTGATGCCCCAGCACTCTATATTCAGGGGGAGCAACCCTGGACGGTGCAATACCTCCCCCTGGATGCTAGATGGCCACCCCCATGGGTTGGAGTTGTGCCTCGGTTTCCCGAAGGGCTACATGAGAATTGGAGTTGGGTGCAGCCCTGTTGGGTCCCGCAGGCACCACCAGGGGGTGCTGCAGCTGGGACTCCTGAGCCCGTATGGGCAGCGTATTCACCACACCCGGAAATGCAGTTAATTACCTGGAGCACTTCCGGGTGAACTATAAAAAGAGCCAGCAACCACCACTCATTGGCCAGAGTCGGGTGGGTGAGGACGAAGCTTAGAGGAGGAGTGGTGGTGTCGGAAGACAGAAGTGTGTGGTGTGTTTTGAAGTGCTTATTTGTACACTTGGGACTGTGTTGTGCCTGTGGGGATTATGGGGAAGACATACTTCACAGATGAAGAGTAATAAAAGTTTGTTGGTTTTTATATGTGCCTCCGTGTCCATCTGTGTTGGGTCAGGTGCCTATATAGTGCCTTTGTTACTATATATATATATATATATATATATATATATATATATATATATATATATATATATATATATATATATATACTGCTCAAAAAAATGAAAGGAACACTTTTTAATCAGAGTATACTATCAAGTCAGTGAAACGTCTGGGCTATTGATCTGGTCAGTTAAGTAGCAGAGGGGCTTGTTAATCAGTTTCAGCTGCTTTGGGGTTAATGAAATTAACAACAGGTGCACTAGGGGGGCAACAATGAGACGACCCCCAAAACAGGAATGGTTTAACAATTGGAGGCCATTGACATTTTTCCCTCCTCATCTTTTCTGACTGTTGTTTCACTAGTTTTGCATTTAGCTACGGTCAGTGTCACTACTGGTAGCATGAGGCAATACCCGAACCCTACACAGGTTGCACAGGTAGTCCAACATCAATACGTGTCATTGCCAGAAGGTTTGCTGTGTCTCCCAGCACAGTCTCAAGGGCATGGAGGAGATTCCAGGAGACAGACAGGCAGTTACTCTAAGAGAGCTGGACAGGGCCAGAGAAGGTCCTTAACCCATCAGCAGGACTGACCGGCATCTGCTCCTTTGGGCAAGGAGGAACAGGATGAGCACTGCCAGAGCCTACAGAATGACCTCCAGCAGGCCACTGGTGTGAATGTCTCTAACCAAACAACCAGAAACAGACTTCATGAGGGTGGCCTGAGGGCTTGACGTCCTCTAGTGGGCCCTGTGCTCACTGCCCATCACCATGAAGCTCGAATGGCATTTGCCATAGAATACCAGAATTGGCAGGTCCACAGGTGGTGCCCTGTACTTTTCACAGATGAGAGCAGGTTCACCCTGATCACATGTGACAAATGTGACAGGGTCTGGAGAAGCCATGCAGAATGTTATGCTGCCTGTAACATCGTTCAGCATGACCGGTTTGGTGGTTAGTCAGTGATGGTCTGGGAAGGCATATCCATGGAGGGACGCACAGACCTCTACAGGTTAGACAACAGCACCTTGACTGTCATTAGGTATCGGGATGAAATCCTTGGACCCATTGTCAGACCGTATGCTGGTGCAGTGGGTCCTGGGTTCCTCCTGATGCACGACAATGCCTGGCCTCATGTGGCGAGAGTAAGTAAGCAGTTCCTGAAGGATGAAGGAATCGATACCATTGACTGGCCCCTATGCTCGCCTGACCTAAATCCAACAGAACACCTCTGGGACATTATGTTTCAGTCCACCTGATGCCACCAGGACACCATCCGTCGTCTCATTAGGAGCATGCCCTCCCAGCGTTGTCAGGCATGCATACAAGCACCTGGAGGCCATAAGAACTACTGTGAGGTTTTCTTTACAATACAGTCACGTAATCCATATAAAACAAACCACAGGCCAGGCTCATTATAAGAAACATTTCTAAAGACTGAAATTATTGTAGTCTCTCATTTTTATTTCCTGACCAACAGCACTAAGCTTACATTTTGTATTGCTAAGAATAAAGTGGAGTCTCACTGGGAAGCCTTTGGATTGCAGGCCTCTTATCAAGTGTAAGTAGGATTAGGGAGTGTAGTAGACTGCTTTGCATCTTGGTTGGACGTGCAAGTTAAGATTTTTACTGTACTCTACATGCATGACAATGCTACTATTACATTGCTTCTTTCTGCATGAGTAGTAGTAGTATCAGTTGTTGCACACATGTTAGCATTCTAGTGACATTTCCAATATAAGAATACACAGACCAGCATCTCAGGAAATGGTGTTGCTCTTTGACGTGCAGCCATGAGGACAGAGAGCATTGATGTCCCTTCCACCCTTAAGTTCCCGCATCTTCTGCCCTGAGGGCTACTTAAAGGATTATTTTGTCAGATGTTCAATTGCGAATCTGAGACCAGTGAGCAAGGAGCTCCCTGAAAGACTAACTGTACTAAGCATGAGCAGAGAGGCACCAGAGGACAACCAATGTCCACAAAAATTTCATTTCAACCCTTTTCTTTCTTTTTGCCTCAGCCAAACAAATTAAACAGGATACTGGCTGGTCTCCACCTCTTTGTCATATTCCTTTTGTCATTTCTTACAGAGAAGAGAGAGGTTAGGAGCACACAATGATACAGCACATTGCTGCACCCCCCTGTACACTTATGACTGTGTCTCCACCGAGGACAATACCATTGTCATTAAATATGCTGATGACACCACCATCCTGGGGCTCATCAAGGTGGGGCGAGTCAGGGTACAAGACCCTGGTAAACAACATTCTTGTCTATGGAGAGGAGAATGACCTTATCCTCAACACAGACAAGACCAAAGAAATAATACTGGACTTTAGGAAGAATCCTCCCCCTCTACAGCCTCTTATCATCAAGGGGACTGAGGTGGAGAGGGCTCTGACAGCCACAGATTCCTGGGACTGCAGATTACATCAGACCTGAGCTGGACTCTTCACACCACAGCCACAGTGAAAAAAAGCCCAGCAAAGGCTTTATTTCATTAGGCTGCTCAGGAAAGCCGGCCTGAACCATCACCCTCTCACCCAGGCCTACAGAGGACTGATAGAGAGTATTCTTACCGCAGGCATCACTGTCTGGTATGGGAATACCACACAGGCAGAGAGGAAGGCTTTGCAAAAAGTTATAAAGACTGTGGAGAGGATCATTGGGACAAAACATCCTTCTAGGGACTCTAAGTACACACATCGCTGTCGGAAAAGAGCAGAGGGAATTATCAGGAACAAGTTCCATCCAGCTCACTCTCTGCTCAGACACAAAAACTGTACGTACAATCTGAGGCACAGCAGAGCGGACAGCATCATCACTCACAGAACAAGGTTTTTCAATAGTTACTTCCCCGCCACAATCAGACTGATGGCAAAACAAAATTACTGAACATGTGAAATAACCCCACACTACCTCACTTCACTTGTCATGTAAATGACGAGTGATAAATGTGAAACATTTTAACTGTGCAATATCTGCAATATAATTGTATTTTTTGTGTAGATATTACCACCATTTTGTATAGTGTTGGTATAATTCATATTATGTATTTACAGTTAGGTCCATAAATATTTGGACAGAGACAATTTTGGTTCTGTACATTACCACAATGAATTTTAAATGAAACAACTCAGATGCAGTTGAAGTGCAGACTTTCAGCTTTAATTCAGTGGGTTGAACAAAACGATTGCATAAAAATGTGAGGCAACTCAAGCATTTTTTTAACACAATCCCTTCATTTCAGGGGCTCAAAAGTAATTGGACAATTGACTCAAAGGCTATTTCATGGGCAGGTGTGTTCAAGTCCGTCGTTATGTCATTATCAATTAAGCAGATAAAAGGCCTGGAGTTGATTTGAGGTGTGGTGCTTGCATGTGGAAGATTTTGCTGTGAACAGACAACATGCGGTCAAAGGAGCTCTCCATGCAGGTGGAAGAAGCCATCCTTAAGCTGCGAAAACAGAAAAAACCCATCCGAGAAATTGCTACAATATTACGAGTGGCAAAATCTACAGTTTGGTACATCCTGAGAAAGAAAGCAAGCACTGGTGAACTCAGCAACGCAAAAAAGACCTGGACGTCCACGGAAGACAACAGTGGTGGATGATTGCAGAATCATTTCTATGGTGAAGAGAAACCCCTTCACAACAGCCAACCAAGTGAACAACACTCTCCAGGGGGTCGGCATATCAATATCCACGTCTGCCATAAAGAGAAGAATGCATGAAAGTAAATACAGAGGGTGCACTGCAAGGTGCAAGCCACTCATAAGCCTCAAGAATAGAAAGGCTAGATTGGACTTTGCTAAAGAACATCTAAAAAAGCCAGCACAGTTCTGGAAAAACCTTCTTTGGACAGATGAAACCAAGATCAACCTCTACCAGAGTGATGGCAAGAAAAAAGTAAGGAGAAGGCGTGGAACAGCTCATTATCCAAAGCATACATCATCTGTAAAACACGGTGGAGGCAGTGTGATGGCTTGGGCGTGCATGGCTGCCAGTGGCACTGGGACACTAGTGTTTATTGATGATGTGACACAGGACAGAAGCAGCCGAATGAATTCTGAGGTGTTCAGAGACATACTGTCTGCTCAAATCCAGCTAAATGCAGTCAAATTGATTGAGCGGCGTTTCATGATACAGATGGACAATGACCCAAAACATACAGCCAAAGCAACCCAGGAGTTTATTAAAGCAAAGAAGTGGAAAATTCTTGAATGGCCAAGTCAGTCACCTGATCTTAACCCAACTGAGCAGGCATTTCATTTGTTGAAGACTAAACTTCGGACAGAATGGCCCACAAACTGAAAGCCGCTGCAGTAAAGGCCTGGCAGAGCATTAAAAAGGAGGAAACCCAGCAACTGGTGATGTCCATGAGTTCAAGACTTCAGACTGCCATTGCCAGCAAAGGGTTTTCAACCAAGTATTAGAAATGAACATTTTATTTCCAGTTATTTAATTTGTTCAATTACTTTTGAGCCCCTGAAATGACGGGATTGTGTTCAAAAAATGCTTTAGTTGCCTCACATTTTTATGTACAGTAATCCCTCCTCGATCACGGGGGTTGCGTTCCAGACCCCCCCGCGATAGGTAAAAAATCCGCGAAGTAGAAACCATATGTTTGTGTAGTTATTTTTATATATTTTAAACCCTTATAAACTCTCCCACACTGTTAACATTATTAGAGCCCTCTAGACATGAAATAACACCCTTTAGTCAAACGTTTAAACTGTGCTTCATTACAAGACAGAGATGACAGTTCTTTCTCACAATTAAAAGAAAGCAAACATATCTTATCTTCAAAAGAGCGCCGTCAGGAGCAGAGAATGTCAGAGAGAGCGCTTGCTAAGAAAAGCAAACATTCAATACGTACTTTTAAGTATACAGAAGCACCGCGATAAAGCGGCATTTTGTAGAGGAGCCTCCGTGTCATCTGTCCAAACAGCCCCTCTGCTCACACCCCTTCCGTCAGGCAGAGAGAGTGAGAAAGATAGAGAAGAGGAAAATCAAGTACCGCGCGGGAAGCATATCTTATATCATTGAGGAGTTTTAGTTAATATGTAATACATGCTCTGATTGGGTAGCTTCTAAGCCATCCACCAATAGCGTCCCTTGTATGAAATCAACTGGGCAATCAAACTGAGGAAGCATGTAACCTAAATTAAAAGACCCATTGTCCGCAGAAAGCGGCGAACCAGCGAAAAATCCATGATATATATTTAGATGTGCTTACATTTAAAATCCGCGATAGAGTGAAGCCGCGAAAGTCGAAGCGCGATATAGCGAGGGATTACTGTAATCGTTTTTTTCAACCCACTGAATTAAAGCTAAAAGTCTGCACTTTAGCTGCATCTGAGTTGTTTCATTTAAAATTCATTGTGGTAATGTACAGAACCAAAATTAGAAAAAAGTTGTCTCTGTCCAAATATTTATGGACCTAACTGTATATTGTTTACTTTTTTTTTTAAATGTTTATAATGATGACTCTGCAAATGCTCTGCACAAGAATTCCAATGTGCTTTGACTGTCGGTTTTATGCACAAATGGCAAATAAAGAAACCTTAACCTTAACATGACAAACCATCTCAGGATGCCAGATTAGGACCCGAGTGCAGCCATGAAACGGGTGACACCTCAGCACCTCACTAGTTTAGGTGGAATGGAACAGTGTGAGGTTTTTTATGGTAGCTGGAGTGCCAATTCTTCCACCAACCCCCAGGTGTTTCCTTGCAGATTGGAGGGCCTACATGCAGGGCTGGATGCAGGTTAACGGAGCAATTGCAGGTTAAGGGCCCAACAAAGTAGAGTCACTTTTGGTGTTTATGGGATTTGAACCGGCAACTTTCTGATTCAGAGCTACCACTCTGCCATTACACAGTAGAAACTACCAAAGTCACGACTGCAGCTGTGTATGACATACGGTATAATCTGTCACATACAAGAAAAATCAGGTCTGCTTATGCCTCTTGTTCACATCACTGTGGAGGAGAGCAGTGCATTTTTTTAAAATGTGGCACACTGCAACTTTTTTACACAAAGACATACCAGAATACACCATCACACACATGTGCCCTTCCATTATGTAATAACCACCCGTTCCTCTATTTTTAATTTGTACAAAAGAAGTTGAGGATATCCACTTTTCAAACTCTGTGGAGCTTAAAGTTTCTTTTCTGTCTGTAATGCATCTTTAGTAATGGAAGAACAAACATTATCATCATAATTGACAAAGTGGGGATCTTACTACCAGAACATCTGTCAGCTCAACTAAGCTCTACAATTGACAGGAGATGATTTTTTTTTTTTTTTCACTAGAGATCTTTACTGAAATACAAAATGACAGGCAGACTCGTAGAAGAATGAATGCATGTGAGTGCTTCCAGACTGGTCTGCCAACTTCAAGAGTGAGCAGAATAAGACTCAGAGAGACCAGAAAGTAAACCAAAATAAGACAAAGCAGGGTTAGAATCAGAGAAATAAACAGATCTTTTGCTTAACCAAGGATGAAGCCAAAATCAAAGTCACTAACCAAAGAAAGTCATTTGCCACAGAGAGCCCATTACAAAACACAAACGTCACACAGAGAGCTACGTAAGTATTGAAATCCCTAGACACTGAAAGACTCTGAAACCTGTAAACCAATGTGGCTTCTGGGGACAAACCAGATGCTATCAACCAGATCACAAAATGGCAATGTTCATTTCAAACAAAATGGCACCATGATAAAACTAAATATTAGGAAGGTTTAAATTCCTAAATTCTGAAATGGTTCTTTAAATATGAACACTAAGTTCCCCAATAGAATCTCTGATGTAAGAAAATACCAGTTTTTACTCCAGAAAATAAAGAAAAATATATTCTGTCAAATAGAAATTAAAAACATAACACGATCATAACACACAAATTCACCTACATACATATACATCTTTCTTCTTGTGTCAGTGGCGCACATTTTACTGGAAGTCAAACACTATTTGTTTCCCAATTTATTTTTTATCTTGTGAGAATTGTTTTGCTCAAGTTAGAACCATTTTGCAGTCAGAGGAAAGCAGTTTGGGTAAATGGGCTGAAGAAGTTTAAATCATGAATATATTAATATTGTGTGTGCTGTGAGATGCACTGTAAAAAAAATAGAAACTGTAAAGAATTAAATGATAAAATGTATAGTTTCAAAATTTGCATGATTTTTAAACAAACTTTCTTGTACCTAAAATAAGAGCTAAAAAAGAAAAAAAAGGTGCTATATTCGGTAAAACTACCAATACACAAAATATCATGTTATTTTCTACCCAGCTTAATCCAGACAAAGAGTGTGTGGGTAGGGCTGGAGCCTCTGGCATTGGGTGCTAGACAGGAACAAACCCCTGGATAGGGCACCAGCCCACCACAGGGCAAACATGCACAAGGGCTAATTTAGCAATGCCAATTCAACTAGGATGCTTGTCTTCGGACAGTGGGAGGAAACCAGAGTACCTGGAGAAACACAGGGAGAACATGCAAACTCCATGCAGGGAGGATCCAGGATGCCAACACTGGCTCCTTACTGAGAGGCTACAGCGCTACCGGTGCACCACAATGCCGCACTCTATTTGTTGTATTTAAATTTGCTTACAAATCAATATGCATGTGGCAGGGTCTGTCAGGATGGAAATATAAAAAACACTGCGGGCACCCATGGCATGCTAAGAGATCGTGCTCCAAAAGATGAGCTTCAGCACATTTCAGAAAATCCGGAGGTCACCAAGTATGACTTCAAATCAGCAATTCCTTACATTGTAACTTCAAGATCTGCTGGCACAGCATTCTTAGTATGTAGTCCTACGTCAAGATTAGTGTGACATCTTGTATAAACCGGTCTAAGGTGGAAATTGTTAGCAGTCTTTAGTTGTATATTCTCACTGAAGAACAAAGCTATTCTAAGAAAAAAAAATAAGTGAGAAATGTTTCAAATTACATTGGTTTTCTGGTACATTTGAATGATTAGGGCTCCATTTACATGCAGAAATGAAACCTTTTCATTAAGACACAAAAGGTAATATGTCACACCCTTAACTCTATTTTAATTAAAGTAACTTTAGAAGTTTACCGTGCGTGTGTTCCGTCCTGCTAGCTCGGCCCCTTCTCAGGTGAGGGAGTCGCAAAGGTATATAACCCCCCTAGCCATGCAGCCCGCAAAACACAGGAGCTCACAAAGACAAGAGGTTGCTTTCTAGTGTCCGGCACTGAGTGCTCAAGTCTTCCAAGATGCTCCACCGGTAAGTGCACAACTACGAGGCCGCGTCGGTTCTGCCGAAGTGCTGCTCATGTGACTGAAATTAGCTACGTTAAAAAAAAAAGAAAAAGAAAAAAAAGCTTTATGTAGTAACGACTTTCATCGCAAAAGGAATAACGTGTCATAGAAAAACATCTGATCATAAAAACTACCAAAAGGAATGCGAAGTGCAAGAGAGTTTTTGCATTTGTTAAAATGAAATGCTGTGCCTGTGACACAAAACTTACGAATTACTGCGATACTTGACTGTTAACTGTAATTTTAATTTGCTCCTCCACAAATCCGTGCAGGTTACACCTGTGATTATTATATCGTGCTTTTCACACATTGATCTGAAATATATAAAAAAAAAAACTTGCTCAGAAACACGTATGAATGAAAGTGTTTAAAATCGGTTATTTTAATTGGCAAAGGTTTACTCTTACTTTAAAAAACAAACATGAAAGGCAAATCAGAAACGCCCAGTTGGGGCTTCCACAGGGTGACACGTACGGCTCATCAGGTGACACGCATGGCTATGGCGACGCATCTTTAACCGTCTTATATTTTATAACAGTAGGGGTAACATTTACCAATGCCAGTTTCTGCTTTTTAGTTCATGCAAATGTACGTATGTATTTCTATCAGCATGGCATTCACCGTTACCAGCGTTTTTACTTTCCTGACGCAGCTGTTCACCCCTCCCACGTGTTGTTTCTTACTTAACAGCATGTGCATCTTGTACATAAATAATTCTCTTGGTATTGTATCATGTGTTTTGCACAGTGTGGCAGATGAACTAAATGATCGTAGTATTTTTTGCTTCAATGTCTATATAAGTGTCAAGCCGTAAACGGCGTTTTAAGAGACATCCATAAAGTCGACGTGATCGGTTAATGGAAAAATAAAAATCACACAATGCTACACAAGTGAATACAGTATATGCTGGATGAGAAAACGCTGCCCTTTCTTCTGTAACTGGCATTAATTGTGTTCCTGCCTTGATGGATGATGTATTTGTGAATTGATCGTTAATCTGCTTGAGTGTTTAAATTGAAATAGGCCCAGGCACAAAGCATTTATCATCTTGTATTGTGTGAAGGCTGTCAACCGTGGATGAATAAACCGATTATTTTAGCAATAGTGTAATAACTTATGTCTTTTCTTCCTGAAATAATATTAGAGCTTTATGAATAATATCTGTTGGTGCTCTGTTGATAATCGCACGAAGTCGCCGATTCTTGTATAACCTCGGCAGAAAACGAACAAAAGTTCTGGAGGTTAAATACTCAGGATGTGCCTTTTTTGAATTTTACGGGATATAAGATATTATGTCTTTATTACAAAATTCCATTGAATAACACTCAGTCATCACGTTTCAGGAGTCAATTACAGTGTCTTATTATTAAGAGCCGTTCTTTGATATGCGCACGCTCAGCATCTAACACGAGCACGTGAAAAATTTGATTTTGGGAAGCATTGCTCAAAATTCTTATTAATAAGAAACCCGTCTTTCAATGTGCCCACGGGATTGTATGAATAAATACATACACGTGTTGTATTTTCACACTTTTTGCCCAAACAAGCACAGTGTGAGAAGAAGACCATATTACTGCTGTCGGAATTTAAAAAAAATGTGAAAAAACGTCAGGTGCGAAAAAAAAGCCAGCGCTGGACTGGACGCCGATTCATTTAGTGCACATATTCTAACATTCAGATCCTTACTGGACATTTAAAGGAGCTTTCTTTCCATTCAGACACAAATGTTATTCACTGGAGCAACAAATTAAAGCGAAGTTACTATGCAAGCTGTAAGTTGGCAAGACATATGTATTTATTTAAAAAAAATCATAAAAAGTAGACTTGATCATAACAGAGTTTGGCTGGCATAGCCTCATAGTGTGGAAAAATAAAAATAACTCTTTATCATCATCATTTGGTCAACGTATTAATTTCGGTGAATGGGGCTGCAGCCTATCAGACCTGCGCAGCTAAGGATGAAAGTAGGAAGCAACCCCTGGAGGGGGTGCCAGGCCATCTCGGAGTCCATCAACGGGGCAACATTGTGTCACCAGTTAACATACCCTGGAAGAAAACAGGAGGACACAAAGAAAACAGAGACAGAAAGGCTGTGCGAACACACACTATCACTGTATTTAAAGATACAAATACACATCACATTGACCATATATTTTCACAGTAAAAAACTGCACTACAATAAACGATTAAAATAATTATGTTAAATAGCAAAATGCACGTAAAGTTAAATTTAAGCAGTGTTTAGCTGTCAGTATTGATTGTTTTAATGTTCAAAACTATTTTATAATTATTGCATTGCCGTATACTCACAAAGGTGTGGAATTCTCCATTTAGCATGGGAAAGGCGCTATATAAATAAAATGTATTATTATTTATTTATTATTAAATTTGCATAAAGTTAGTATATTTGCATAAGGGAACGCCCCTTTGCAGCAAAACTGCTAAAATAAATCTTAATAACAACCCCCAGTCCTTTGCACTGTGGGAAAGAAAAAAATATTGATGGTTATCTAAAATATTTTTTCAATGTGTTCTGAATGTTTTATAGTGGTTATGTACGCTTGTTTTATGCGGACTTGTGTTCGTAATACTGGGGAAAAGTGTAGCACACTTTATATCAGACAAGCAGGGTTTCTTGCAGTGGACAACAGGGAAGGAGTTCTAAATGCTGGGGATTACATCCCATAATGAAATAAACTCTTCGTTAACAAATGCTTAAATGTCACTAATAGCTAAGTGTTGATTTTAACTTAATATAGGGACATGAACTGTGTATTTAGAGTATATTATACATTAAAAACTGCAGTTGTTATGATTTGACAGTTTCAAGACGAATTAAAGAACAGAATGAAACACTTCAATGTAATGTTAGTGATAACAGAATTCTCATTAACTGAGACAAACCATACGCTGGGCTTTCCTCCTGACAGTGTTTTGACGATGAAGTGATTGGCAGCTTAGCTACTAGACATTTAACCGCTAAGTTACGGACACATTTTTTACAGTGAACCGCATCATCACCTGAAGACATGCTTCTTCTTAATTATTATTACTGTCATTATTATTATTATCGACGTTGTTGTTATTGAGGTTATTCATAACAAAATTGTCACTGAATTATTAACGCTAATATTGAAATACTTGTACATACATACACTTTTAACGGGTACTTTAACATTATACTTGTTGATTTAACACTAACAATTTTACTTTGCTCTCGTTGTTATGGTGTATGTAGAGTAAACTACATTCGTGCACACATACTCATATCACATTCAAACCCGGAAACCAACCTGTACAGGGCACCGCAAAGGTGATGGTGATGAAGATAACTGAGGCGGCCAACGTGTGCCACGATGATTTTTGCACTAATTCTAACTGCGACAGTACATCCACCAGCAATCAAAGCATAAACTTATTTAGCACAAACTGATTTTTTCTTTCTTTTTTAAAAATAATCACTATGGCCATGAAGTAATTGTGAAGTGGCATTGTCGTACAATTGCATTGCTACCTTACATTCTGTCACTCGAATTAAACTTCGAACTCTTTAAATGTAAAACTTAGTATAGAACTGATATTTCTAAGCCTCGCAATTGAAAAATATTCATTTTTTTCGGCTCCAAAAATATCTGTTTGAATTTGTCGATAGTCGCTTGTTTTTTTTAATCACGGGCAGACGTTCCCCGCAGTTGCTTTTTGTCGATTACCTCTCTGCTGTCGTCTTACGCCACGTCTTGCTGATACAATCACTACGTCGTGCTGCAAACACAAGTTCACAAAATGCAGTGACAGATATTTCATGATGCAATGTTTTAAATGTCTTTTTTTTTTATTTATGCTTTTTTTTAGGAGTTTGCTTATTGCTGTTATACTGACTGCTCTTGCAGTGGTCTTCTCTGCACCAATTGACAGTAAGATTATATTTTGTCTCTATATGATAATAAAGTAATAACATATTTACAAATAATGGGTGAGTTTTTTTTTTTTAATGTAAGTAACATGTGTGTCTTTGGAGTCATTAACTATGAATCCTAGAGAGAATGAACAATTCAGTTTAAATTACTGTAATCTTTTACTGGGATTCTCGATGGGCAGGTTTCAGATTTACATATCAAACAGACACAAAACACATAACATGAACTGCATACATTCAACTTTAACTAAGTAACGATATTAAATTTCTATATACAATAGTCGCCTAGCGGCGGTGAATTAAAGCTTCTTGTTTTTTTGGATCCTGGTGAAAACATCTCTGCCAGTTTATTAGCCTTCGAAGCACAGGAGTCAAGTGCCCCCCTGAGCCCGGAACTGTGTACTGCAGTTGGAGCCAACGTCCATGAGTTGCATTAACACAGCACCGAGGAAGCACTGTAGAATATTTTCACCAGTTTATTTGAGGTCCTGGTATAAATCCACTAACTGTTTGTAACTGTGTGTAGAAAAAATAAAAAAAGACTATGGACAGCCAGAGCAGAAAATACACCATCATAAAGTTAACATCTTAAGTTTTCATTTATTCAGAATCAGACAGATCATCCATTATACTGGCAGGCTGATTATTCCAGAATTTCTGGACCTGTAATAATTGGCTCCAGCTCTACTGTGGTCTTACTTCGACTTAAATTTTTTAGAACGTGATATCATGCGAGTGCCACAGCACTGAAAGGTGCTAGCATGATGTGTAAACTAATTCACAGGTTTATGCATTAGAAGAATCGCTAATCCAACAATCAGTTGGAGGCCGATGGAGAGACTTAACAGATGAACAATTTTTCTGTTTTTTTTCTTCATTGTTTTATCATCTTTTAATTATTCATTCTTACATATTTACTAATTTCTTAATCCTAATTCCATGGGGCTGCTTTCAGTAACTTGGTAATTTGAAAGTCAATTCCTTTGCTAATAGTCATTGTCAATACGAAGTACATCATTGAAATTTTGCACATATTAGTATTCATGTTGTTTATGTTAAAAACAACATTTGTCTGTCTATCACTTTTTACATTGATTTTATTTCTTTACTTTTTACAGATGGAGACGGTCCTAATGGTAAGAGACTCTATAATCAATGTCCTACACTCTTAAAAATACTGAATGGCACTTTATGATTTATTGCTGGGTGATGCAGTTCCTCACAGAACTATTGCTTGACCGTGTACCATTTCTGGGAAGGGTTTTTTGCCTAAGAAAATTGGTTCCATCTGCTTTGAAAAACTTTCTAATATATAGAAGAAACAAAAGTGAGATGTGTAATGAATGGTAGGCTACCTAGGAGGACACTAACAGATGAAGAAAAAGTGGACTTAGCCTGTGTTATTGTATGCAGTGAGAGTTATATTAAAATAATGGCTCACTGGTATTTCACAAAATCTATATCATCTATTCATGGTTATTTACTGTATGGAGCCTGTTGGACATCTAAATAAATAAGTAAAGGTACTTTCAGGAACCTTTTTTTTGTGTACCAAAAATGGTTCTCCTATGGCATCGCTTTGAAGAACCACTCTGGCACCTTTATTTGTAAGAGTGTACATGCATATCTTATAATGTTTACTACTAGCTTTGTACATTAGAGTTAGTAACCTTAATTGACTGTGATTATAGATTTAGAATTCTAAAACTAAAAGAAGGCATTTCTAAATTCTTCAGACAGACATACTTCCACCACCACCTCTTCTGCTACATGTTCAGTAGCAATTACCTAACGCTAAAACAAATCTGGTGTTATGAAGAGTAACATTTCAGAGTAATGGCTACAGGGCATAGGATGTATGCCTACAAATTACTTTCCAAAATGTCAACAGTTCTTAAACAACCTCATCATTTATGTATTATAACATAACATCCTACAAATGGTTTGATCCAATTCAGGGTCACAGAGCCAGAACCTAACATGGCAGCACTGGGCACCAGGCAGGAGACAGCTATGGACAGTGTTCCAGTTTTTCACAGGGCCCATTTATACACATGCAAGGCCATTTGAGAATGACCAGTCAATCTGACAGGCACTTCTTTATATATAAATTATTCGTTTTTGTGTAAAGGATGAGACTGTAATCTCATTAGTACACACTCCATGCAAATCTCCTATGAAATGAATATCTATTTTAGATAGTGTTAAGATTGCTTAGCAATGTATATTTTGTAATCAAATAGAAAACAGCAAGAAGATGTTTCCTGTTTTGTAAGTTAAAGTGCTGGCATTCTATAAAAGGATCTGTTTAACACAACCTGGGCAATGACATGTCTGCTCCTTGCAAAATACAGCCTGCTAATTCACACTCTCTTGTACAGGCTCAAAAGTAAGCTGACATCCCACAAAGTCAAGAAACATAGTTCGAGTCCAGAAGGACCATCCACCATATACTGCTCTGCATGAGTTATGGGGGATACACACACAAATAAATAATTCTCTCTTTACTTTGTCTTGGCCTGACAAAGATGAGACGTTAAATAGAACTCTGTCCTATGTATAGGGTGCCACGAGCCTGTCCTCTTGAGGCTGCCATTGATCTTTGTGTTTTATGTTTTGTTGCATGTTTCATTACATTCTTCTCTGTTTGAAGGTACTGTGTGCACTGTACTACTTCTCTCTGTGCACTGTTTGGTTGTCATCTCTCACACAAACAGAAGTGCAGTGCTGCAACCTATGACAGTAATCAAACTTGTGTCTAGTCGATGAGCACTATGACTGAGATACTGGAGATGTCATACTACATGACTGCAGTCATGGGCACACAATGCAACCGTTGACGACACACTTAAACTATGTGAATGAAGGCTTTGATAGAAACTCACTGGAAAAGTTGTGTAGTGTGATGGGGGATATCTTGGTGGACACAGTGCTTACATTAAACTACATTAAGTCATTATTATCTTTAATTCAGAGTTCCAAGCTACAAAGTAATTGTAAAATGTAAGCTGAGGCATATGTCAATGACAAAACATTTCAAAGGTGTAAAATCATCAGACATTTAAACACCCTGAAAACTGATAAGACATACTGTAGATCAGGAGTGCCCAATACATCGATCGCGATCGACCGGTAGAACAGAAAGGGAGTGCAGGTAGATCACGTTGCATTCAAAAAAAGGTTTTTTTAAACATTAGTCTATCATATATCCTCCCTATGGCATTTACCACTTGATTGACGTACAGTGCAGCCAATCTGAGATCTCTTTTCTTCTCACACACTGGTCATCCCACTGCAAAACTCTGGCTATGTAAAGTGATCTAGTTAGCCTTCCAATTATTATCGACTAAAGAAGGGATTTAAAAAAAAAAATTGTTGGTTATGGGATGGATGTGGAATTGGAAGAGGATTTTTTTCTCTCACAATGTCACAATCGAAGTGCGTTTGTCTGATCTGTCAATCTATCATTGCTATTCCAAAGAAGGAACATGTGGAAAAGCACTTTCTAACTGTTCATAAAAACTACGAAACTGACTTCCTTCTGAAAAGCAATCTGAGAAAGAGAAAGGAGAGGGAACTAAAATCGCAGTTAATCAGACAGCCATCATTTTTCACTCGGCTGAATTCAAAAGCAAAGGCAGACACACCAAAGCATCGTTCTGGTCAAGTCACTTGAACATTAAGAATAAGAAGTCCTTCCAAGATGGAGGGATGATAAAAGAGGACTTCGTTGAGGCAGATGGTTAGGGAGAAACTCCTGCTAAGATTTCAAGACCACCTGGCCGGAGAAAAAGGAGTTTCTCCTTTTCATTAAACATGCAGAATACAAGCAACTTAATAACGATCAATGGCCGCTAGACTTGGCAATTTTTTGGCAATCTGACCAACATGTTGAATGAGCTTAATTTACAGCTGCAAGGAAAAGAGAAAACCATGGTGAATATGATTAGCTCAGTTAATGCTTTCAAACGAAAAAAGCAACATCTGTCCTCAAACCTGCAATGCCTTGATTTGGGGAACATCCAAAACCTCGCATCAGAGCTGGAGACGCAATGGAAGGCGTGTGTGCTACACAGAGCAAATTGAAAATTGTCAGACTTTATCTAATGGAAAAAAAGTAACGATTCGAGTGTTGCCCAATGTAGTGGAGCAAGAGTAGCGTTTCATGTTCATAAATGTATTCAAGTAAAAGTAAAAAGTATGGTGCAGTAAAACTACTCTTAGAAGTACACATTTTTTAAAAAGTTACTCAAGTAAATGTAACTCGTTATTACCAACTTCTGATACTCAGTATATATATATATATATATATATAGCATTTTTAATGTAGGTAGATCAGTTTGACCTGGTCATTTTAAAAGTAGCTCGCAAGCCGAAAAAGTGTGGGCAACCCTGCTGTAGATGGTATACAGCTGCTTACTTGTACAAATATTAAACTATATATTATATATTATTATTCCCTGTGATTCTGAAGATTGTGACTCTGGGCTGAGATTTAAAAGGCTTTCTCCCTGCCTGAGGCTTACTGTTGTTGAAGTGAAATGGGACAAAGTGTTGACTGGTAGGGTCTTAGTGTCTGCCATATTTCAGAGAGAGTTTGAGGTGAGGGTTTGGAAGGTGAGCTTGAGAGTTTTGTCGCTCATGTCACTGTATCTTGGCAAGGTGGATGGGTCACCTAGCATTCTAATTAGAGAACAAATCCAATTTAGTGAAGCCCAGTAGGGCAGAGAAGTTGAAAACTGACACATTTCAAACTATTGCCATCAGCTTCTTTTTAACATACATTTTTTTTTCTGATGCTGTTTGTTCTGGGTTAGGGTAGCACAGAATGGTGTCCTTTGTCACAATTGTTTGGTGTTTGTCCTTCTTGTTGAACTTATCTCTGCCAGGTTGCAACTATTAGGTTACACCTTTGAATCTAAAAAATACTGGTGTTACAGGGAATGCACAGAAACAGTAAATAAATGAGGTGCCCCAACAAAATAACATGGAAATGGAAAATGGAAATGTGCTGTTAATTAGCTTAAAGTGATGCCCCCTTTTATAAGGATATGTCAAAGGAGACATCACCACATCTCAAATGTAACTGAACGTAACAAATGTCGTTCATGACGACATCTTCTGTACCCTAGTATTTTATGCCTAATTAACAACCACAGTACTGAGTTTGTGGCACTGCACAGCTGTTAACATGTTAACAATTTTTAAGGTTACATCTATTATAGAATCTTTTGAGATTTAGAACTCCACTTTAAATACTGACATTAACATAGATAGATAGATCTTTATTGTCATCGTCACTTTTACAAAGGAACAACGAAATCGGAGGTGCAGTCGACCCAGTAAGGGTTAAAGGGTTAAAAAGATAAGAACAGAGAAAATAATAACAAACTGAATAGTAATAAAAGTACTTTACAAAATATGCAAATTGCACTTGTTATATATACAAATTGCACTAGTTGACTTAAGGTCTATATTGCATATTGGGACAATTATATGGAGCAGTTTTATTCTGAGTTCAGATTGCTTTTGGATAAAAGCTGTTTTTAAGGTGGTTTGTCCTGGTTTTCATTGCTCTGTATCTTTTGCCCGATGGCAAAAGCTGGAAAAGGCAATGACCGGGATGTGATGAATCCTGTGAAATGTCTATTGCTTTTTTGCGGCATCGGGAGATGTAGATTTGTTCCAGAGTGGGGAGGGTACAACCAATTGTTCTCGCCGCTGTCCTATCGACCCTGTGGAGCGCTTTCCTTTGTGAGGAAGTGCAGCTGCCGTACCATACACATAGTCCGTACCTAAATACACTCTCAATGGAACAGTGATAAAAGGCAAGGAGCAGATTTTTGGGAAGATGGTTATTTCTGAGGATTCTCAAAAAATACATTCTCTGCTGTGCCTTCTTCAGCAGCTCCTTGGTGTTGGCGCTCCCGGTCATTTCATCCTCCAGCTCAATGCCCAAAAACCTGAACACTGGGACCCTCTCCACACAGGCCCCACCAATGAGGAGTGGCTGGATGTCAGCTCCTTCGTTTTTGTGGTGTTAAGGAGCAGGTTATTGACTGTGCACCACTCTGACAGCAGCTCCACCTCGTCCCTGTATGCCAGCTTACCCTCCTTGCCCGAGATGAGTCCGACCACCGTCGTGTCATCCGTGAACTTTACAATCTTGTTGCTATGGTGAGTGGGGACACAGTCATATGTGTAGAGAGTGTACAGGAGCGGGCTGAGCACACAACCCTGTGGATAGTGGATAGTGCTAATGGACATTTGTCCAGCAGGACTCTATCTGAGGATTTATATGCAAGTTGGATTTTTAGTAAATGCAAACAGCTGTATTGAAGTTCTAAATTTCAAATGTATTACTGTACTAGACAGTATTAGTTACATGTAGTGCTTTTCTAGACACTCAAATGCTTTACATAGATGGTGGAGAAGCACTTCAACCACCACCAATGAGCAGCATCCACCTGGACGATACAACTGCAGCCATTCTTGTACAGTATGCCACCCACACATAGCTATTAGGTTGAAAAGGGGTGAGAGAGACATAGTTAGCCAATAAGAGTCAGGGGAATGATTAGGGGGCCAGAATGGACAAGGTCATGGTGGGCAATTTAGCCAGGACATCGGGAAGCACCCTACTCTTTCTGAAGAATGCTCAGAGATTTTTTTTATGACTACTTAGCATCAGGACCTCAGTTTTATGTCTCATCTGTCTTATTAGATAAGCTATTGTTGATATTCAGAGCTGCTGAATGGGTACAAGGCTGTTTGAACTTAAGTGTGGTTTATAATCAATATGATGAGAATTTGGCTTATTTTCACCAGACATAAAATACACAGTACTGTCAATGGCAGTAAAACACAAAATTTCTGTATGGGGAACATAATGCCAAAGTTATTAGCATGGCCACATCAAAGTCTTCCTATGCTTTTGTGGCATTTTTCCAAGGACTTTGAATCCCACCATTCCAGAAAGTTTTTCCCGTGTCCCAATTAGCAATAGCAAACTGAGACAGTGTTGGTGAGTGTGCTCAGTGGCGTACTGGTTTGGTTCTGGTCTTGTTTCCATTGCTGTCAGGAAATGTTTTGGCTCTTCGTAATCCTGTAATGGAAATATTGGGAACATAAAATGTAAAGATGCATGGAATTTGTATATTTTTCCCTTGGATATTATCACTAATGCATTACATGATCACAAAAATTGTGAAGGAAGAATTTGTTTCATCGTCATGGCAGGCTGGAAGAACTCTACAAATTAATATAATATTTTATATTGTAATAAATACACACACTGCTTCAAAATTCTGATTCATTATAATTTTGCAATGGTATACATATTATCTTGAAAGGGAAACATAACTATTTTGAATATTTAAAAGCCAATTAATTTCAGTCAACTCCCAGCTGTATTTTCTACTTGTTTATTTAGCTTCCTTTCTTCTGGAATGGTAAATTCCTTCTTTCTTTACAGCTCAGATTTTTATTATTCTGGAAAAACAAAATGGTAGGCATGCATGTTTAATCTCATGTGTCAGAACCCTCGGAGTCCGAATGTAACTTATTTCACAGCTTTTCATTTTCTAAGCCTGATGCTACAATGAATTTCTTCTTTGACACACATACTGAATGAAATAAATGCAGCAGGACTTTGTGTCAGCAAATCTTAATTCAAACTCTTGTAATCAACAATAACTTAGTGTGGTAGTACAGTAGCCAAAAATAAAATAGAAATATGCCAGTTTCATATAAATGGACATTCATCTGAATGAACTGAAGACAATAAATAATACAGTAGTTTAACATCCTGCTATGAAAATATAACACGTCACTAAGAGCTTTCATATGAGATGACCCTCTACCAGTTTGTTAAAATGTATTGGACTTTCTAAAATCTGTCATTTATGGGAATCTATATATTTAAAAAAAAAAATATCCTGTTAGGTGCCAGTGCCTCAAGGTAGCAGCTAAACTTAACTGGAAAAACATTCACAGCAGGACACCTTCACTCAGAAGAGAGAACTGGGCAGATGTTAAGCAGCTCTTTTTCTTGAGCCTCCACTCTGCATGGCTCTCTAACAGTAAATGCTAGGATCAGAAAATAAAGGAAGGATAGTCAGTTTCATAGGTAGGCAAACAAATTTGACAAATCTGTTCAGCATACTTAGAAGTAATCATATTATATACAGTAACTCCAAATTCCAATCGAAGATTACATTACCTTTTGTTTGCTAAAACACAAATGATACTACCTCAAACATGCAATAATTTTCCATAACTATTTCTGTCAATATAGTTATTTACAAAATCCTTTGTCTCTTTGCTCCTCAGAAATTTGACTACTCACAGATTTCAAACTGGCAGTCTTTCAGTTCATTTAAATGAATCCATTTTTTTTTTTTACTAACAAAAGCATGTTCGATTTATACCATGCAACACTAAAACTCACTCTGCTCTATAAACTAAGTGGATGGTGAATGCAACAATTAAATCATTTCTGTTTTTTTAGATGACTCCTCTATTGATGCAGCTGACATTGGTAAGTAATGTAAATCTGAAGGTTCATATTGGATTAATGATATTTCAAAACAATAGATACAGACAACAGTAAAAAAAAAAATGAAAACATCTTTTGTCACTATCGCAGAAACATTTTCAGATTTAATTAATAATGAACACAATTAAGTAACAAGATTTACTATATCATCTATACAACATTTCAGAGTAGTCAATCAACCTACAGAAATTTATACCTGCAAGAAAACCCACATAACACAAAAGAGAACATCCAGAATCCACGTAAGCAGTGCTAAGGCCACAGCTCTGGAGCTGCAGGGCAGTTGTGCTAGCCACTGCTCCACCAAACTATGGTTCACAAACGTCTCGGTACACGTACAACTCGGTTTACGACCAAAAAGTTCGCCAAACTTTTGCCTTGGTTCACGACCACACACTTGGTATACGAACAAGCCACTTTCCCTTTCGGTTTGTACAAGTTCAGTCTCTCCCTGCGCATTTCCTGTGCAGCGAGCAAGAGAGAGAGCGAGAGAGCGCAACACACACACACAGGCAGCGTGAGAGAGGCGCGCGCGGAAACACACACACAGGCAGTGCGAGAGAGAGCTGGACGCATTAAGGTAGGAAGGCAGTTAAAGAATGCACTGGGCTTGATTTTGTTTTCACTTCTGTTTCCAGCGATCTGTTCGTAGCGTGCATTGTTGCAATGTTATTTTTCTTGGTGGTTTATTAATTACGGATTTTTTTCCCTGTGCTTAAAACTCATTAAAAAAGTGGTTTTAGCCAGCGGTTTGTAGCGCTATAGCGCGAACTACTGCAGTGCTAGTTTTCTCTGTTGTTCAAGGTTTTCTCAGTGTTATTCAATGTTTTTACATTTAGTTTACTATTACGCTGTGCATTCTATGGTTTGATTAACTATATTTGTGCTTAAAAACTTAAAAAATATATATATTTACATACAGTTCGTATGGTCTGGAACGGATTAATTGTATTTACATACAGTCCTATGGGGGAAATTGCTTCGGTTCAAGACCAAATCGGTTTACGACCAGAGTTTTGGAACGAATTATGGTCGTGAACCGAGGTTCTATTGTACTTAGAAACAAGTATACTGGATTTCAGATTTATATTTAAATGTAGTAAAATGCATATTACTCCTTGGCATTAAAATGTATGATAGCACTGTATGATTAACACATTTGAAATTCACAACTATTGCCACTGTGCAAGAGGCCTAGTATTCTTTTTGCCCAGTTTTGCTTTTTTGTCATCATCTGCTTATGCGCGTCTCACCCCAGAAAAAGTTTTGAATATTAGACTGAAGGCTTTATGCAAGGTGATGTTAAAGATCAAATTAGAGTACCAATGTTTAGGCACTTTTTTCCTTTAATAAATGATTAACTACCAGATTAAGTGACTTCCTATGAACTTACTGGAATTCAATCTAATATGAAACCATGGTTTTACGTATGAAGAGTTTTGGAATGTTCATCTACCCTTTGGATCCCCTTAGAAAATTAAAATTATAAGGGTCCTAAAATACATATTTTAAAAATTTTATAGAACTATAAATGAGATGGTACCCATTACTGGGAATGTCAGAAAATATACTAATTATAAATTTAAGAAGATGGTCCTTTGTTAGTGTGTTTCTTTTTATTTAGCCTGCTTTACCCTCAAAGTGACGAGCTTGTGGAATCCTGTGCTCTTAACTAACTAGAGCTGCAGCAGTGGCCTGCACCAGGGTCACACAGTAGTAAATGGTTTCACTGAATGCAAGGACTTTATTCTGCTTTTTGCATTTAACCAGCAACCATGCCAAAATATAGAAAAAAATGAACATAAATTTTGAAATTAGTTATAAAAAAGAACAAATAAAACAATGAAATAGTTTCAAACAAAGCATTTTCTACTAAAAGTTTGCTTCAGAGATTCAGCACAGGTATCACAAGTGTGTTGGGGGCTTCTATTCACATGTGTGTGTCATGAAATGCGACTGTTCTGCATTACACTGGTCACAAGTACAATATAAGTTGGTCTGCCTTTAGTGGCAAATTGCATATCTGTGTATGATGTAATCAATCTCTTTAAGATATTCAGATGCAAAGTGATGGCAATCGGCTTGGCTAACATTATATTCCAAAATACCAGAGTAGGAGTCACATGTTCATCCAGCAATGGAACATTAACTGTACACCACCAATTACCACAGGATATTTTGCACGCTATGTGAATTCATAGGGTTACTCAGCACAACAGGTACAAGGCATGAACTAAACCTGCTTGGAATTCTAGTTGTAGTGCAAAGCACACACTGGACCATTTCAGAGTGACTGGTTGAACTACACTATGACACACACATCTTGAAAAAAAGCCACAAATGCACAAGAAGAAAGTGAAACTGCACACAGACAGAAAGTATTTCATTGAGCACTGAGGCAAAAGCACAGCCCTCTTTGCCATCACATCACCATAACTTTACAAAAATGTTTATTCCTAACAACATAAACAGCCGCATAACATAAAATTAATAATTCCAAAACATCTTTAATCCAAGTCCGACTGATGGAAGGCCAGCACTGGACACAAGGCAGAAACCAGCCCTGAACAGAATACCAGTTTATAACAGGGCCCATTCTCTCACACACCTACACTCACACAGGGCCACTTTGGAATACGGAACTTGATCTGCTTTGACTTTGGGAATGTGGGAGGAAAACGGGAGCATCTGGAGAAAAACTGACAGAGACACAGGCTCAGAGAACAGGCAAACTCCACACAGACACCGAGATCTGAACCCAGGATACTGTCCCTAGTTATTCTACATGTTGTCTCTCTTTGACAAGCTTTGAGTCATTTTATATCTATTAATAAAATCTAAAGTAGTAGATAAATGTATTCTCTTCTGATGTTCATTTCTGTACTTTTACAGTTGATGCTATAAATAATCACAGCAGACCAGATGAAGTTTCAAAAGGTAAGTAAAGTTAATTCAAATATTTTAGAATTATCAATTTCCTTTATGCCAGCACATTAGTATTTTAATGCTTACTTGTTCTAAATAATATTTTAAATGTAATCTTAAGTACTTTTCACCTTTTGTTTTTCAATTATTTACAATTTAAATATTTCCTAATACATCCATCCATCCATTATCCAACCCACTATGTCCTAACTACAGGGTCACGGGGGTCTAGTGGAGCCAATCCCAGCCAACACAGGGCACAAGGCAAAAAAAAACCCTGGGCAGGGCGTCAGCCTACTGCAGATTTCCTAATACAGTTTGACTCAATATATTTAACTGTCATGGCTTGAGGGTTAAAAAGAAATCAGTAAAAGTAAACATTTTTTTCTAAACTTGCAGTAAAGCTACCCTGTAAAAATACATAATCATTTAACTGACAAAATGAATTATAAATTTCAAAGTCTCATTAACAGTAGTGTTGATAACAGACACAAATCTAACTTTTAACAAAATGAAGATGGCTGAGAGCTACTCATGTTTTCTAACGTTTATTCTCATGGCTTATTTCAACCCAAGCAAACTGAATAAGCTTGTTTTGCTTGAACATTTACAAAATGTTGGTGTCCACAATTCACATTTTGCATTAAAACATCACAAACAATATTTAGTTCACCTGCAGGTGCATTTTGTATGTCTGTATGCATTTTTCTCACACTCTTGAATTAAAACATGAATGCTGTCAAAACAAAACAATGCAATTCCAAATACACAGATATGACTTATTCATTTGTCATTTTGTTGCATGTCACTGTATCACTACACAAGAGTATTCACATATCCACTGCATGGAGTCAACAAGAGAGGTGTATAGTGGAGTGGAGCCACTTAGGTTCATCTGTCAGTCTTGTTCTGAACTTTGATTTCATGACATTCATGTCAGACTCACAGAGGTATGGAGACCCAAACAAAGCAGACATTTTCAGAGATGCTTGGTGAAGATTTTTATAGTTATCTGGCTCTATTAAGCTCCAGAAATGGCGAGGATGCTGTTGAGACTTTAACTGCACATTATTTTGAAGGTTTACTGATATATAAAATCCAGTGCCTCTCTGTCTGTATGTCTGTCCGCTTTTCACGAGAGAACTACTTAACGGATTTAGATTGAGTTTTTTTCCTATAATTTCCTTGAACATTCTGGTTGATTTTGCGACTTCTCTCATTTCGCTACGTATACAGTTCACTTGCGGTACCGATTTAATTGCGCAAAACGAGAAACACTCAGCGGGCAGAGGGGAGTGGGGCGGGGCCTTCCTCAGTCACTTGCCAGCTTTGGGGCATGCTCCTTAACTCCACTTAGTTAGCAAACAAGAGAACAATTAAATTCAACTTTGTTTGATATTTACAATAAAATGTTACTTAGGTCTTGATGAGTTTGAGTCCGGATATTCTCTTAAGCGTATGCCACATTGAAAAGATAGATTGCAATTTAGATAGTGGATCGCGATTTTGTGTTAAAAGGATCGTGATATAATTTTTTGGAAAGATCGGCCACTCCTAATTTGACTAATCAAGTTTTCAAATTTATGTAGGATTCATTAACCCTTTGGCAAGCTACTTGAAAAGCGGTGGTGAACTACCGGTAGCTCGCGAGTGACATGTTGGAGACCCCTGATTTAGATTAATTCAATTACTAAATGCCAGATTTGTGTAATTCCCAGCAGGACAAGATTTTTCCTTTAAATTTAATGTCAAATGCATATTAATATTATCACCTGTAAATAACCAGAGGAGCTGGTCAGTTACACAGCCCAGTCAATGAAGATCTTGACCTAAATGGAAAGAATTAGCTGTGAATGCTCAAAGCCACGTGTCATTGGTTAATCTGTCAGATGCATGATTTATTCTACATGTGGCCATCATGTGGATTCTGTATTAGAATTAAAAAGTATGAAGACATGAATAAGACTATGATAAAATTTGGTAAAAAGATGTAGGAAAAAAAACCCAATAAAACATCTTTATGTTTTAATTGATACAGTTGTTGAACCCTATGTATTATACTTTGAAATGCTTTGTGATTGTCATTGAAGCCAACTTAAAGCCAATGAAACTCTTCTTCCTTATGACATTTCCTCATTCCAGCTCTAGTGGTTTTCCAGTGACCATCATTTTCACTCTCACTTATTTTATATAATTAATTTTTGCCTTCCCTCTATTGTCATCTGAAGAGAACTAAAATGAAATTGTAGTCTCCTTGGACATTTTGTATGCTTACAGTGGCAGAGATCACGTAAGGTCTTTCTTTCAGGGAATCACTGGCAAGCCATTTGCCTGGCCTGGCCTCTCTCTAAAGCCAATGACAGATTAGGTGACTTTTTGTCACAGGGCTTGCCAAACATGCTGACTGAAGTCACTAATTTCGTCACTGTGCCATGTCAAGTTACACAACTGAATATGTAAGCATGTCTATTTTACCAATCAGGTTATGACTTTACAGCACAGCTGTGCTTTCCACTGGCACTGATATAATGGTTACCAGCTGCAGCGAGTTCAGCCAGTCTTGACCCTTCTATTGTTTTTTTCCCCATTTTGTTTTAGTATGTAAAACACAACACATGACAAAGACGAGCATCTCTTCTATTCGTAATGTTCCAAACACACATGTTCCTTATTCCTTGTCACTATATTCTATGCATTGAACTTCCAGATGAGCATTCATTGATTGTCAGCTCTCCAGCACACATAGCCTGCCTGGATAACTAAAGTCAAAATCAAACTTGTTTGGTTTTATTGTAGTCAGTTGTAGTCTCAGTCATTGAGTATGTCAGATTAGGCGATTGCATTCATAGGAGCAGGCAATCAACTGCCTCTGAATGGCTAAGACTACGCAAATGAAGGCTATGACTGAAAGTCACTAAAAACGTTGTGACATGAGCTTAAGCTGCTACATATTCTTCCTGAACTGTATCAGCAGCAGGATTAAAAAAAACAATCATTACATCAAACGTCACCCGTTTTAATATGTTCAGCGAAAGTGAAAACTCTCCACCAGCTGTCAACAAGGTTTCTGACATTGCAGGTGGTTTAACCTTTGTAGCTGCAAATTCTTTCATCCTGCCACATAGGATGTAGCAGTCATGTGTATAAGTAAGAACACTACAAATTTAACATTTCTCTAAAGTAAGCACAAAGTGGAAGGATAAAAATAGACTGAAACAAGGATGAGAAGCTAACTTGGTTATTTGCTTGAGTACAAGTCTCCCACTAAGCGCTTTGAGCACCGATTTCTACACACGGTCATCTTTTATACTGTAGCTTGAGTGTCACGACCTCATGCAACACATGCCTGCCAATACACACATCTGACGCCCAAAATGGCAGTGTTTATTAAAAAGAAATGAAACATTTCCAAAATAATTTAAATAAAAAATATAACTTAACAATGTATTATAAAAATAATCATACGTGTATATTGAATAGGTGGGTAAGGGCAGGTCTGGGACTTTATTGTTTTATGTTTCTGAATTTTCTCATTTGATTGTTCTTCCTTTTTATTATAATGAATACAAAAAAGTAAAAAAAAGAAATTAAAAACTGCATATTTGTATCACTGACAGTCAGATAACGTCCTGAGAACCTATCTGATGCAATGTACCCTTAGAAAACACTGTATTTAATAAAGTCTTAAGGGTCTGAACCTAAAGGCTTTGAATAGATGGGAAAAAACAAATGTCATATTTCTGACATCTGTATTGATTTCACTAATTTGTCAGTATTTTAAAAATGGCAGTGGATAAATTTAAATTTATTGAACGTCATAAAAATACATTTTGTAGGAGAATAAAACATTTTTTGGTATGTGTGTCTGGACATTGAGTTCATCAATAAGTTCAAAGCAAAGGTGAAAGTAGGCAGAAATGTTTGAAATAAATTTCTGTATGTGGTGTGGTCTTCCAAGCTTTGGAATACATGACCAATGTCAAAAACGTACAAAAATGAACCCCAGTATATTATAAAAAAAACAAAAAAAAAAACACCTATACTGTAGCTGTGAAAACCAATGAAAAATTGCTGTTGATGGCTAAGTTTGTTTTTTTATTATTCAGATTCTGATAGTGATGAAAGTGGAAAGAGTGCTTCTGATGAAAATGACTCTAAAGGTAAGTCACTAGAAATAAATGTAATATTGGGATTGCATTATAACTTACACAGATCATTCTCCCTTTAGTACTGTGGAGAATTTGTATGCATTAGTGTATGCAATTTGGAGTAAGATTTTTAAAGTTTTGTTTTCTTATTATTTAGATTCCAACAGTGATGAAAGTGAAAAGAGTGCTTCTGATGAAAGTGAACCTAAAGGTAAGCCACTAAAAATCCATTTACATATTTATCATAACAGTTAACTTCCACTTTAATATGATGGAGAATTTGCACAAGTTAGTGAAAGTGATTTGAAGTAAGATTTCTTGGATTAGTTGTTTGTAGATGGAACCAAATATAATGGAGTCTTAGCCAAGGTTTAAAAAGTTAACAGTATTTGAATTTGAATGAAAGGCTGAGTGGCCCACAAGTTAAAACGTCTGCTGGTTTGGTCTTTAATGCTAAAATATGTATTAATGGCTGGCAGTGGGAACAAACAGTGTGTTGCCTGGGTGTGTGGGATCTAAGAAAGTGAGAAGAGCTTTCTTCTGGTGCTTCTTATCAGTTAAATAGTTAGGGCTGGAGCTCAAAAACATGCATTATATTTACAGTACAAAACCTGAATACTTTCATTATTGTTAACAGTATAACCTAATGAATCTTTGTACTGAATCTTTTTAGATTCTGGTAACGATGAAAATAACTCTCTGGATGAAAACAGTTCCCAAGGTATAGTAATAAGAATATAACAGCATGCAATTTACAAAATGCAAAAATATGTTCATTTTAGACTTTTATCATGTCTTGAGAAATAAATGGGAGCAATGGAAAAAAATACTAATAAATTACACCAGGAAACATTTCATTTAAGATAATATTAAAAAATGACACATTTACCCAGCCTGGGACTCTAATTCAAAACATCTATTGCATCAAGAAAGGAATCTGACTGAACCTATATTGTAGCCACTGGTGTATATATAAATTTACGTACTGTGTATATATATATATATATATGATATATATATATATATACACAGTATATATATATATGATATATATATATATACACATACATATACACAGTACAAGCAGACATGATAAAGTGAAAGAGGGGTGCACCTTGGTGACCCCGTGTAATTTGAAAGAGTGCACGATAGATAGAGAGATAGATACTGTAGGTAGATAGATAGATAGATATTTTATTAATCCCAAGGGGAAATTCACATACTCCAGCAGAAGCATACTGATAAAGACAATATTAATTAAGGAGTGATAAAAATGCAGTGCAAGTTAAAAAAATGCAAGGTGTAGAATGCAAGGTAGGTATAACAAATAAGTTTCACCAAATGAAGGAGTGGATGAAAGTTATTACAATACTAAAATTTAAAAATGATTTAGGCAATTGTCTAGATACTGCATGATTTTTCACTTTTTCATGATTTTTTTAGACTCTGAACACCACTCAAAGAGTTCTTCACATGAAAGCGACAGCCATGGTAAGTCAACTCTGCTGGTCCCCCTTGCAAGATACGACAGTGGCAAAATGTCACAAGTCACAAATGAAAAAGAACAAGTGAGATAAATACATAAGTATGAAGTTAAAAGTTTTTGTTGGATGTTAAAGATAGATGAACATCACATTTGTGTTAAAAAAGAACTGAAGGCTGGGCACAGAAAACTCTACTTTTAGATATATTTCTATATAATAAACAATATTTGTTTATTTATTAGATTCAGATAATGAAGATGATGAACACAATCCAGAAAACAAGGATTCTGAAGGTAGGAAAGCATAAAACAATAACTGAACAGATGTAACATTTCATTTAGTGGAACTTGTGTTTCTTTTTATTTTGATAGATTATTTTAGAAAATACCATGAATCCCTGCCATTAGAGCTGCCCTCAGAAACACATAAGAAGTTTATGTTAAGCACTGCAGTTTATGTTCAAGTGAATGGGATAATACTATACTAAAGCTACTCTTCTCAGACCATGACTGGGTCCAGTAGCTCCAAATTTTTACTGCAAACTGTTTCTTAATCAGGGGTGCCGACTGCACACTGTAAATGAAGTCCACCAAAAAGCATCACGTCACAGTCACCTCTCAAAACTGTCACTCCTTGTCTAACCTCACTCTGGCCACACAGGAGTCAAGGAGCCATTAAAGATAAAGGCTTTAGAACGCCTCCTGGGACTACTTTGGGGTTAAGTAATGTGTTCTGTAAGTCCTACGGCCACCTTCAGGAGTGTTCTCTGGCAACTCCAAGTATCCTAAAAGTTGTTGAAATAATTAATATTATTAATGCATTTTTTTAGTAGACACCTTTAATTAAGATGACTTATGGAAGTCAACCATAATACATAAGGCTTGAGTTAAAGAGCTACATTGATTTAGGTTGTTAAAGTGCCAAGCATGTGTAATAATAATAATAATAATAATATTACATTTTATTTATAATCACCTTTCATGACATTCAAGGATACTGTACATAAATAAGTTAAAACAAAAACACAGAGAAATAAAATAAATAAATTATAAATGTTCCACTAGCGTCAGAACCGGAAATGATGTCTTCATGATTGGAAGTGACATTATCATTGGTGCCAGAACCGGAAGTGTCGTCTTTGTGGCCAGAACTGGCGTCATTGTTCCTGGGAATGGTCTCCAAGAGACTGAGAGAGACAGTTAGCACACTCTGCCACACCTTGGTCTGGCGTAGAATTAATATTATTTAGGCCCTTTAGCTGTTTTCCATGCGCACATGTGTGACAATTCGAGGTATGATCAAAAAGTACAGTGAATGTTGATGCAGAGCACCAACCAAGAGCAATGCAAAACAATTTAATGCAGATTCTGACGTGTCCACCCTAGAGCCTCGTTTGTGACAAGTTTCAACTTGTTTGATATT